>NW_011495058.1:6808240-6809335 GCF_000754665.1 Bison bison bison
AAAGGCGCCCTTCGGTGTGAACCTCAGCCAGCACAGCCCGTGTTCTCCACCCCCGGGTGTGGTGACGCCCACAACACAGGTCCACCCCTCAGCACAACCTGCAGGTCCAGTGCAGCCACGTGCCACTCCTGCCTGGTCTGAGAGCTTTCCAGAAGGGCCTTTTACACCGTGAGTGTGACACGGCACCCAACGCCAGCATCTGTGGACATTTGGGCCCAAGTGACAGAGGAGCTTCACCAGGGACAATGCAGCTGCAAAGCACAGCGACTCTCCGGCCCATCAGAGAGCAGACTCTGGCCACCCAGGTCTGCTTCGCTGTCTCCCCTACCACAGCGGGGAGACCAGCTTCAAGCAAGGGGTCAGCAGAAGCCCCGAGACAAGAGAGAAGAGGACAGCCACCCATCAGGCCCGTGGAGCTCAGTGGACATACGGGCATCCACGTGGGCTCCAGCACGCGCGCACTGACCTGGAGGCCCAGAGCATCCCACTTCTCCCAAGACCCTCGGGCTGCCCTAGCCCCCGACAGGCTGAGAGGCCCCGGGCTGGGCCTGCGCACCCCTCAGGCCCCACAGAGCCCACTCACCAGGCACGTAGACAGAAGGGTTCTCCGACATGCCCGGCAGGGGCTGGTAGTCGTGAGGCCTGCGGATCTTCAGCGACTGGCCCTGGAAGATGATGCCGTCGAAGGCCATGGCCTGGGTGGTCTCATCCACTGAGCGGAACTCTAAGAAGGCAAAGTTCTTGTCCTGGTAAATCTGCACGGCCAAGACAGGGTTGCCAGGGGCCTGTGTCAGCCCCCCCAGGCGCATCTGAGCGTTGAAGAAATCCATCATGGCCTCCTCAGTGATGCCGAAGGGGATGTTGCCCACGTAGAGGCGCCGGGCCTGTCTGGTCATCTGGCTCCCGACCACGGGCACTGGCGTCGGTGTCACAGCCAGACCGTCGGGGGTCATGGTGGGGAGGAGGGCGGTGGCTGGAATCTGACCCGCAGCTTGCATGGCCTTGTACTGCATGGGGGTGATGTGCTCGAAGCCCGGTGGCGGCACGTCCCAGTATTTGCGGACCTTCTTCTTCTTCTCGTGGCGGGGGGAGCGA
>NW_011495058.1:6809435-6821625 GCF_000754665.1 Bison bison bison
CCCGGTTGCGGCGGTCGCGGCTCCGGCTGCGGCGCTTGCGGTCCCGGGCTCCGGGAGCGGCTGTGGCTGCGCTTGCGGTGCCGATTCTCCTTGTCGCGCTCTTGCTTATTCTCGTTGAGCTGCCGCTCGAACTCGTCGAAGTCCGACATACTGAGGCGGCCGCGTAGGGTTGTTAGTGATTTTTTAAATTAATTTTTTACTGGAATATAGTTGATTTACAGTGCTGTTCATTTCTGCTCTACTGAAAAGTGAGTCATTTATACATATACATGTATCAACTCTTCTTTTAGATTCTATTCCCATTTAGGTCATTACAGAGTATTGAGTAGAGTTCCCTGTGCTATAGAGTAGGTCCTTATTTGTTATCCTTTTTATATATAATTGTGTATACATGTCAATCCCAATCTCCCAATTTATCCCCTATCCCCCACCGTTAATAATTTTCTTTAGCTTCTGTGTTTTGTGCCAGTGAACTCACGTCAGAGTGACCATTAGATGCTTAACAGTCAAAAATATCAGGAGACAGGGCTTAAATTGCACCATTACAAGGATTATTACTTCGTATTCTGTTGTGGGTGTGAAGTTCTCTAAGAATGATGGAGGATTTATGGAGTGTTTCTGTCATCTAAAATGCGCAGACTTGGATATGGTACACCTTCCTCTTGGAAGATTGTTTCTGCATTTCTGGTTGAGTTCTTTCCTTTCTGGAAATCAATGAATACATTGGATTTAACGGAAAAGTAGGCGAGTGGTTGCTACAAGATACTGGAACCAATGTATTGAAGGAATAAGCCTGCATTGGATTAATATTTGGAGAAGGCAATGGCACCCCACTCCAGTACTCTTGCCTGGAAAATCCCATGGACGGAGGAGCCTGGTAGGCTGCAGTCCATGGGGTCGCTAGAGTCGGACACGACTGAGCGACTTCACTTTCACTTTTCACTTTCACGCATGGGAGAAGGAAATGGCAACCCACTCCAGTGTTCTTGCCTGGAGAATCCCAGGGACGGTGGAGCCGGGTGGGCTGCCATCTATGGAGTTGCATAGAGTCGGACACGACTGAAGCGACTTAGCAGCAGCAGGATTAATATTGCAAAAATAGCACCTGCATCACACATGGACCTGTGCATTGTTGAGAAGGAGATGGAAAACTAAATCTACACAAGAAATAGTTGCCTGTGCTTTTGTCTCATAAGTGTGACATGAAAAATTATAGTGTCTCAGTAAATTTCCTAAGAAAAGACACCATCCAAGAGATATACCATTATATATGTATAATGTAGAACACAGGATGATACAAGAGGATGCAGGCTCATGATGAGAGGGAGAAATATCTCATACAGGCTTCTCAATCAAAACTCATCCAACTAAGAGTGATTCTAATATTTTAGTATAGTTTATCTATAAGTTGATTAAATTAAATACTTAAGATCTGCCATATATTTTTTGACTCACACAATGTTTCCTGTTCAACCTTAATTTAAAAAAAAAAAAATTTTTTTTTCCCCAGTCACATGGCATGTGAGATCTTAGTTGCCCAACCAAGGATTGAACCCATGTCCCCTGCATTGGAACCACAGACTCGTAACCACTGGACCACCAGGAAAAATGCCTACTGTTCAAAAGCATACGTTTAAAACACTTTAAGGCATTGTTTGGTTGCATTACAACCCTGGGATCAGAGAGAGCCCATCAACAATTGTAGTTGAGATTCTGAGATCCAGAGTGAGTAAAGGAGGGTAACAGTGACCCCCTAGAGCCTGGGACACTGGCAAGTCTATTTCTGTCTGGTGAGGTCACTCAGTTGTGTCCGACTCTTTGCAGTCCCACGGACTGTAGCCTACCAGGCTCCTCGATCCACGGGATTTTCCAGGCAAGAGTACTGGGGTGGTTGCCATTTCCTTCTCCAGGGGATCTTCCTGACCCAAGAATCGAACCCGGGTCTCCTGCATTGTAGGCAGACGCTTTACCATCTGAGCCATTACCTTAAACACAGTCCAAGCCCCCTATTTCTGTCTGGGAAACAGCATATACCTGCTTCCGAAAAGGGGTACTAGAAGCTTGGGTCTTAAATGACTTTTTTTTCTGGAGGATTTATCTATTGTTGAGGGTGGGTTCCTCTACTATTATTGTGTTGTCTCTGTCTCCCTTCAGATCTGTTAGCATTTGATGAACATATTTAGATGCTCTGAGAGCTCCGATGGCAGGTGCACGTATGTACATGCTTTATATTTTCTTGACAAACTGACCCTTTTATCATTATATATTGACCTTCTTTATCTTTTGTTAAATCTTTGGCTTAAAGTCTATTTTATCTGATGTAAGTATAACTAATCCTGCTCTCTTTTGGTTTCCTCTTGCATGGATATTTTCTTTTTTCTATCTTTGCACTTTGCGCCTGCACTTTGAGTATCCTTAAAGCGAAAGCAGGTCTCTTGTAGGAAGCATAAAGGTCTTAAAGGTCTTGCTTTTTTAATCCACCCATCACTTCTTGTCCTTTGTCTGCAGCATTCAATAAATTTACATTCAGAGTAACTGGTAGGTAAGGACTTACTAATGCCCCCTTATTAACTGTTTGCTGGGAGTTTTAGAGTTCTTATTCTTTTCTTCATTTCTTCCTTTGTGAGCTGATGATTTTCTGTGGTGTGCTTTGATTCTCTTTATCTTTTGTGAATCTACTGTAGGTTTCAGCTTTGCAGTTACTATGAGGCTTACATCTCATAGACATAACATCTCGTAGATGTAACAGCCTGTTTTACACTGATAACAATTTAACTTCAAATGCATTTAAAAACTCAACTCTTTTACTCCCTTCTTTTAAGTTCTTGATGTCACAGTTTACATCTTTTTTATATTGCATATCCATTAAATTATTGTTCCTTAGCTATTTTTAATACTTTTATCCTTTAACCTTTAAGACTTAAGTGGTTAGCACATAACCATACTACAGAATTGTAGTATTCTGAATCTGACTATATGCTTACCTTGAACAGTGCTGCACATTTTCCTGTTACTAGATAACATGCCTTTATTTAAGCTTGAAGAAATCATATCACCCTTTCTTGTAAGGCATGTCTAATGGTAATGAATGGCACATGGAGGCTGGTGACAGGTGTCAGGGTGGCAGTATGCAGATACACATCTGTAGGCACCCACTTTGAAAGTGTGCACAGTGGTAAGGGTCAGCTGTAGAAGACTAGGCTAGTGTTTCACACTCATGCAGCCACAGAGGTATTGGCTGGTGGCCTGTGCAGGACCCAGGATCAAGAGCATAGAGGCGGAAATGGAAAGGGACTTGGTCTGTCAATATAAATGCCAGTGCAGGTCAAATGCTGGTGAAATCAGCAGGGGTCCATGGTGGCTGTCCTGGTCATTGATTTCTTCAGTGGTGAAAGCTCATAGGGCTGTCTGCCAAGCAGGTCACTGAGAACAGCAATTGGTCCTGCTTCTCGACTGTCGTTAGTAACCCCTGCCATTTTTCCTCCCCTCTTATACCTCTCATCTTTGCTGGTAGCCAAACAGGCTGATGTAAGCACAAAGCTACTCTTGGAAGCATTGTTTGAATACAAGAGACTAGATACAAGAAAATACTCATAAGCAGGGCTAGTTACAGAAACCCCTGGGCATTCATACAATGGAATCATATGCAGCCACAAGAAAAGAATGAAGGTTACCTTTGTGTATGAGTATGGAAATACATTCAAGACTCATTTTTAAATGGAAAATGTAGGGTGTAGAATTTTATGTAAATGTGTTACCATTTGGGTAAGAAAAGGAAAAACAGATATGTAAGCATTTTTCTTTGGCCTTGCATCTATTTTTTTCAGGGAAGAAAATACCTGATAAGAAGGAGAGAAACTTTGGGAGAGAGGATTATTTGTTGTTTCCAGAAAATAGTACCATGGATCTTCCCAGCATTTGTTGTTTAATCACTCAGTTGTGTCCGACTCTTTGTGACTTCATGGACTGCAGCACGCCAGGCTTCCCTGTCCTTCACTATCTCCCGGAGTTTGCTCAAACTCATGTCCTTTGAGTCGATGTTGCTATCCAACCATCTCATCCTGTTTCCAGCTTCTCCTCCTGTCCTCAGTCTTTCCCATCTTAGCTACTTATAGCAACAGGTGACCCTTGACACTTTGTGGATTAATTCCAGATTCAGTGACAATAATCTCAAGTTCAGGAAAGTTCACAGGAGAAACTTTTTCTCGACTCTTCCAGACTCCCAGTCCTCCCATCAATGCTCAGAAGAGGTGCATTATCCACCGGAAGCCCTAGTGTAAGAAATGGAGATAACTAGGAGCTTGGTAACATTTATTCTATTCTGAGTGTGAAATATGTGTGACGATGCTGTGTCATGGGGAAGATAATAAATCATATGATCTTTACGCCCTCCCCCAAAATTCAGAATATTGTTGGAGAGACAAGACACGCATTCCTTGGGAGCATTAAAAAGAGGCAGAATCCACTGTGAGGTATTTGACAAACATGAGTTTTCTTAATCTGCCCACTTACCTGGATCATTTGGGAAGAACTAGTAAAGATCCCAAGACATTGTGTATAGAAAGTACTTTGTAAACTGTTAAGTCCTAGGAAAATGTTGCCTTCCATGTCAGTAAACAAAAGGTATTGCAGGCATCGAACCACCCAGGAGGGCATGCCCTGAGGGGACTCGGGATGGAAAAAAAGGGCTGACTGATGTCAAGCCCTGAGCTACTGCAGTCACTCCCAGCTGAGCACCTGGAGGTGATTCAGAATGGAAAAAAGCTGGATCCTGGTCCTAGATAGTTGAAGTGAAAGTGTGAAAGTGAAGTCGCTCAGTCGGTCTGACTCTTTGCGACCCTGTGGACTGTAGCCCACTAGACTCCTCCATCCATGGGATTCTCTAGCAAGAATACTGGAGTGGGTTGCCATTAAGGTGCATATCAAAGGAATGATTTTAGTGAGCCCGTAGAAAAGTGCTAAAATTTTTAACTTGAGATATCTGGTTTTCTTTAACTGTAATCTTTTGAAGCTTCAATTACCAGATCTTTGTTGCACAACCCCCTAGCCTGGCTCCTCCCTTTAACCTCTTGGGAGCAGCCTCTCAGAGGCTGTGTCCTGGGCTTAAGTCTTCAGTTCTGTCCACCAAAGAAAAGATAACGCTCAGCATCGTGCATTTTTCTTTCAGGGGATAGTAGATATTGTCATTTACTTTTGGTTAGAGAAGGCTTCAGGGCCTCTCAGATGGTGCTAGTAGTAAAGAACCTGGCCTGCCAGTGCAGGAGACTGTAAGAGATAAGGGTTCAATCCCTGGGTCAGGGAGATCCCCTGGAGGAGGGTATGGCAACCCACTCCAGTATTCTTGCCTGGAGAATCCCATGGACAGAGGAGCCTGGTGAGCTATAGTCCACAGCATTGCAAAGAGTCAGACACAACTGAAACAACTTAGCACGCGCGCAGAGAATGCTTCACAAAGGAGGTAGGTGTATAAACCTGAGCTGGAAACACCGGCGGCAGGTGGCAGAGTGGTGAGGAAGGGTTTGCAGATGGGGAGGTACAGGTGTTACTGGAAGGCAGGAGTGGGCGTGGTCAGGAGAGATGGGTGAGCCAACTTGAGAGGTTGCTGTTTTAAATCTAAGGATATCAGGGAGCCAAGGTTGGTGACATGGTTTCTACCTAGCCTGTAAGAACCTAATCTGAGGTTTCAAGTTCCAAGTTGAAGCTCAAGGTCAACCAGATCCAGGCATAAAATCTGTCTTCTGAAACTCAACCTGCTATCTTCAGCTTGGCATCAGCAGGGGCAGGGTGGGGGGAGGTCAGGGATGGGCATGGAGAAGCGAGGTTGCAGGAGCCCAATCTTGTAGAGCTTTACAGAAGGTTCTGGATGTTTAGGAAGCATGGAGGTCCACAGACCAGACTGCCTGACCACCTGGACAGCTAATTTCTGCCCTTGTTGCTCAAGAGAATTTAGGGAAACCAAGAACAAAGCTGCAAGATAAATTAAATCAAAGCAAGAGAAGAAATAAGGCAAAGGGAAGATAAGGCAAAAAAGATGCACCTGAAGTATGGTTATTCCACACCACATGTGCCATGCTTTCCTCACATTAGCTAGAATTGACCTTGCATTTGTCTGTACATAATGAGAACAAGGAAATAAAACCAGTCAGGTGATTTGCAGCTTCCCTGGGCACAGGAAGGTGGATAAAGACCTTGCTTTGTCACCTCTCACTTGGCCTGATGCAGGAGAAGGCAGAGGAAGTGAGGGAGCCTGGCCTTCTGCCTGACAGACATCTGCTGACTGCTTAGGCTCACAGAGGGGTGGGGCGGGGACTATGGCAGATGCTGGCCTACAGTGACAGTAAACCAGTGACACAGAGGAGCCATCAGAAGAGGGACAGCCCCTGCCCCCTACCCCCCACCCCCACCCCAGTCCTTCTGATACAGAGACAGCTGGTCAGGGGAATCATGCAGTGCCTCTGGGGAGCCCATTCCTGGCAGGGTTCGGCCTGGGCTGGCCCTCTTGCAGGCTTGTGGGTGAACCTTCCGGGCTCTGCTCTGGGAACCCGCCCCAGCCATCCGGCTCTGCAATCCCCATTCCTGGGTGCTGAGCTGTTCAGGCGGCAGTCAGAGGAGGCTGAGTCCAGGACAGGGAGCCAGGGAAAGTGAGGGCCTCCCCCAGAAGCTAAGGCAAACAAATCTAGAGCGATTTTGGGCTCTGCACCTGCAAAATGGATGAACTGGTTTGGGGGTTTTTCGATTAGAAAAACGGGACTTTGTTGCCTGCCTTAATTCCTTCTTGGCAGCTCTCTGAAGGTGATGCTGAGATTTGAGATAGACGGGAAAGAGGAAGAAATGATTCTTTTCCTCTCTTTACTTTTTTCTTATTTATACCTTCTATCCTCCTCCCCTCACAGTGGCTCAGCCGGTAAAGAATCTGCCTGCAATGCAGGAGACCAGGGTTTGATCCCTGGGTCAGGAAGAAGGGAATGGCAACCCACTCCAGTATTCTTGCCTGGAGAATTCCATGGACAGAGGAGCCTGCAACGATTGTGGGCTGCAACAATCCATGGGGTCACAAAGAGCTGGACATAAATAAGCAACGAACATTTTCGCTTTCACAAACATACTGCACTCCCTTCTCCACACCACCCCCAACCAGACACAGTACCCTTAATGGGTTAAGTGAAAATCGTGCCCCCAAGAAGTTTCCAGTGCTGTGTTTCTGGGGTCCCTTGGAAGCCAATGCTCTTTTCCTAAGGAGTTGTAGTTTCTTACTCTCACCTGCAGCCTCTGCTTTCCCTTCTTGTTGCCAAAAGCACATGATAGAACCCAGTCAAGCTTCCCCTGCCCCTCTGCCCCCTCACCCCTCACAGCCCCTCCCCCTAGCCACCTCACAAAGGAGCTGAGTCCTCCTTTATGGCCACAGTCACCTTGAGGTGCCCTAAATTGATCTCAGGAGTTCAGGAGGGATTCTGGAGTTTCTGGGAGCACAGTGCAGATTCCAGGGTTGAAGCTCCCTGCTCCTTGACCATCCGAGGTTCACAGGGAGGCTGAGAGCCAGAAGCAGCTGGGTCAGGGGCGTTCTCTGCTCTCAGGTCTCTGGGTCTTACTGGGTGCATGTACTTATCTGTGCTGCAGTTGGTGGCTTTCTTACTCCTGATCTTCAGCTGCACCCAGGAAGGGCTTGAGTGTGTGCTTAGGGCCAGTTTGGGCCCTTTCTTGGTCACATTGAGGTAGGGAGATCCAGTTTGTGTATTTCTATGCAATATGTGTGTTCCTGACTGAATAAATCTTCAGCAGAAGCAAAGCCTGATAATTTTGGAGAAGAGTTTGTTTCCATTTAGCAGTTGGTGAATTAGGATGTGGTAGACACTTATTCTGCTTATTCTCTGGCCCAAGGGGGTTCCATCCTTAGCCTGTACCCCACAGGTGTGTCGGGTATTCTTCAACCGACAGGTAGGTGGTTCTTGGAGCAGGAGGTAGGATTGAGAAGTCAAGGAGAGAGAAGTGAGGACCAAGGGAGAGCTGGAAGGAGTGGGTGAAAGCTAGATTGGAATTGGGATTCTGCTCGTAGTGGATTTTGTTCCCTACCCTGCATCCAGTCTCTGGCTCCATGAATCTGAAGACACTGCTAATATATGTGCAGACATCTCTCCTGATGTCACATGGAAATCTCTCACTCAACACACCCAAATTTCACTTGCATCTTTCTTCTCCAAACTACTCTCCCTTCTCTATGAGTCCCCCACTAGGTCCCCAAGCCCCAAATCTAGTCACTGAGTCTGGGCGAGTCGAGGCTGCTGCTTGGTCTCATCTGCTGTGCCCACCTTCACCTCCAGTCCCCACCACCTGCTTGGGGTTCCAAGTGCTGCCATGTTTCCCCTCACCTCCAGGTGAGTTATTTAATATCTCCTAGCCTCTGTTTGCTTCCCACTGATGAGGATAATGGAGAACCCACCTCACAGGGATGTGGATAGAAATAAAGGAGACTGTATCTGATGAACAGCCTTGATATTGTCCCACTCATGGAAGATGATAGTCTTGCCTTCAAGCCTCTCCCTTATTCCAGCCATGTTTTTTCCCAAATGGACATCTGTGTGACAATAGAAATTCCAAGTGCTGGGCATTTCCTACCCTTTCCACACCCATCTCAATGGAGAGGAGGCTTCCGAGGAGGAAGACACTCCGTGTTCCTAGACACTCCATGTTTTCCGTGTTCCTAGAGGCTGGCTGAGTGTGATCCCTTCACTCCACTTCCATACCCTCTGGAAAAAGGGGTTGAAAGGATAGAAACTCCTGAGGTCAAAGTCATGTGTAGACTCCTTAGTGGAAAAGAAATCAAAGTGAATGTCGCTGGGTTGTGTCAGACTCAATGAGACCCCACGGACTGCCAGGCTCCTCTGGCCATGGAATTCTCCAAGCCAGAATACTGGTGTGGGTTGCCGTTCCCTTCTCCAGGGGTTCTTCCCAACCCAGGGATAGAACCCAGGTCTCCTGTATTGCAGGCAGATTTTTTTTTTACTGTCAGAGCCACCAGGGAAGCCTTAGTGGAAGGAAGGAGTGAAACCTAGATTGGAATTGGGATTCGGCTCCTGGTAGATTTCATCCCCCTCCCTCGAATCTAGTCTCTGGCTCCATGAGTCTGAAGACATGCTAGTGTATGTGCACATATGTTGCTATGACTTTGTTCTCAGTCACTTGAAACAGAGATAATTTTGTCTGATAAAAAAAAAAAAAGCTTAAATGTAAGACCCATAGACCTCCTTCTATTTTAAGCAAAATTGGCTTTCTTTTTTTTTTTTTTTTGGTAAAAAAAGGAAGAAAAAATATTGCCCATCATGTGTGTGGCCTGAACACAACCCTCAAAACATCTTAAAGGTTATCCATCAAGGTTTTTAAAAGGAAATATATCATTCTTAATTGTTCTTATCTTAATATTATATAATACTTTGTGGATTTATTTTTTAACCTATCATCTTATGCCAGAAAGGGCCGTTTAGGCTTATTTTTATTTGTAGACTGAAACAAAAATAAAATATATGGGATTATGTTTACTATTTTAGACTTTATTCTCTATTATTTTGCCTTTCAACATGAAAAGGAATTTTGTGCTGCAGATCAACATTTGGCCTCGGTCAATGGTGCTCCCTTCAGGCCAGGAGAGAATGTCTAAGAGAACTCTGGGCCAGCAGGCAGCCATATATTTCTTGCTTAATCCTGTGTGTGTGGGTGAAGTATCAGGCAAAGGTATAAATAAAATGTTCTGACTCCACATATGGTATCTGGGGTTGAAAAATCCTTCATAAACTTTTCCATTCCTATCAGCAGTTTTACTCATTAGGGGACGTCCAGAAACTCTTCTTTTGGGATTATTTGAGAAGCAGCAACAGCTTCTTAGAAAAAAGCATGCTTGCTGTAAGATTCAGCATAAAGATTGAGTGCCTGTGGGCAAGGAGTCCTTAAATAGCCATCTAAATGTTCAGTGGGGCTTCCCCTCTTGTTGGCTTTTCTGTCCTCAGAGCCTGGATTTTTCAGTAGCATAGCCACAGCGATGGAAATATGCTTGGCCCTTTCCCTCCCGTGGACCAGGATCATGTCCATGGGCCAGCAGATGGCTTTTCTCCCTTCTGTCTGCACCTAGTTAGTGCTAACGTGGGGATCCAGAGTGGGAAATCAGGCCCAGAAGATATCATTTCAAAATCCTAACAACTGCAAAATTTTAATAGCGTATTTGCATCTTGCCCCTGACTCATTGGAAAAGACCCTGATGCTGGGAAAGATTGAGGGAAAAAGAAGGGGACGACAGAGGATGAGATAGTTGGATGGCATCACTGACTCAATGGACATGAGTTTGAGCAAACTCTGGGAGATAGTGAAGGACAACGAAGCCTGGTGTGCTGCAGTTCATGAAGTTGCAAAGGGTCAGACACAACTTAGCGACTGAACAACAAGAGCAGCAAATCAAAGTTATGATGCTCTTTCTGCCTCCTTGTGAGACTGAACTTGGGCCAGGTGCTGGAAAAAGCATACTTGCATTAAAAAGAGCCAATAGATGGGTGTGTCCTGAGAGACAAAATACCTAGATTCAACCTACACGTGGTCTCACTCATAGGAGAGAAAGATCCCATCCTTGCTAAGCAACCCCAGAAACAGACACTGCAGCTGAGGGTGGCAGAGGCTGACAGAGGCTGGTGAATGTAACTTTGGAGCTAAGGTCACATGACACACACTCCCCTCTGTTTGTTGCTGAGTGCCCTACCTAGCACCTCACAACTGAGTGTTGGATGTTTGGACAAATTGAGAGGGCCAAGCACCAGACCAGACGGTGTCACACTCTTTTTCTCTGTCATCTGCCATTTCTAAACATTACAAGATCACCTGTTCTTTCACAACAAGGACATTGCTTCTGCTTCGATTTCTTTTATTACTCCAGATGATTGTGCTCAGTTGCAGTCAGACAACATTCAACATCTTTAGTGAAGGATCTTGTAATAAACTAGTAAGATTCAGCCTCAGGGCCTCTCGCATACACAGGCTGCCTTCCAAGAGTCAGAGGAGCCCTAGCAATGTGTTCACAGGAGGGTCACATGTATGTTTTAGGTGTATAAACAGTAAGAAAGATTCACTCACGCTTGGTTAAGATTGTTTTTTGTTTCCATTCCAACTTCCCCAACCTCTACTGTTGTGGTGTTAGTGTGTGTGTGCTTAGTCACTCAGTCATGTCCAGCTCTTTGCAACCCCATGGACTGTAGCCCACCAGGCTCCTATAGAGGAGCCTGACTACTGGAGTGTAGTCACAGGCATTTTGGGGCTCCAGCTAAAAAGAAGTGGAGTTGGGAGTACATTTGGTTTGGGTTTAGTTGGGGGTGCTTTTGTGGTTGGGCTTCCCAGGTGGTTCAGTGGTGAAGAATCTGCCTGCCAATGCAGGAGACACGGGTTCAATCCCCGGTTCGGGAAGACTCCCTGCCCCAGAGAAGGAAATGGCCACCCACTCCAGTATTCTTGCCTGGGAAATCCCATGGACAGAGGAGCCTGGCGGGCTACAGTCCAAAGGGTTACAGAGTCAGACAAAACCCAGCAACTAAACAACCACTTTTGTGATTGGCAAAGTTTCCAATTACAGCGAAGTTATTGCTAACTGTCTGTAGAAATGACTTGTAAGAATATCCCTTTGGCTCCCTGTGCTGAGGCAGCCGGCTCTGGGACACAGAACTGAGTATGTTCGATAGCATCGGACCCAGAAGTTTGTGCACTGTTAAGGAAAAGCAGGGTTTAAGATGTACAAAGCAGGGGGCTAATCTGTAAAGATTCTTACAAATGTCAGATACACAAAATTGTAGGCAGAGGACTTCATTTTCAGTAACGAGTCAAAACAGAAGTTCTCTGATTTCTGAAAAAAAATGTATGTAGTTATAAAGACTCTATGCCATGTTTACCCACTCCAGTGTTCTTGCGTGGAGAATCCCAGGGACAGGGGAGCCTGGTGGGCTGCTGTCTATGGGGTCGCACAGAGTCGGACACGACTGAAGCGACTTAGCAGCAGCAGCAGCAGCAGCGTGCCATGTTTTCTCTTTTAACGGGAGTTCTGCAAAAGAGATTTCTTAGAAATGCTGTGTTTTAACCTGCCTTTGTGGTATTTTTTTTTTTTAACAATCTGTAATTTGTATTTTGTTGTGGTTTATTTTCATTCTAAGTAGGTATTTGCTTTTAT
>NW_011495058.1:6821725-6832910 GCF_000754665.1 Bison bison bison
ATCCACCACAGGTACCCAATTATTTATTCTCGATTTTGAATTCTTTGGCTTTACGAGGATTATAATTATACATTCTTCAGACACCAGAACATCTTCATAAGTCACTGACTGTCTTCTATATTGTGGTCAGGTTGGTTGGTCCTCTTAAAGTAGAAGTATGCCCAGGTGATGCCTGCATAATTTGAAGTCTTGGGTGACTTTCATCTTTCCATAAACAGCACACGCTGCCCTCCTCTCCCCGTCCTACCCTCCCATGCTGGCACCAGAGACCCCGCACGCCCACGGCTCCTGGAACAGGCTGCCTCTCTTGATCCTCACCTCCTTTGACCACGTGGACTCCTCTAATGACAACAGCTCCTTTAGCATTGGTTTATTCAATAAGCTTCTATTCATCCTTCACCAAGTAGCCAGGCAGAAGATCGGGCAGGTGAGTCAAAAATCTGCCAGCACTCAAGTTGGGAGGGATGACCGGAAGGGCTCTCACAATTGGCTTTTTCATGGAAGCCGGGCATGGGCAGTTTGAACGGCAAGAGCATGGTGGCCAGTAGGAGGCCTGCCTCTCATCCCTGGAGGCTGGCTTCTTGCTTGGCCTTGAGCAGTCACTGAACCCATGGTGCTGATGGAGCCTATGATTTGAAAATTTGGATCACTATTGTATGTTGCTAATCACTGACTGTAGTCCCCAAAAAAGCCTTGTGAAAACGTTAAGGCTTTGTAATGACTGCATACTCATATTTTAAGGGACAGATGAATTTACTACTTTCTGAAGCTTATTGACCCTTCCTTTGACGCTTTGATCTTATGTAAAATGGAGTAATATCCATTTTTCTGCATCACCATACACTTGTCTAGGGATGCCTGGATGTGTATAAACTTGCACTGTGTTTCTTGGGAGTTAGTGTTTTACCATAGATCAGCTTCGTGGACCCGCTTTTCCTTAGATGTAAATGATGTTAGTTAACTGTTAAATGAAATTAAGTGGACATTTTAAAACTAGGGCTATCAGAAGGTGGCCCACCACTGGGCTGCATCTGTTTCCCTTTATGACCTTCTGGTCCCTGCTTAGGTTATATCCCAGCTGCAGTGGTTGTCTGGTCTGGATAGTGGCACGTTCAGATCCCCCCTGCCCCTCTCATTCTCTCCTCCATACTTCCTGACACTTTTCTTTTTGCTTCTTCTTTCAAGGCCAGAGCTGGGGAGACACACCAGAGAGACAGAGAGAGTCATTTATTTCTCCTTTTTTCTTCCTTTATCAAGGTTATCTCACTATTTCCGCCCCCATCTTGATTAGTCTTCCAAGAAAATGGTCTCTATAAATAGACTTCAGTTGACATTTGTGACTCAAGGGTCCACATCACATGTGACGAAACAGAGCAGGAAGTACGGTTGTAGACACTCTTTGATTTCCGGTGGTAGGATTATTAGTAGCAACACTGATGACGATAAAGCAGAGACCGATTATTGTTTACCGCTGTAGCTGAAGCCTTTTCAGGCAAGCACTTCCTTATTTAGTGGGTGCTTTAATTAGTCATAGGACTGTTATACTAAATTAAGCCAGCGTTTTATTAACATTCACAGGTTATTTTCTTCTCTTTATCTCCTTTCCTGTCTCCTGTCTGTGTGAGTGTATCATCCAATCTCCCCTTTAGTTTAGGGATTTACATGTAAGGAAAGCTGGACCAACTTACAGTCCCCAACCTAACCCCTTAGAATGCATACTTGGTATCAAGAAAGATACAAAGAAACTTGGGGAAACTTCTAGGACAGAGAAAGCAAATGTGAACTCTATTATTCTTTAAGCATGCCCTTGGATGACTTTGTAAAGCTTCCTATGATTAGCTTTTGGGGAAAAATGAACAGATTCCATTGCATCCCCAAATCCATGCACTTTATTTCTTCTTCTGAGTATCCAACTGGCCAGTTTGAAGCCCACTTCCCCCTCACCCCAGTCTCTGTACCTGGTCTGGGAAACAAGACCCTACACATCTTTTTCCCAAGAACTGTGAATCTGTGTGGATAAACCTGCTCTTCAGATTTTCTGTCTCTGATGTTATTTAGTTAAGCTGGAGAAGGCACTCTAAAAACATGGCCTGGTATGGTATGTACCTGTCCTCAAAGCAAGCAGAAGTTCACTGTTGCTCTGTCAACTTGACCGTGAGGAATGAATCAGGCAGGAAGTCTGATTCATTCTTCAGCCTCTCCTCTCCAGGTTTGCAGCTTTACAAATGAGATCAGGTTGGGAGTTGGAACCGCTAGAATGTACTGGCTCAGTCAGGGCTGAGAAGTCACCAGCACCCCTAGGCTATCTTTAAATGCCTACCAGGTGACGAGAGGCTTTGGGGCCACTGGAGGACTGACATGAGATGGATGACAATTTCCCAAATACAGCATCGCCCAGTTAGACTTGAATCCAAATGTTAAATACCAGAGAATCATAATCACCCATAATTAAGAATGAAATGCTTTCAAGGACATTTGTTATTTTAACAAAACTGTGATCAAATGTTCAGCTCTTAAAAATTCTGATCTTGCTTTCATCTCTCATAAGTAATAAGGGTTACTGTAGGCTCAATGGTGCACGGTGGGAGTATTAGATACATGACAGCCCACCACGCCTTCTAGAGAACACAGAAAGGAGACTATTTATTTTATGCAAAAATATTTATAACTCTTAGATGTTCTCAGCAGATCTATTTTGCCCCCCAAGATAAGTAGCCTTTATTTCTCTTTCAGATAATTAATAGTTTCTTATCTATAGTTCCCTTGTCCAAGCTCTGCTACAAGGCAGAGTAGAAGAAAAGCACGGGAACATTCGATATGTTAATTATGAGGTTATGACATTATTAAACGTACCCCAAATACAAGTGGCCTCAGAGATGAGATCTGTGCCAAAAATGAATCATGGAAGCATAGAGTTGCTGCAGAATGTTTAAGAAGTGACCATTTTTATGTTTCTTATTTATCCATCATTCTTTTGAAGAGAGCTGAGTGTATTCTTTTACCTTCTTCTCTCTGGCCACGCTTTCAATTTATATATGGAGTAACTGTTCTCTGGGAGATGGAGAGAGTGGGCCCAGCACCAGGGCAGGGGTGTTGGGCTGTCCATGTGGCACTAGCGCTAAAGAACCCGCCTGCTAATGGAGGAGATGTAAGAGACATGGGCTCACTTCCTGGGTTGGGAAGACTCCCCTGGAGGAAGGCATGACAATCCGCTCTAGGATTCTTACCTGGAGACTCCCATGGACAGATTCTGGTAAGCTACGGTCCATGGGGTCACACAGAATAGGACATGACTGAAGCAACTTAGCATTCATGCAAGATGGGAGTGATGCCTTAATAAACAAGAAATATGCTGAACACACAGGGCTTCTTGTCAGCATATGATTTCAGTGGATCCCCCCAAACCTGCATTGGTTATCTGGTCTGTGTCTAGGACTCTGAAGGACTGAGAGTCAGTGACAAGTCAAGGGGAGGTTGTCTTGAGGTTGTCTTGAAGCAGCAGGTTGGCCTTATCCTGAAAATGTCTTTCTGTGGTACCTGCATGGGGAAAGAAGGCCTGACCAAGAGACATAAAGAAGTTTTTGTTTCTTCCAAATTCTGCGATAACCTGTCTTGGACTTTAAGCCACTTCCTCCTAGAGCTGGAGGGGGCTTCTCTTGTTTTTCCTTCTCTTAGGCTAAGCCCCTCAGTGCCAAAGTCTTCCATCAAATCGGTGATTTCATCTTCCCAGTAAATCTCGTTGCTTGTCACAAATTGTGGGGTTTTGTTTGTTTTAAACTTGAAGGAAAGAAGTTTGAAACAAAGCATTTTTTTCATATTTTACACCAGGTATTCATTTTGTCTGAATTAAAAAATGAATCAAATGAATAAAAATAAAAATTGTGCCATTTCCAGGACAAGCCTCCTCTCTAATACATTTTATTATCAATCAGTCACTGTGTTTTACACACACATCGGTATACTCACTCAGTCCACGTCTAGTCTAGGGCCCCTTTCAAAGACCAATCTGACTTTCTCACACCTGGTCAGCAGGGGGCACTGTGAGCTGGGGGAGATGGGGTCTTCTACTGAATGCTTCTACAAAGTCAACTGCCTCTATTCCATGTTTATTTTCTCCTCTGGGACCTATTCCAAAGCATTTTCATTTCTACTCCACCCTCTTCACCTCTTTCCTCTCCACTCTCCCTCCTTAGTTTCCATCTATGTCCCAGAATCTCTCCACCAGGGCCCAAGCCCCACCTGCAGCTGCCACCCACCACTGGACTTCCACAGAGCCTCTTACTAGCTGAGCTAGCAACACTTTAGGTGTGGCACATACTACATCCAGCTTTTCTAAATGGCTGGCCTTTGGCAAGCCCCAATTATATTTTTGTCAATCACTTTTTTCCCTCTAATTTTTCAACCCCTTGTCTATTTTAAGAGGAAATTTAATCTGTTTCTGGTTCTTTTTCAATTACAGAAACTCCTCGGAACCTTGTGTTGTAAGACTTATTTGATGTTTAAGAAGTCTGAACTTTTTCAGAGTACTTTTAAAGACGTTCTTCCTAGAACCTGGAAGTAGCCTTTAGCCAGCTATAAAAAAACAAACAAACAAACAACTTTGAGGGTGTGGTTTCAAGTTAAAGACCTAGCTCAAAGGTGTTTTCTCACTGTCATTAAGCAGTGATTCTGAGTGGGCTTGGTTATTGCATTCCCTCAGGAAGAACTTTAATGAGAACTGCTTGTGCCTGGAAGGCTGAGTCTCTCAGAGGGCCAGAAGTTACAGGGAGAGATGAGGAGGGAAACCTAGAGAAGGTGGCTTTAGAGTTTCAACCCTTTGGGATAAATCCTGAACACAAACATGAATGTGAAAAATCCCAGATCCAATCATCCGAGTTCCCTATTAGAAGTCTGAATTCAGGGAAATTCTTAAACACACACACACACACCCCGGTGAAATAACCAACTAAACTGGATGGTGGCAGAAGCGGAGAATGTAAACGGAAGTAGGTCTTTAGGGACGGAAGTCACTGGAAGTGGGGCCGCCTCTGGAAATGATGTGTGGACAATTGAACTGGGGCTGGAGTTCCCATTCCAGACCGTTGTAAAAGGAGTGGGGAGAATAGTTTTAACAGCTCTTGCTGTACTCAGAAGGGAAAACTGCACGCAAACCATAGTGTAAACTGGGCATTGAGAAGTCTAGACTTACTGGAAGCTGCCGACAAAGATTGAAGGACCTGAGGAAGAACTGGGAGAGCTAACATCCTTCTGAGTATTCCCTGGGGAAACATGTCTCTAATGTTGTTGAGGTGGTATAACAGCTATGGGACCCCACATTTACCCCACCAGTACCTGATGTTCAATCTTTGCAGAATCCGCGTGGAGACTGGGGCTTGACTGGACGTGCCCTGGCAATCTGCTACATAGCCAGTCTGCGTCGGTGCTAGCTGGGGTCTGCTCTGATTGGGCGATGGTGCTAGCTGGGGTCTGCTCTGATTGGGCGATATCCATACTGTGTGCACACGTGCTCAGAAGCTTCAGTTGTGTCAGACTTCCTAAAGACCTACTTCCGTTTACATTCTCCACTTCTGCCACCATCCAGTTTTGTTGGTTATTCCACCAGGGTGTGTGTGTGTCTAAGAATTTCCCTGAATTCAGACTTCTTATAGGGAACTCGGATGATTGGATCTGGGATTTTTCACTTTCATGTTTATATTTAGGATTTATCCCAAAGGGTTGAAACTCTTTGTGATCCCCTGGACTGTAGCCTGCCAGGCTCCTCTGTCCATGGGATTTTCCAGGCAAGAATACCAGAGTGGGTTGCCTTGGCCTCTTCCAAGGAATCTTCCTGACCCAGGGATTGAAGCCAAGTCTCCTGCCATCTCCCACATGGCAGGTGGATTCTTTATCACTGAGCCACCAGGACCACCCATCCATACTGCATTAGTGGTTAGTTATTTTGTATGTTTTTTAAAAATTTAAATTCTGTAGTCTCATCTGATATATAAGCTTAGAAGAGCATATTTGGGGTTACAGTGACAAGCTGAGAATTCTTATAATTAATTCCAATATAAAACATGTCTTCCACCAGAACAATGTTATACAGAGGTCATGGCAAGAGTCACAATAGGAGAAGTTATGGGAAAAACAAATGAATAAAGAAGAGAGATCCAGTCTGATCATGGTTAGGAGATCAGCTGCAGACTGCCCTCCAATGCACACCATCCCTGATACAACTGCGTTGAAATTTGGATTCTGTGTGGAGTCAGACATGAGACTTCTCTCCAGGGATGAAGGCTGCTGTGTGTGGTCAATATGATCACGAGAGGCGTTGTCTGGAGAGCTGTGGACTCCTTCTCAAAACAAGCAGCAGTCAGTTCAGTCCCCAAACTCTTTTTCTTATTCACCACATTTCTACTGGTAACTCCACATAATTTCTATGTCAGGGATTATGCCTAGCAAAATAGGCCAAAAGGAAACACAATGTGAAACAGAGAGAAAAACAGAGATGTCAAGCTGGAAATATTTGCAAGAAAGTGTAAGTAGCCAAGTGCCTTGTTAACTGCCCTGAATGCTACTGAGAGTCAAGTCAAGTGGCAGAAACATTGATGTTGGGTTTGGAGATACGGGTGTAGTTGTTCATCTGGACAAGGGCAAGATCACAGATGTTCTTGGGGAGGAAGCCAGATTGGAATTCTTTGAAGACTGAGTTGGAGGTGAGGAAGTAGATGCTGGTGAGGGCAACTTAAAACAAGAAACTAGTGAACACAACCAGAAAAGAAGCAGAATCACAGGGACAGAGAACAAACTAGTGATTACCAGCGGGGAGGCTGTTACTGCTGCTAAGTCACTTCAGTCGTGTCCGACTCTGTGCGACCCCATAGACGGCAGCCCATCAGGTCCCCCGTCCCTGGGATTCTCCAGGCAAGAACACTGGAATGGGTTGCCATTTCCTTCTCCAATGCATGAAAGTGAAAAGTGAAAGTGAAGTCCCTCAGTCGTGTTCGACTCTTCGTGACCCAATGGACTGCAGCCTACCAGGCTCCTCCGCCCATGGGATTTTCCAGGCAAGAGTACTGGAGTGGGTTGCCATTGACTTCTCCAACCAGTGGGGAGGAGGCAGGGGCAATAGAAGGGTGAGGGAGGAGGAAATACAAACTACTGGATGTAAGAGGCTCAAGGGGCCTTCCCAGGTGGCGCAAGTGGTAAAGAATCTGCCTGCCAGTGCAGGAGATGCAAGGGTTGCAGTTTCAATCCCTGAGTTGGGAATATCCTCTGGAGTAGGAAATGAAAACCCACTTCATTATTCTTGCTTGGAAAATTCCATGGACAGAGGAGCCTGGTGGGCTACAGTCCATGGGGTCATAAAGAGTCAGACAGACACAACTGAGAGACTAAGCACGGCATAAGCTCGAGAATGTATTGTACAAATGGGGAATACAGCCAAGCTTTTGTAAAAACTCTTAAGTCGAAAGTAGCCTTTAAAATTGTATAAAAATATTTTAAAATTTTACACCCTCCCAAAAAAAGTTTAGTAACCTAATCAATAAATGAATTAGGTTTTGCTTTGCTTCAAGGCCATTTCTCTTTAGATCAACTTTCTACTATGTTGCAGGACTTACTCACACTTCTCTT
Organism: Bison bison bison; assembly: GCF_000754665.1. Taxonomy (NCBI): domain Eukaryota; kingdom Metazoa; phylum Chordata; class Mammalia; order Artiodactyla; family Bovidae; genus Bison; species Bison bison. The sequence continues at coordinate 6,829,340 of NW_011495058.1, forward strand.
CTCACCCAGATTCTGGTCCATTCCTCCAAACTATCTTTTCTTTTCTTACGCTAAGGACTTCTGTCCTCTGTATCAAACCATACTCTAGCCGGCCTTTTCGTTGCCTCTCCCCGACTTGATCACCATGCTCTATCCTGGTGTCATACTCCTTAGCGTGATCTGCTAAACCTGAAAGGCTCCATCCTTGAAAAGAGGAAAACATAGATGAAACTTAAAAGTTATTTTTTATTTCCTTTTAAAATATTTCCAATCAAAAACAGTTACTTAGGTGTCTACCTCCACCATTCTCCATAAGTTAAAAATAAATAAAGGGTAGAAAACTTTATTCTCCTCTTTAGCTGTTCAGCAGATGGTCAAGGCTTTGTGTTGTATGTGTGTGTGAGAGAGAGAGAGAGAGAGAGAAAGAGACAGGGAGAGAGAGAGAAAGAGAAAGGGAGAGAGAGAAAATAGAATGTACAGGCTAGAAAGAGCTGAGAATCAGTCAGTGTAATTATTCAGGTCTCCAACTACATTTTTGGCAGGTGTATGTAGAAGCAGCTTGCATCTTCAAATTCCACTCTAGGTCTGAAGGTTACAGGACAGATTATAAACAGCTATTTGTGCTTTCTTTACGTACACATGTTCTAATATATTTTCCATTAATCTTAACATAATCTGGGTACACACTTTTAAGTACAAGGAATTTTGTTCTTCCTTCTCAAGAGTTATATGTTAACTTTTATTTCATGTCTTATTTGCATGCCTGGGACTTCAGAGCAACATTGAATAAAATAAGAAAAAATAGACATTTTTGTCTTATTCCTGAATTCTCATGTTTCAACATGAATTTTGATGTTGATTATTGATTTAGTACCTAAATTTTTTTTATGTTATGAAAATATCCACTCATTCTTAGAAAAGTTTTTGTTTTTTTGTTTTAACATGAAGAATGGATGTTGAGTACTGGAGAATACATTTTCAGGATCTACTATAATGCTAATATGATTTTCTCCTGTACCAACTGTGGTAAACTTTGCAGTTTCTAACTCTAAGTTATTCTTGCATTCTTACAATAAATTCAGCTTTCTCACAAACATTTATTTGTTGGTTGTTCTTTCACTAATTGGGTTTTGTTGAAAATATTTAGGATTATGTGAGACAATTATTTAGTGTCCACATTTACAAAAGAATGTTTAGGTTTTCTTCTATTATGTTGACAAATTTTGATATAGCAGTTGCATTAAAATGAAGTGGATTGCTTCCTAGAGTCTTCTAAGTACTAGATTACCTGTATAGTGTATTAATCTGGATAACACTAGTTGCTACAACAAACAATCTCAGTCTCAGAGCTTTAGCCCTGAGAGACATTAGCACCTTCAGATCTCAATGTGGGTACAGCTAGATGTGGGCAGATGCTGTGAGTCCTGGAACTGGCTCACTTGGGCTCACAAGAACTGACTGTGAGCATCTCCTCCCAGCAATGTGTCTAAAATCAGCATAGTTGGAGCCTCGCATTAAGAGAGAGTATGGAAGGTCCCTTTAGGACCGTTTATAGGTCAGACCTGGGATTCCCTGGTAGCTCAGATGGTAAAGTGTCTGCCTGCAATGAGGAAGACCCCGGTTTGATCCCTGGGTCGGGAAGATCCCCTGGAGAAGGAAATGGCAACCCACTCCAGTACTCTTGCCTGGAAAATGCTATGGACGGAGGAGCCTGGTAGGCTACCATCCATGGGGTCACAAAGAGTCAGACACGACTGAGCGACTTCACTTTACTTATAGGTCAGACCTGGAAGTGGTATCCTTCATTTCTGCTGACATTGCACTGGCCATATCTTGTCACAGGGGTTCATAGATGCAAAGAAGATGAAAAATCTGAATGCCATCCTTCTATGTGTGTGTGTAGGTCTCCTTTGGGACATTTGCTTCTGTCCCATGGACCTGTCTATTCTGGTACCAGGACTAACTATGTTATTACTATAGCATAACATTTTCAGATCAAGTTATCCCTTACTTGCTTTTGCCCAATATTTTATTTACTATCTTTGGACATTTGTTTTTTCAGATTGATTTCAGAATTCTTTTGTCAAACTCCAAGAAAAAGATTATATTTATACTTTATTTAAATCACATTGATTTTATAGATTATTTGGTGGCAAAACTGACAAATTGATGCAGATATTACACTAATACATTAACTAATATTAAATAACTCCTTAATTCCTGGAATTAAATTTCCTAGATCATTACCCACGGATCAAACCCAGGTCGCTCACATTGTAGACAGACACTTTACCATCTGAGCCACCAGGGAAGTCCTATTCTTTGAATAATTTCAGTCAAAGTTGAATGGTTACGATTTGACTTACGACTTGACTTAGGGTATGACTTTGTACATGTAAATGACAATTGGGATTGGCATCATGTCTGTCTGTCTCTCCTTCCCCTCTCTTACATATCATTGTCAGGTTTTATTATTAACGAGAAAACTAGATGAAAATGGTCTTATCATCCTTTTCTTATTTTTATAATGACCAGGAAATCATCTGATACTGTTTGCCAGCATTTATTTTATTTATTTACTCATTTAAAGTTTTGGCCATGCCACACAGCATGCAGGATCTTAGTTCCCCAATTAAGGATCAAATCTGCATCCCCTGTAGTGGATGTACAGAATTCTAACCACTGGATCGCCAGGGAAGCTCCTCGTTTGCCAGCTTTTGAAGTGTATTCCACAGTTTTTGGTTTATTTGATTTTTCCACTTCTTTCTGAATCTATTATTTTAGTAATTATACTCTTAAATCTCTTAATTGAGATTCTCAAAATCATTAGCATACAATTGAACAGAATTATGCCAGGGGTGGGGAAATGGGGAATTGCTTGGTAAGCGGCACTTTCAGAGATAATGCTCATAGTGACGCTTTGGTCATGTGTAAGCTTGTGAAAATTCACTGAAAATTACAGAAAATCAGTGCCTCTTATTGTATACAAATGACACATCAATAAAGTTGATTTCTTTAAAAAAGGACTTTAAAACATTTAGTTATTTTCAATGCATCAGTAATATATTAAGCATAGTTGTATTTTTCAGCCTTACATTTGTAGTTACCTGTGCTATACAGTGGGACCTTGTTGTTTATCCATTATATATATAAGTATGTTTAAGATTGCCAGGAGAAATATCAATAACCTCAGATATGCAGATGACACCACCCTAGTGGCAGAAAGTGAAGAGGAACTAAAGAGCCTCATGATAAAAGTGAAGGAGGAGAGTGAAAGAGCTGGCTTAAAACTCAACGTTCAGAAAACTAAGATTGTGGCATCCAGTCCCATCACTTCATGGAAAATAGATGGTGAAACAATGGAAACAGTGACAGACTTGATTTTCTTGGGTGCCAAAATCACTGCAGATGGTGAAAGCAGCCATGAAATTAAAAGACACTAGCTCCTTGGAAGAAAAGCTATGACCAAACTTGACAGCATATTAAAAATCAGACATTACTTTGCCAACAAAGATTCCTATAGTCAAAGCTATGGTTTTTCCAGTAGTCATGTATGGATGTGAGAGTTGGACTATAAAGAAAGCTGAGCACT
>NW_011495058.1:6833123-6840358 GCF_000754665.1 Bison bison bison
CATGAGTTTGAGCAAGCTCCAGGAGTTGGTGATGGACAGGGAAGCCTGGCATGCTGTAGTCCATGGGGTTGCAAAGAGTCAGATATGACTGAGTGACTGAACTGAACTGATATGGGGACAGATGTTAAATAGACTTATTGTGATGATTATTTTGCAATATATACAAATATTGAGTGACTTCACTTTCACTTTTCACTTTCATGCATTGGAGAAGGACATGGCAACCCACTCCAGTCTTCTTGCCTGGAGAATCCCAGGGATGGAGGAGCCTGGTGGGCTGCCATCTATGGGGTCACACAGAGTCAAACAGGACTGATGCAGCTTAGCAGCAGCAGCAGAATCATTATGTTATACATCTAAAATTGATACAATGTTATATATTGATTATGCCTCAATAAAAACTTTAAGAATCTGGTTCCAATGTTAAGAACCAAGCAGTATCAACTGATCTCCCCGATGAAGACCCTCTGCATCATTACTTTCTTATATTAATATACAGTTTTCCCTGAGCAGGTGCTCAATAAATAATTGAATAATTAGAAAATAGATGGACAAGATTAAGCAGCCATTCTCCAACACCAGGTATAGAAAGTATATATTCATAACACACTATCTTTGGATGGATAGTGGGCTTCTCCTCATTCAAATGACAAGTCACTGATGCAACACTTACTATAGCGCTAGGCACTTAAAGTGTCTCATGTATGCCTCACGTATGCTTATGGAATAAATGCAAATTACTCATGAGAAAGGAATTCTCCCATTGTATTGGTAGAACATCAGAAGTAAGAAACATAAGATTGCCCTGATCTTCATATATTGCCTGTCTAGCACCAATGGTTAGTGGAAATTTCATCCAGCCTATCACTGACTGAATGGTGAGTCAGTTTTACACACTCTGCAAGTGTGAGTAAATTAGGAAACACAGAACAACTGCTATACCCAGTGTCAAAGAGGAGGTGGGACTTTAGTCCACTTAATGTACCAGCATTCTGTCCCCACAATTATAATTTGCAATGTAACATATAATAAGGTGACCACTCTCCTGGTCGTCTCAGCCAGGGACTGAGGGATTTCCCAGATAAGCAGCTTTCAGTGTTAAACCAGACAAGTTAGGCAAATCTGGAAAGTCCCAGACAAATCAGGATGAGCTAGTTACCCTATGTATAGAGCTGAACACATACAGCATGTTTTATATCATAATTAACAAACAGCGTATTTTATAGCAATGAAGATAGAATAAGACTCAGCATAGAGCTAACATTTTAGAGACTTAGGCTGTGAACTGACTGTAGCATAGTCTCCACAACAGATAGGATTCACACATCAAGTGATTTATTTTAATGGTATAAGAGTGTTTTTTAAATAAAATTTTGAGATTTATGAAGATAAAATATTTAAGCAATATGCAAAAACGAAGTTCTTAAGAGTTATGTCTTTGAAAAGTGCAATATAGTAAAACCTAATAAATTTTTTATAAGTATCAAAAAGATAAGAGAATTGAAGCATGTTGCTAGAATTGCTAGAAGTTCATTTTCTACAATATTAACAGAAGGAGGAAAAGAAGCAGACCTGTGGTGCGGCCGTTGGTTTGGTCTTTGTTGCTGTTCAGTTGCTAAGTTGTGTCTGACTCTTTGTGACCCCAGGGACTGCAGCACGCCAGGCTCCCTTGTCCTTCACTATCTCCTGGAGTTTGCTAAAATTCACGTCCATAGTCAGTGATGCTATCTAACCATCTCATTCTTTGCTGCCCTCTTCTCCTTTTGCCCTCAATCTTTCCCAGCATCAGAAAATTAGGAGAATTGTTCGTTTTCCAATGGGTCGGTTCTTTGCATCAGGTGGTCAAAGTATTGGAACTTCGGTTTCAGCATGGGTCCTTCCAGTGATTATTCAGGATTGATTTCTTTTAGGATTGACTGGTTTGATTTCCTTGCCGTCTGAGGGATTCTCAAGAGTCTTCCCCAGCACCACGGTGGTGTAAGTCTGCTTCACTGGTGACATTTATAGACTCTGAGGGCAAGGATGCCCATGTTGATCAGTTTGCTATACTGATTACCCAACCTCACCCAGGTTTAGGAGACCATGTTGGAACCTAGGGACTCTTTCTGACCTTGATCTGTCATCAGGAACATCAACCATTTACCAAAAGTGCCAAGTGACTGGACCCTTGGGGTTAGTTCATTTCAAAAACAACTGGATTTACTACCAAGATATAGAAAAACATTGCAAACATAAAACAGCAAAAATCTGTAATGTAAAGAACGAAGACTCTAACCCTGATCTAAACCAGACTGTTTACCCCTTGGCTCCCTTTCTTTTTCCCTTAATTAAGCTAACTGGAAAGGAGAGGTTTTCATCCAGACAAAAGGGCATCTCCCTACCCTAATCCCTAGGACAAAACAGAGAATCCGGTCTGGAATTGAATTTGAAATACTAAAGAAAAATGACTACCAGCTTAATGCTGTCACTGTCCTGTGTTTATTTTTCTTTCTTTTATGTCTGATGTCAAGGAGAAAAATAATGTCATGTGCTGGAAATGTGAGCGTGTTTGCATTTTGAGATAATTAGAATTAATGTTGGAGGGCCAAATGAACGCCAAAAAAATCCCTGTGCTTCCCACGTGTGTAAAACATTTTGTAACGACTTTCACTTAGTCTGGGAGCCTGGCGGGCTGCTGCAAACCACCTAGATCCAAATGGCAGAGCTTCTTTGTCAAAAAGAAAAAAGCGTACATATTGGAAGTTAGAAATCAGGGCATCAGGAAAACAGATGCCCTGGTTTCAAGTCTCTTTTTCTATTTGGGTTTTTTTTCCATCTCTATTTCCTTCTTTTCCTGCCTGGATGCCAGTGCTCCTAGCACTCATGGTGATGATCCTTCATTGCACAGCTAGTGTAAAGGCAGGACTTTTAGAGAAAGGGGCAGAAATGAATCTTCCTTCAGGAGCTGGAAACTCTGGGAACTGGCTGCTGAGCCATCATCTGGGAGATTCATTGAGCAAGGAGGCCCAGACACAATGGTCATTTGTGTGGGGCAGACAGTACTTAACAGGATGTTTGACATTTCAATAGACTGTTTTGCCAACTGTACACACAATGTGAATCATGCAATAAAAAAAAAATCTCTTGCTTAAAATCTTTCAGTAGTCTTTTGACACCCAGAGGGTAATTCCAAACTGCTAACCTCCTTGGTCTGAGGCCCAAGGCTTTTCTTGCAATAGGTTTTCTTTCAAACCCTGGTTTCATTTTCCTTCTGCTCATCCCATGTACATAGGTCACAGGTGTCAAATACCTAGCCGTGCCTTGAACTCACTGAGCTGGTCCACAGATAACTTTCCTCCATTGGAAACTCTTGCTCATCTTTATGCATAGCCAAAAATTTAGCATCTAGTAGATGGTCCATATTTTTACTGAATGTATATCAAAACTCAACTCCAATATCATTTCCTCTGACTCCCCAGGGTGGAATAAGAACTCTATTTTCTGTGCTTCCACAATTCCTTGAATAGGCTTTTGGCACAGTGATTCACAACTAGGTGTGACTTTGCATCCCAGGAACTTTTGACAATGGAGACAATTTTGGTCAGTACGCTGAGTGGATGCTACTGGCATCTATTGGATGAAAATTAGAGATGTTGGTAAACCTTCTGTACTACACAGGACAATCCTCAACAAATAAATATCTGACTCAAGATATCAATAATGCTGAGGTTGAGTAACCCCATTTAGTATCTTATCTTTTGGGATAGTCATCTTAGGGACATCTGTCTACTCTATAAGAGAGGAAGCTCCTTGATATCCAGGACTATATCTTAATTATCTTTGGATTCCCATTACCCTTCACAGTGGTGCAGATGCACATTGTACAAGATGCTCAATGAGTGTTGAATGAAATGGATAATAGAAGAAAGGAATAATGCATTGCAGGAGTGTTCCGTTGTGATCATTCTCCAAGGAATTATGAAAAATAATGATAAGGCTTGACCCTAGACTTGACAAACTAAAAGATAAGCTCAAAGAAGTCACTCAGTTTCAAGGAAATGGCATCTCTCCACTTTTTTCCACTTCAAGGGGACTTTTTTTTTCCCCTTTCCAATGATGCATAGCCAGCAGTCCCATGTTGGAAAGTACCTTCTGCCTTGGGAGACATAGCTTCTACCTCACAGTACTTTCAGCCCCTAAAAATTCATACTAAAGGTTGATTTCCATTTTTATGCCAGTTCTCCGAATCACGGTCTCTTTGTAACTGGTGTCAGCTACAGTGTTCCAGAATGCCCCATAAATAGGCCCCTTTTGGGAGTTTTTGGAAGAGATATTTTGATACCTCCTCCATGCATAGTCACTTGGACTCTAGCCATTTGTCAGGGAAACCATTTGAAAAGGCAATTTGGAAGCCCACCCACATGATCCCAGCAGCTTTTTCTTCTTGCTGATGCTATTAGGCTAAAATTGGTCTGGTTTTGAATTTACCCAACCTCTCTGACTCAATAACTGGATTATGTTTAGAATAAGAACTTGAAGCAAAATGGTTCAACCAAGAAGTCTTCGCTCCTCAGAAACCTTCACAGGAACCTCCTCTTCATTTTGCGGTTCTTCCATAGAATTGTGGTTTGCTTTGATATGCTACAATCAATTATGGTCAAAGTTTGTGTCTGCCATAACGAAAACGTGAGGGATACAATTTTCATTTAATGTTTGTCTTCCCAGAAGGAAGACCCTGTTTTGATGAATATCTGAGTTGGGATTATCTTTCAGTTCAGTTCAGTTGCTCAGTTGTGTCTGACTCTTTGGACCCCATGAATCGCAGCATGCCAGGCCTCCCTGTCCATCACCAACTCCCGGAGTTTACCCAAACTCATGTCCATCATGTCAGTGATGCCATCCAGCCATCTCATCCTCTGTCATCCCCTTCTCCTCCTGCCCACAATCCCTCCCAGCATCAGGGTCTTTTCCAATGAGTCAACTCTTTGCATGAGGTGGCCAAAGTATTGGAGTTTCAGCTTTAGCATCAGTCCTTCCAATGAACACCTACGACTGATCTCCTTTAGAATGGACTGGTTGGATCTCCTTGCAGTCCAAGGGACTCACAAGAGTATTCTCCAACACCACAGTCCAAAAGCGTCAATTCTTTGGAGCTCAGCTTTCTTCACAGTCCAACTCTCACATCCATACATGACCACTGGAAAAACCATAGCCTTGACTAGACGGACCTTTGTTGACAAAGTAACAAAGTCTCTGCTTTTTAATTTGCTATCTAGATCGGTCATAACTTTCCTTCCAAGGAGTAAGCGTCTTTTAATTTCATGGCTGCAATCACCATCTGCAGTGATTTTGGAGCCCCCCAAAAGTAAAATCTGACACTGTTTCTCCATCTATTTCCCATGAAGTGATGGGACCAGATGACATGATGTTCGTTTTCTGAATGTTGAGCTTTAAGCCAACTTTTCCACTCTCCTCTTTCACTTTCATTAAGAGCCTTTTTAGTTCCTTTTCACTTTCTGCCATAAGGGTGGTGTCATCTGCATATCTGGGGTTATTGATATTTCTCCCGGCAATCTTGATTCAGCTTGTGCTTCTTCCAGCCCAGCGTTTCTCATGATGTACTCTGCATATAAGTTAAATAAGCAGGGTGACAATATACAGCCTGATGTACTCCTTTCCTATTTGGAACCAGTCTGTTGGAACCTATTTGGAACCTATTTGGAACCATGTCCAGTTCTAACTGTTGCTTCCTGACCTGCATACAGATTTCCCAAGAGGCAGGTCAGGTGGTCTGGTATTCCCATCTCTTTCAGAATTTCCCACAGTTTATTGTGATCTACATAGTCAAAGGCTTTGGGATAGTCAATAAAGCAGAAGTAGATGTTTTTCTGGAACTCTCTTGCTTTTTCGATGATCCAGCAGATGTTGGCAATTTGATCTCTGGTTCCTCTACCTTTTCTAAAACCAGCTTGAACATCTGGAAGTTCACAGTTCACATATTGCTGAAGCCTGGCTTGGAGAATTTTGATCATTACTTTACTAGCGTGTGAGATGAGTGCAATTGTGCAGAAGTTTGAGCATTCTTTGGCATTGCCTTTCTTTGGGATTGGAATGAAAACTGACCTTTTCCAGTCCTGTGGCCACTGCTGAGTTTTCCACATTTGCTGGCATATTGAGTGCAGTATTTTCACAGCATCATCTTTTAGGATTTGAAATAGCTTAACTGGAATTCCATCACTTCCACTAGCTTTGTTTGTAGTGATGCTTTCTAAGGCCCACTTGACTTCACATTCCAGGATGTCTGGCTCTAGGGGAGTGATCACACCATCATGATTATCTGGGTTGTGAAGATCTTTTTTGTACAGTTCTTCTGTGTATTCTTGCCACTTCTTCTTAATATCTTCTGCTTCTGTTGGGTCCATACCATTTCTGTCCTTTATTGAACCCATCTTTGCATGAAATATTCCCTTGGTATCTCTAATTTTCTGAAGAGATCTCTAGTCTTTCCCATTCTATTGTTTTCCTCTATTTCTTTGCATTGATCTCTGAGGACGGCTTTCTTATCTCTCCTTGCTATTCTTTGGGACTCTGCATTCAGATGCTTATATCTTTCCTTTTCTCCTTTGCTTTTCGCTTCTCTTCTTTTCACAGCTATTTGTAAGGCCTCCCCAGACAGCCGTTTTTCTTTTTTGCATTTGTTTCCCATGGGGATGGTCTTGATCCCTGTCTCCTGTACAATGTCATGAACCTCCGTCCATAGTTCGTCAGGCACTCTGTCTATCAGATCTAGTCCCTTAAATCTATTTCTCACTTCCACTGTATAATCATAAGGGATTTGATTTAGGTCATACCTGAATGGTCTAGTGGTTTTCCATACTTTCTTCCATTTAAGTCTGAATTTGGCAGTAAGAAGTTCATGATCTGAGCCATAGTCAGCTCCTAGTCTTGTTTTTGCTGACTGTATATAGCTCCTCCATCTTTGGCTGCAAAGAATATAATCAATCTGATTTCGGTGTTGACCATCTGGTGATGTCCATGTGTAGATTCTTCTCTTGTGTTGTTGGAAGAGGGTGTTTGCTATGACTAGTGTGTTCTCTTGGCAAAACTCTTCTAGCCTTTGCCCTGCTTCATTCTGTACTCCAAGACCAAATTTGCCTGTTACTCCAGGTGTTTCTTGACTTCCTACTTTTGCATTCCAGTCCCCTATAATGAAAAGGACATCTTTTTTGGGTGTTAGTTTTAAAAGGTCTTGTAGG
>NW_011495058.1:6840647-6841006 GCF_000754665.1 Bison bison bison
GTCAGGCACTCTGTCTATCAGATCTAGTCCCTTAAATCTATTTCTCACTTCCACTGTATAATCATAAGGGATTTGATTTAGGTCATACCTGAATGGTCTAGTGGTTTTCCATACTTTCTTCCATTTAAGTCTGAATTTGGCAGTAAGAAGTTCATGATCTGAGCCATAGTCAGCTCCTAGTCTTGTTTTTGTACTGACTGTATATAGCTCCTCCATCTTTGGCTGCAAAGAATATAATCAATCTGATTTCGGTGTTGACCATCTGGTGATGTCCATGTGTAGATTCTTCTCTTGTGTTGTTGGAAGAGGGTGTTTGCTATGACTAGTGTGTTCTCTTGGCAAAACTCTTCTAGCCTTTG
>NW_011495058.1:6841106-6860065 GCF_000754665.1 Bison bison bison
AGATTTGGACTGTGAAGAAGGCTGAGTGCCGAAGAATTGATGCTTTTGAACTGTGGTGTTGGAGAAGACTCTTGAGAGTCCCTTGGACTGCAAGGAGATCCAAACAGTCCATTCTGAAGGAGATCAGCCCTGGGGTTTCTTTGGAAGGAATGATGCTAAAGCTGAAACTCCAGTACTTTGGCCACCTCATGCGAAGAGTTGACTCATTGGAAAAGACTCTGATGCTGGGAGGGAATGGGGGCAAGAGGAGAAGGGGACGACAGAGGATGAGATGGCTGGATGGCATCACTGACTCGATGGACGTGAGTTTGAGTGAACTCTGGGAGTTGGTGTTGGACAGGGAGGCCTGGCGTGCTGCGATCATGGGGTTGCAAAGAGTCGGACATGACTGAGCAACTGAACTGAACTGAACTGAGAAGTGTAGATTAAAGTTCTTGGAGATGCTTCATCAGAGAAGAGGAGGACATCAATTCTTCTTCATATGCTCTACCAGACCCTCATGTAGTATACTTTGTTTCTCTGCTTTGGTATCCTCAAACCTTGAGTGGCTTTTCGTGTGTCATCTCTATTCTCTCATATCAACATCTCCTGGTGGGCAGAAGGCACAGATTTCTCAATGATGGACTCCCATAGCAGATGCCACAGTGTCTGATGCAGAGATTTAAGTGGACCTTAGTTGAAAAGAAAGTGATAACTATCCATGGTGTTTTATATACACTGGACAGAAGTGCTTACTTTAGTAACATAAAAAAGAAAGCAAGAGAATGTGGCATGTAGTTTCCCTTGCTATCTGAAAGCAGAGCATTCCTATGAAACCCTTCATAAGCCAAAATGATAAAGAGAAGGAATTACTTTAGGACACATCTTGCTAAGGGCTGCATGAGATCGATGGAGATAAAGCACAGATTTTCATAGACAGGTCAAGGTGACGGGAGCTGGATGCTGAGATGCTGAGTGGAGTTTCTGGGGAAGGAGCTTGGCAGGGCTGTTCTCAATGCTCAGAATGCCCACTGTCTCTATAAATGAAAATGAAAGTGTTAATTGCTCAGCAGTTTCTGACTCTTTGCAATGCCATGGACTGTAGCCCACTAGGCTCCTCTGTCCATGAAATTCTCTAGGCAAGCATACTGGAGTGGGTAGCCATTCCCTTCTCCAGGGGATCTTCCCGGCCCAGGGATTGAACTCTTATCTCTTGCATTGCAGGCTGATTCTTTACCATCTGAGCTGCCAGGGAAGCCCCCACCTCTATAATGGCTAGATGCAAAAGAAACCCTGATGCTATTTTTGCTTTTTTGTGTTTTTTCATAGAAGTGAGCACCCTCTTCAGATTTCTTCCACTTGGTGAAAATAGGTACTTGACACAGGTCTTTCATAAAAAGGGGGAATACTTTCACTCCCTAGTATGAAAGGAGGAGGCCCAATGGATTACCGGTCCCGGTGTCACCACCACCATCTGATGCTTCCTCCCGCTATGCCAAAGTCCAGTTGCTTTTTTCCCCTTCCGGGCTTACAAAGGGTAAAAATTTGCTGTGTGCTCCCACTTAAAATAGTTCATTCAGTTTTATTCCCCCACCAACATTCCTAAAATGACTATAATTCAAAATAATTTGAAAGCCACATTAAAATAAAATCAGAATCCACAAGTCACTGCCTTCACCTCTTTCTTCATTGGCCTAATTCACAACTTCCTTAGAGTCTAGAATTTACTCCAGGGCAATTCTGCAAATATTCTGTATTTAATGGTAGTTTGGAGTTTGAGATCATTATTCATGCTCATGAATTGCACTAAATTTACACACAAATTTTACTTGTCCCATTTCCTAATTACTGAGAAGGAGTAATGTGGTAGCATCTTCATCTAGGAAAAACATCTTGAGTGCTTTTGCACATGTTTTGCATTTGGCATAACCTAAAACACATTGCCCCACAAAACTTTTTCCCTTAACTCTTAAGCCCCTGAGCATTTCAATAGAAACACAATACTTTTTATCTGGATTCATTTACACTCTCATTTGCTCATCAGCGTGGTGTTTTGTAAGAGATATTTAATATTCTCTAGGAGCCCTTTTTCTGCACATTTCAAAGTTTTTCCTGTAGGAAACACTGTGTTCCAAGCCACACATCGAGTCTGAATCCAGAAAACAGGAATTAGGTAAGCTCTAAATTTAGTGAGTTTCAAGTAGTCCTGAGCACAACTCTCCATTATCCATATGATGTGGTTTCCAAAAATGGGAAGTGAGTACCCAAGGTGAAGGAGACTGGTCCTGGTGGCTTAACTGTGATTCAGCACTCATGCTTTACTCTCACTCTTACTGTGTTGATTCTAAGACAGTGTCTTTTTCAAGAAACAGGTGTCACCACTGATGAGTCCTCTCTGGAAGTAATACACTTTCCGGAGTGACTTTCTCCTACTGGAAGGGAAGGGCCAGCACAGTGAGTAAGCTGCCTGTCATTGTGGCCTCAGGTTGCTCTCACCCATAACCATAACTGAACTTATCCTTCCTGAAAAGGATCCAGGCTTAGAGTTGACTCTCTTGTCACATTTATTTTTATCAAGAGTGAGTGTGCACTCAGTTGTGTCCAACTAGTGATGACCAGATGATATCTAGCAGTACTAACTGTTGTAAACGAATAATTCCACAAATGACCACCCTCCAGACTGACTTATTTCTGGTTTGTTCTTTCTCTGCTTCTTCTCTTCACTATGGGGATCGTGGCCTTCCTATATTCTTTGGTTTAAATAATTATGTTATTCTTATAATTGATTATCTGTCTGTAGAATTATATTATGATCACCTTCAGATTTGACATTACATTTTTTATTGCTTTCTGTATATAATCTGTTTACAGCTGCTCCTAAGACTTTGGGTTCCTAAAAGGATGAACAATTTCTATAACTGATTCACCCTGTCCACTAGGAACAAGCCTCAGATCAGATCAGTCACTCAGTCGTGTCCAACTCTTTGCGACCCCATGAATCGCAGCACACCAGACCTCCCTGTCCATCACCAACTCCCGGAGTAACAAGCTTCAGTAGTGCACAATTTGAGTCCCCAGGTTCCCTTCCAATCTGAATGCTTGTAATTGTTGGATTTTTCTTTGTGACAAGCACACCCTCATGCCTGAGAAGACGGGTTCAAAAAATAGATGAGTTGGTTTTTCTCTTTTGATTATTTACTTTTCCATCAAAACCAACTACTGAAGTAATTATTTGGTCAATCAGTACACTTCCCTAAATGCATGCACATGAAGTTATCACATAATTATTAGATAATCAGATAAACTCATACACTTATATTTTTATAAAATTAATGAAGTCCACTAAAAATTTGATGATAGAAAACTGATGGTCTGTTTTGAATGACTTGAGTCCATACATTTTAAATGTGATAAATTTCTGTGGAGACTTCCAGGTGGCTGATAATGCTGAAGGCTTAGATTCAAGGTTTGTGATGAGTGAATGCAGAGACTCTAAAAGCTCCCTGACTATCTGAAGACAAGATAAGAGAATCCACACATCTGCTTATCAGTCACATTGGCTTCCCAGCCTCCTAGGTAATGCTTACTCCTAGCAACCTTAGTTCTTATAAAAAATCTTATCCTCCATCTAAAAAGCAGATCAATTCAAGGGCTGCAAATAAAAGAGAGCCTTATTAAAGGCATATTCTCTTGGCATTGTTGCCAACAGGACTCCAAAGCATTCATCCTTGGGAATTATCATGTCCATGTTCTTAGGGTTGAAAAATCCTTGCAGAGAAGAAAGTAACTAATGTATTCTTTCTCTTCTCTCTGATTTTACTGGGTCAAGAGAAAAATTTGTAAACAGAGCTTGCTTTCATCATCTGCCAAACGCATGGATCCAAGGTTTTCTCCCAAGAACAGGCAATCTTATGGGCAGTCCCAGGGAATAACTACCCGTAAGAAGCAAAATATAGACTTAAGCAAGTGCCTTCTCATTAGGAAAACACAGATTCAAAATTTTAAATATGTAGGAAGACAATATTCTTAAGGAAATAAGCATTAAAAGTAAAGACAATGTGCTATTGATGGAGAGCATTGAGGCAATATAACATTTCATCTATTTTCAATATGCGGCCACTCCTCTCCACAAATTAACCTGGGTCTGAAAGAAATCAGACTGAAGTCAAATAAGAATTTGTATTTAGAATACTTTATCATGTGTTTCTCATCAATCATGGATTTTTACATAAAAGTTTTAGAAATATATTATGGTTTGAAAATGCTTACTATCATAAAACCTTAAAGTGAAAGTGTCTTTCGAGATATAGCTGTGCAGTGCTGGTTTCACAAAGGAGAGAGACAAGGACTTAGAGAACAGAATTTTCAAAAAGACATAAGCATTAATATGGAACATATCAGAGCAGAATTGAATTTCATGACTTTCAATAGTCTTTCTATTTTATTTGTTATTTAAGTATAGTTGATTTACAATGTTGTGTTAGTTTCATGTATACAGCAAAGTGATTCAGTTACATATATGTATACACACACACACACACACATATATTCTTTTGCAGATTCTTTCCCTTATAGGTTATTTCAAAATATAGAGACTAGCTGCCTGTACTATACAATAGGCCTTTTTTGGTAATCTATTTTATATACAGTAGTGTATATATGTTTATCCCAAACTCCGAATTTATCCCTCCTATAGTCTTTTCCAGTATGATTGGGGTTAAAGTATGAGTTCTGATTTAAGGAAACAAATCATTTACAATTCCACCATCAAATACTATCTGTACTCTCTGTGTACTGAGATTTGACAGAGGTTAGGAAAAAGAGCAAGAGAATCCGTGCCGTAAATAATGTGTGACCTAAATAACAATATAAATATCAGGATACACCACCCATAGAAAATGTCAACTCAGATAATATATTTTTTTCATAAAATAATATCACTGACTTTTTAAAAATAGAGTTTTGTGTTTACTCTGCTTGAATATAAAGTATAATTAAACATTTGGGGAAAAAAGAAGCCAATTGCTCAGTCTCAGTTCCTTTACCAGTATGATGGAGAAAATAATTCTTAATTTGTCATGATTGACATGGGAGTTCTATAAGATAACGTGTGCAAGGCATCTAGTGTTGGGCTGGGCACATATTACGTACTCAGGGATTGCTGGTTTCCTTGAGGAATATTAAAACTCTTCTCATATCTTTTACTTGGCTACTTCAAATTTTTTTCTGAATAAAATAGGGCATGCATTTATTGATACACAAAGAGTTCAGGAATGAATTGTAGGATTTTTGGTTGAAAATAGGATCTAGTTATTTTTACTTATGTTTGACTATGTCCAACTGTCCACATGACTTCAGATCTCCAGCCCTTTGTGTGCTGGCCTTTTATGAGATTAGCTTGCAGGTACGTTGGGTGACAAGGAGCCTGAATTCACCTTTCTGTGTATCAGTTAGTCCTTCATATGCATTGAGTGGTGTCTTCTAGATGCAATTGTGAATGTGATCTTATTTGGATGGTGTCCCTATGTATGTAATCAAGATGAGGTCATACTGCATTGGGTCCTAAATCCAGTCTGACTTTTGTCCCCCAGACAGAGACAGAAGACTCAGAAGGAGGATGGCAGGTGGAGACAGAGATTGGAGTTAAGAGGCCATAAGCCAAGCCAAGAAATGAATGATAAGGATGACTGGCAATCACTGGGTGGGGCAACAAAGAATCATTTCCCAGAGTCTTCAGAGAAAGCATGGCCCTGCCAACTCCTTGAGTTCAGATTTTAGCCTCCAGAACCGTAAAACAATACCTTTCTGTTGTTTTAAGCCATCCAGGTTGTGGTCATTTGTTTCAGCAGTAGCAGGGAAATGAATACACTTACTCATACAAGTTCACGGGCATTTGGCAATGATTCTGCAGACCATCCTGTAGAATTTCTATCCCTTGGTAATCCTCACTTATGCCCAGATATAGGACTTGGATTTTGTGTTATCTGCAAATTCTATACCATTCCTGTTTTTTCCTTTAGAGAAGAATGTTGAGAAATGAGGTCATATCTGGTGTCTTTTTCAAGAAGTGCAGATAAATTTTCTCCCCTTGAATCCCAACACTCAGGCTTTCTTTAAGATAAATTTCCCATCCTGGAAAAGCAGAGACCTGCAAAGTCCAGAAGGCCTTGGAGAAATATCATGAGTGTGCAGTCTCGGACAACTGGAAAGTTCATGCAAGAAAATATTTATGGTGAATTGACCTTGTGGATATTAAAGTGGGTTTTAGGATTTAGAACTTCCCTATTTGAACTTTCCCACTGGCCCCCTACTGTAACGATTGCACAAGGCATGACATGAAAAGCAGATTTCTTTTCACCCAAGAATTTTACTCCCATAGAATGTTTCAGTTCATGTCAAACAAAGCATGTGTATTCAGACTTAGGTAAGGGTCTGACTTCATTCAGACAGTGCTACATGGGAACACAAAGAATGGTGTATTAAAATATAAATAAATTTCCACAGAACTTACTTGAAGCCAAAAAAGGATACGTACAGAAATACAGAAATACTAATCCATATTTTTCATTGGACTCTTCTATTGCAATTTTCATTCTATTCATAGACTCTTGTGATAATCTCCAAACTGGACCTCTGCCTCTTTTCTCAGCCAAATTGTCCTTTCCACAAAGGAATCTGTGTGCAGCCTTGGGACTAGAATGGAAGATAGGAAAATGAAGAAGTTCAGACTTCTGTCTTTGAATACTCTGGATTCTGCAAAAGAAGCACACACACACACAATTTAGGATAAACTATAAATATAAAAGGCCTATGGCTGTAAAGAAAAAGATCAATTATTTTTTTCTTAAGAGGGTCAGTCTTCAAGGACAAAAGAAGGAATATTAGAGCTGGTCTTAGAAAGTGAGCAGGCATGAGAAAGAGAGATAAAGAGGAAGAGGGGCTGGGAGAGAGACAGAGACAGTGACAGAAACAGAAAGAGAGAGAGAGAAAGAGAGGAAAAACCAAGTCTTGAATCCATGTACCATTCTGGAAGCTCTGTTTCAGACCAGATTAATCTACCTGTTGCACAGGGTCGAATTGTGTAACCCTCCCTTTTTATGAAACCCCAATATCCTTCCTGACTCTCCACCTATTTTTTCTATAGTGCAGTCCTGACCCCTCAGCTGGAATGTAAGATCTCCCACCATCACATCTCAATTGTATCCTCCTTACACACCTACCCCACACTCTCCTCTGTTACATCAGCAGAGTGTTGTTCAGGACTTTGCCTCCATGGCTCGAGGCTCTCCCATTTCTTCCCCAGTCCCATCCCCACAGCCAATGTTTCAAAACCCAGTTGGGCATCACCTCCTCCAGGAAGTCCCTCTTCTTTCCTCCAGTTAGAGGTGTTCTTCAGGTTTCCAGATTCCCCAAACACTTCATTTAACCCTCTCCCATGATGTGTGTGGTAGATTGTTTCTATTTCCCACATATTTGCTCATAACCATGTCCATCCCTGTGAACTCTTCTGGTGGCCCAATGACATGAAATATGGCCAGTGACTTTCTCAGATCCTTGGAATGTGAGAGGGAAGGATGTGCCACTTCTACAGAAGCTTGAGGGATGCCATGCGGTGTGTCCATGGGGCCAGCATATCTCATGGGGCTGCTCCTTTTGCCTGACTCTGGGGATGTTGGTGCTTCACTGGTAGCTCAGTTGGTAAAGAATCCACCTGCAATGCAGGAGATCTCGGTTTGGTCCCTGGGTTCGGAAGATCCCATGGAGAAGGGGAAGGCTACCCACTCCAGTATTCTGGCCTGGAAAACATGGGGTCACAAATGAACTGTGGTGTTGGAGAAGACTCTTGAGAGTCTCTTGGACTGAAAAGAGATACAATCAGTCAATCCTAAAGGAAATCAGTCCTGAATATTCATTGGAAGGACTGATGCTGAAGCTGAAACTCCAATATTTTGGCCACCTGATGCAAAGAACTGACTCATTGGTAAAGACTCTGATGCTGGGAGGGATTGGGGGCAGGAGGAGTAGGGGACGACAGAGGATGAGATGGTTGGATGGCATCACCAATTCGATGGACATGAGTTTGAGTAAGCTCCAGGAGTTGGTGCATGATCCATCTTTGGATTTATAATTTTCGTCACAGTGTCTGGCATTCAGTAATTGCTCATTGACTCATGTAGCAGACAAGTGAGTGACTGTAGGAAGTGTGTGTGTGATGCGTGTGTATGAGCGTGCAGGGCTGGGAGTGGGATGGCTGCGATGAGGAGAGGAAGAACCAGCTCATTTTCTTGTTCAAGTTAGTCATGACTCTTGATCCTTAAATCTTCCTGCCCTACTGGGCTCTATTATCAATTAGTCAGTTGGAAATTTATTTTTCATTTAGAAATTCATTTTACAGTCTTCAAGACAAAGAGAAAAATGTGTTTTGAGAGGATAGACTCTAGAAAGAGTGTAACCAAAAATTTAGATGAACAAAGTTAGATTTTAGGATAAAGGTATGTTAATATCATAGCCTGATGTGATGAAATAACAGACGTGGTAAGGATAACAGGGCATAGCCTAACTTCTGGGTCTCTTTGATGACCCTGGGAAGGTATAGGAGGTATTAATAGATGTGTTAGAAGTTTCATGAAGTTTCCTTGGAAGGATGCATGGATCTGTGCATCATCAATCTTTATGTGTTTGCTAAAATGCAGGTTCTCATAGAGTAGTTTAATGGGTAAACATTTGAGGTAATATGTTTTTAACAAAGTCTCAGATACTGACTCTTGGATCACTCTGAGTAGCAAAGTGTTGAAGGCTTTGGGACTGAGTCAGCCACGGGACCGTATGCTTGATATCTTCTAGCAAAAAGAAGAGTAAGCAAAATCAGTTTCAATGCCTGATGGGAGTTTGGGACACAGCTAACCTTCCCGATACTGAGAAACTCTGTGCTCTGCACTTTTCTCAAAGTCAGAAAGGAAGCACCTGGTATGTGACACCCCGTGGACACCATAGCCAAGATGTTAAGAACACTAAGACTGGAGACAGGGCCTTGGGTTCAGTGTTCAGCTCTTCAATCTAATGGCTGGGTGACCATGCACTGTTTATTAACCTCTCTGTACCTTCATTTCCTAGTTTATAAAGACAGAGAATATCGGAAAGCAGCTCAGATAGTGGAGGGGAGTGGGCCCTCCTTGGCAACAGGATCAAGATATTAACAGAGGACTTTTCTCACCATAGTTTTGAGTTGGGTGTCAATTTAAGAGCTATCATAAACCAAAGGGATATTGGAGCGATTCCAATTTGCAAAATTTACAGAAATTGTTTGTTAAATGCTTCCTTGATATTTGAATTCCCTCACTGACTTCAAATAAAACAAGAATTGAGAAGAAGGAAGGAGTTGAGAAAAGGAAACGAGATGCCGGTCCAGGTTCAATGCACGATACTGGATGCTTGGGGCTAGTGCACTGGGATGACCCAGAGGGATGGTATGGGGAGGGAGGAGGGAGGAGGGTTCAGGATGGGGAGCACATGTATACCTGTGATGGATTCATTTTGATATTTGGCAAAACTAATACAATTATGTAAAGTTTAAAAATAAAATAAAATTAAAAAAAAATAATAAAGAGCTGTTGTAGTACCTGTTGCAATGTTCCCTCTCAGGAGATATGTGGAAGGATGGGGTGTTACCTTCATCATCAGACCAGCAAGAGGTATATTTGCAACTGGAGAGTTTGCAAAGTGTCCCTGAATTTAGGAGATGTGGAGGGCATGGGTTAGACAACTAGAACACCTTCAGCCTATTACAAAAAGATGTAGGTCACTGTAGTGAAATTTGCTTGTGAGCCCAGCACTTGTTGAACCAAGGCACACTCATTCATTTTTTATGGAGCAGAGCATGGAGACAGACAGAAGGACACACACACACACACAGAGAGACAGAGACGCAGAGACAGAGAGAAAGGCCAGGCATGTGACAGTCTTGGGAGCTGTCCATGAGAAAGTGAAGAAACCCAGCAGTAGGAAGCTGAAGGTTAACATGAGATCCATAGAGATTTTCCTAGAGATAGGATCAAGGTAACAATGTAAATAAAGTCTCTGATGATGGAAACTCCAAAGAACAAGGAAAGTGTCAACAAGGGAAGATATAAACCTCATTCAACTGCCAAGGGTTCAAGGTCAATCATACTCAATAAAGGCTTCTATTTCTTCTCTCCACTTAATCCTCTGCCTGTTCCAACCTGATCAGAACATATCTAGCAAGTGCAGGGTCAGCAGAGAGGGAAGTGTCAGTAAGAAAGAGAAATAAGTGCCTACCATCCTCCTTAAAACTGCAAGACTCAAGATTAAGGAAGGGATAGAAGACATTTTTTAAAGTTTGGTGTTTTGATTAAATCTTGGTCTGGACATTCTGACTTCAGAATCAAGACTTTTCAAGCTATCATTTAAGATCTATTGTGTGTCTAATATCCATGCAGAAAATTCTTGGGCTACCTGAAGTTTTCGTTTAGGTGCAATGGAGGATAACCTCGTTAAATAACTGTAATGAGATAACATCTGATGAGTCCATATGAGAAACGCAGGGCTGCATGAAGCACAAGCTGGAATCAAGATTTCCAGGAGAAATATCAATAACCTCAGATATGCAGATGACACCACCCTTTATGGCAGAAAGCGAAGAACTAATGAGCCTTTTGATGAAAGTGAAAGAGGAGAGTTAAAAAGTTGGCTTAAAGCTCAACATTCAGAAAACTAAGATCATGGTATCTGGTCCCATCACTTCATGGCAAATAGATGGGGAAACAGTGAAAAGAGTGGCAGACTTTATTTTTTTGGGCTCCAAAATCACTGCAGATGGTGACTGTAGCCATGAAATTAAAAGATGCTTGCTCCTTGGAAGAAAAGCTATGACCAACCTAGACAGCATATTGAAAAGCAGAGACATTACTTTGCCAACAAAGGTCCATCTAGTCAAAGCTTTGTTTTTTTCCAGTAGTCATGTATGGATGTGAGAGTTGGACTATAAAGAAAGCTGAGAACTGAAGAATTGATGCTTTTGAACTGTGGTGTTGGAGAAGACTCTTGAGAGTCCCTTGGACAGCAAGGTGATCCAACCAATCCATCCTAAATCAGTCCTAACTATTCATTGGAAGGACTGATGCTGAAGCTGAAATGCCAATATTTTGGCCACCTGATGCAAAGAATTGACTCATTGGAAAAGACCTTGATGCTGGGAAATATTGAAGGTGGGAGGAAAAGGGGACGACAGAGGATGAGACGGTTGAATGGCATCACCAACTTGAAGGATATGAGTTTGAGTAAGCTCTGGGAGTTGGTGATGGACAGGGAAGCCTGGCGTGCTGCAGTCCATGGGGTTGCAGAGTCAGACATGACTGAACGACTGAACTGAACTGAACTGAACTGAAGTTGTACTTTAAGTACATGGCAGTGGTGTTTATTCAAATACAAGTTAAATCCATCTTGGAAGCAGAATGAAAGAGCCACTCATGCCTGTGGCAAGGCTCACCACCTGGAGAGGGACACCCGGTAGAGGAAGAGGGAAGCTAGAAACCTACTGAAGAAGGGGCTTGAGCAACCTAGTGCCCTTGGAAGCAGATGTCTTGAGGCACCTGGGAGTCTCTGAATTTATGGAGGGCCAGCTCGGGAACCAAAAAGCAGCTTGCTGCTGCTGCTGCTGCACTTCAGTCGTGTCCGACTCTGTGTGACCCCATAGATGGCAGCCCACCAGGCTCCCCTGTCCCTGGGATTCTCCAGGCAAGAACACTGGAGTGGGTTGCCATTTCCTTCTCCAATGCATGAAAGTGAAAAGTGAAAGTGAAGTCACTCAGTAGTGTTCGACTTTTAGCAGCCCCATGGACTGCAGCCCACCAGGCTCCTCTGTCCATGGGATTTTCCAGGCAAGAGTACTGGAGTGGGTTGCCATTGCCTTCTCCAAAAAGCAGCTTACTGTCACCCAAAGAAGGACCTGAAGGGAGCACACGTGATACAGTATTCTTATTACCACTGTAAATGTTAGCTAAGCCTCAACTGTCTTCCTGCTCCCTTTTCCAACCCTAGGATGAGGAGTGCTGATGAGGGAAGTCTTGCCAAAATCTGAGAGTAAAAGTACTGTCTGAGTTCCAAACTGATGATGCAATTTCAGTAGTAGTTTTAATTGCTGGTTCAGATCACACTGGGCAAGTCAATGAGGGAATGGTTGAAATACAGATGAAATGTCTCCTGAGTTACCAGGAAAAGCATCCAAATGCCTTCTGCCCTCACTCTGCCCACAGTGGCAGCAGGTAAGCCAGGCTTCCTTCCCAACTTCCTGCCTTGCTGCCTGTCATTTCCAGAGAGCTGCTAAATTCTGATGTCTTCCTTAGAATGAACTTACTTCTTGACTCTATTCTTCCCAGACAACCTTTTCTTCTGACTTAGGGAAAAGAGGAAGTAAGGTTTTATGCCCTATCCCCCGCCCCGCCCCCCAAAAAAGAAGGGATTTCTGACCTGATACTAGAGAAAACAGGAAATAAATCTGGTGAACCTGCTAAGAATAAGGCACTTTAGATTCTATCACAGATTTCTTGACCACCCATGTGGATTGTAGAATCTCACAATTTCAAACGTATGACCCTTGAAAATCTATTGCATTTGTTTGTCACAGCATCAGTGTCATGCGCAGGCTGGCTCCTCAGAGAGCACAGTGTGGTGGGAAGAACACAGGCTCTGGGACTGGATACGCTTGTGCTTGAATTCCATCCCTGACAGCTGTTAGTGTTTGTACAACTCATGTATCCAGCCATTTATTACCACAATACACTTTTCTAAAGTACCTGCCATGTGTGGAGTGCTGGGCGATGTCGGGGCTGCATGGCTCCAGGAAGTAAGTGCCTGCCCTCAAGTAATTCTTAGCATTGCAATAAATATACAGACTGCAATGTGACGAGCACACAGATGGAGATACACAGAGGTCTTCCTGATACTCACATGGGGAAGCAATGTCCTTCACTGAGGCAGAAGCATAGAATAGGTACAATACCAAAGACACGACCCATGAAAAATAATGGATAAACTGGAGTTCATTAAAGTTAAAAACTTCTGCTTTGAAAAGGACAATGTGAAGAAAGGAAGACAAGCCAGAGACTGGGGGTAAAATATTTGCAGAAGACACATCTGATAAAAGACTGTTACCCAAAATATAGAAAGTACTCTTAAAACTCAACAATAAGAAAACAAAAACCAATTAAAAAGATGAGTCAAAGACTTTAACAGACATCTTATCAAAGAAGACAAACAAATGGCAAATAAGCTTATGAAAAGATACCCCACATTGTGCATCAACAGAGAAATGCAAATCAAAACCACAATGAGATGTTGCTGTGTATCCATTTTGATGGCTATTAACCAAAAAACCAGAAAATTAAAAGTGTTGGTGAGGATGTGGAGAGACTGGAACCTTTCTTCAATGCTAGTGGCATTATAAAATGGTTCAACTGCTGTGTCAAACAGTATGCTGCTGTTGCTGCTGCTGCTAAGTCGCTTCAATCATGTCCGACTCTTGTGACTCGATAGACGGCAGCCCACCAGGCTCCCCCTTCCTTGGGATTCTCCAGGCAAGAAGACTGGAGTGGGTTGCCATGTCCTTCTCCAATGCATGAAAGTGAAAAGTGAAAGTGATGTCGCTCAGTCGTGTCAAACAGTATGGGAGTTCCTCAAATAATTAAACATAAATCATCAAATGATTTAGCCATTCCACTTCTGAATATATACCTAAAAGAACTGAAAGCAACAATTTGAATAAACATTTGTACAATAATTTTCATAGCAACATTATTCATAATAGCCTAAATGTGGAACCAACCTGAGTGCCTATCCACAGATGAATGGATAACGAAGCTGATATGTACATACAGTGGAATGCTACTCAGCCATAAAAAGAATGAAATTTTGCCATTTTCATCAATGTGTGAACTTGTAGGGTATTATTATTATGCTTATTGAAATGTCAGACAGAGAAAGACAAATACTGTATGATATCACTTATATATGGAATCTAAAAAATACAACAAACTAATTAATATAACAAAAGAAGTGGACTCACAGATAAAGAGAACACTCTGGTGGTTACCAGTGGGGAGAGAGAATGGGGAAGGGGCAACACGCCGGTAGAGGATTAAGAAGTACAGACTATTAGATATAAAATAAACTACAAGGATATAGTGAACAACACAGGGAATACAGCCAATATTCTATAATAAGTCTAAATGGATTGTAACCTTTGAAATTGTGGATCACTATATTGTAAAACTGTAACTTACATAATACTGTACAGCAGCTATACTTCAATAAAAAATAATCCATTTATTCCAAGGAATGAAAGAAAATATACAGAAAGTAATGGAAACATCTGTAGTTTGTAGATTACCCATGAGTTTCATATTCATCTGCCTATTTGTATTTTGTAAATTTTCAGCAATGAGCGACATGAATTTTAAAATCGAGACAGAGCATCATTTTTAAAAAAGAAAAGATGAAGAATCCTGCCAGCCCCAGAAGAGGATGCATCTGCTTTTTGCAAAGGCCCTTTCACGAGCCGGCCCAAGCAGCTTCGTGCTCTTTTCTTTATACTTTTGCTCCCACAATCAACTCGATGTGTGGGCAGAAACAGAATAAAATGCTGAACTTGAGGAAACGCTTGGGAGATGCTATCGGGTAGAAATTAAGAAGTAATTGAATGGAGATTGGAGGATTTGTCAACAAACTGGAGAGAATCCAGAGAGGAACTGAGGAATGACTGAAGACCTGGGGCTGAAGGCTGGACTTGTGAGTAGAGATGAAAAGAAAATGTGTTTAACTTGGCTAGATTCTAAGTAGAGACTTAAAAACAGCATTGGAGCCCAATCAAACCTCCATTAACAACTGCCAGGCAGACCTTCATCCGAAGTGACCCTGAAAGGTCAAAACAACCTCTTAAAATTTCCAGTGCTTTTTAGTTCAACCTGAGGTTAGAGACTGTATCTTCCACGAAGTCCAGATTGCTTTTGCATGGATGCCAAGAGCTTGTCTTCATTGCGCATTAAGGATGTGAACATCATGGAGAGGAAGTGGGTCCCTAAAGGCAGCTCAAAGGGTCCCCATGACAGCAGATGCTGATGGGGCCAGAATGAGCAGGGGTTTTTCCTGGGTTTGTATGGCAAGATGCTCTAATAAAATGGTTTATTCTTCCTGTGGTTCACTTTTCATACTCGTTTTGTGTTTATCTGGGGAAATGGAGGAGTACTGAGAGTGATGGCAAAAGAGAGAAGCAGAAAGACACAGAAAAAGTGAGGCCAAGTGAGTTCCTGGGAGAGACCCAGGGAGAGAGGGACTGATAACCAGCCAGAAGAAGAGCAATTAGATTGGGATAAAAACTGAAGCAGAGAGACAGGAACAAGCAACCAGAAGGGAGGGGAAGGACAGACAGGGCCCAGTGATCTGTCCTGGGGTGGGGAACAGTAGGAAGTCTGACTCACCAGTACTAGTCAGACCATTTAAAGGAGAACAGAGATCCATGGCAAGGCAGCACTGTTTATTTTTAATATGGAATTATATTTTGGTAACAGAAAGGAAAAAAAAAGTGAAAGAGAATTTAGAATAGATTTGGAAACTCTGCATTGAATCTTGAGAATCTTTCAAAGCAGCGCTGTGGTCAGTGGCCTGTGGCTGAGCCGAACTGCTCTGTCTTGTTCCTGTGTACGAACTTAACCATGGGGAAGGACATTGTCAGGCATTATCAGTCAATTTAGGAAATTCTTGCTCTGGTTGCTGCACTCTGAGGCACTTAAAACCTGACATAAGGGCACATGCTTCGGAGACTCTTTTGATGAAAACTTCTCAACTTTGTCTGGCCAATGATGTGGACTTCTCCAGCATTGCACAAAAGCATGTATTCATCGTTCATCTTGCTTCATTCTTGTCCTGCTTATTTAGGAACATGTTACTAAGTAATAAAAAAGTAAACATTTGTAACGTTTGTTTTATGGTTTGATTACAAAAAGAAAAATCTTTGAGAAAGAAGGTGAAAATTCTCAAACTTAATTTGATTGATTTTTCACTTAAATAGCAATATTGACATTCACTGGAAAGTGATGCCATGTCAAAATGACAGAGATGCACTATACGAGAAAACAATGCATCCTGTCCTAGAAAAATACCCCTCTGTGATATTGACTCTAAACCTGGTATACCTACCCTCTTAATTGATGATGCCCACAACTGGAGAGCAGCAGAATGATTTGCTTGATCTTGAGGGTGAGCTCTTCTGGGTTTAAACATGATATATTTTTTTGAAGTATAATGCACTTATAAATTTGGGTAATTAAATATCCCCAAATCAGGGATGTGCACTCAGTGACAGGAGTGAAAGACCCCAAATATTTGGGGTCCAAATATTTGGACCCACAGACTACAGAGTACTGTGGAGTTTCTTTGAGCACAGGGTTTAGGAAGAGGAAATTTCCAGAGAAACCAAATGTGGGTTAATTGCATCAGAAACACCTTAGGAACATTTAAAGAATACAGATTCTTGGTATTTACTTCAACACCATTAAACAGGAACTCAAAAATGAGATCTAGGAATCTGTATTTTTATGAAATCCTTTCAATGTCTAGACCAGGATTGTGAAGAGTGGGCTAGAGCACCTCTGTTTCCTGCCTCTAGTTACTGAGTATGTTACAAGCGTGATTATTAATTTAGTATTAACTACTTCCATCATGGGCTTTCCTGATGACTGAGACAGTAAAGAATCCGCTTACAATGCGGGAAACCTAGGTTTGATTCCTGGGTTGGGAAGATCCTCTGGAGAAGGGCATGGCAACCCACTCCAGTATTCTAGCCTGGAGAATCCCACGGACAGAGGAGCCTGACTGGCTACAGTCCGTGGGGCCTCAAAGAGTCGGACACAGCTGAGCTGTTTCCATTTTCGCCTCCATCAGAGCTCATCACATCTTTAGTAGCAACTAAAGTGACCTCTTCCACAATAAATGAGATGATTTCTCCTGACATTTGGATCACCAATTTTGTCTAATAACTTTGGAATTTACACAGCTGGTTGTACAGTAGATGTAGTTTAGAAATCTGCTTGAATAAAAATGCCATGTAGATTCTACCAGTGTTTTTCACTGTGTCAAATTCATTAGAGTGAGTTAAAGTACAAGAATGTCTTTTTTTTCAGGTGAAGGTTATTCTAAATATTTACAAAGCATAGCACTTCAGCAGCTCTCTTGATGCTCCCAAGCCACTCAGTTTTCATAGCAGTTGCTTATTGCATGAAAATTTATCTGTTGACTTTTCATGAGTAAATGTATTTTACACTACCCTTAGATGTTCTGCAATATAGAAGAAAGGAAGAGAAAGCATGGGGGCAAAGTGGTGGGGGTGGTGGGAATTTCTAAATGCTATAATGTTCCCAATCAGTGGCTTAAGTGCATTAACTGCTCAGACTAGAGGCTGGAAATAGAGGAAAGATGGCCACTGACTCATTGTCACCAACTCTGAGTAAGATTCTTGACCTTTTGCTGTCTCAGTAAATGAACCCACATGGAAAGTAGCAGTGGGAAAAAGCAGTATGGTCAAAACGGCCATGAGGTCTCCTAGGCAAATACATGATGATATTGGACTTGAGAGTTCTGGCGACCTTTTGTGGCTTCCTTCGTTTGGGGAGTTACTATCATTGCAGGAGGCAGCCTTGTCATTTTCACTTTGTGGTGAGCAGGGAGCGCCTTTGATGTGTAACTCCAGGATCGCTGCGGGAGCTAAGAAAAGAGTAATCCTCTCGTCACCCACCCACAGCTCCAGCTTTCTCCAGAACAAGTGGCAGAGAGGCTTCTGTGCAGTCAGTTTTTGAAAAAACTCTATTCTCTTGTACCCATTTTAAGGGTGCGATTGGAAGAGTTTTGACAGATGTACACACCTGTGTAACCCCACCCCAATCAATATATAGAATCTTCTCTTCACCCCCAAAAGATTCTTCGGGCCCCTTCTCAGGAAATCTGCCTCTACTCCAAGCCCCAGGCAAGCACAGATACAATTTTTATCACTATAGGCTAGATTAGTCTGTTTGGTACAGATGCAACTGCACAGAACATTTTTTTTTTTCTCACGCACTTTAATTTTTAATTATTTAATGAAATACAACTGACATACAGTATTAATTTCAGGTGTACTACATAAAGGTTTGACATTTGCATACATTATGAAATGAAATGATCACTGTAAGTCTCATAACCACCTTTCTTCTTTTATGGCTGGATTCTGTAAGTTGGCTTAAGAATTCTGAGATCCATCCAAGTAGTTGTATACACTGGTAGTTTGTGTCTTTTTATTGCTAAATAGTGTCCCATGGTAGAACTCTGCCATAGTGTGTTTATCCAGTCAAATGTCCATGGGGATTTGAGTTATTTCCTGTTTGAGGCTGTTATGAGAACAGCTATTACAAACATTTGCATTCAGATCTTTGTGTGGGCATAGGTTTTCGTTTCACTTGAGTGTATCTCAGAATAGGAACAGCTGCCACACGTGATAGGTGTTTGGTTAAGTTTAGAAGAATCTGACAAATGGTTTTCCAAAATGGCTGCACCATTTTGTATTTCCACCAGAAGTGTATGAGGGCTCTGATTTCTCCATATCTTTTCCAGTACTTGTTATGATTATTATTTTATTATAGACATCCTAGCTGGTGTGTGCTGCTATCTCATCATAGTTTTACTTTGAATTTCCCTGATGACTAATGTGGTTGAGCACCTTTTCTTATGCTTGTTGACCATGTGATTACCTGTGTTGTCAGTTTCAGAAACAGAAGCTTTTTATAAAGAAAAGTGAAATCGCTCAGTCGTGCCCGACTCTTTGCTACCCCGTGGATAGTAGCCTGCACCAAGCTCCTCTGTCCATGGGATTTTCAAGGCAAGAGTACTGGAGTGGGTTGCCATTGCCTTCTCCAGGGAATCTTCCCAACCCAGGGATT
>NW_011495058.1:6860165-6873567 GCF_000754665.1 Bison bison bison
GGCTTTATAAAGAAGGTAAGTGCTAAATCACTTCAGTAACGTCCAGCGCTTTGTGACCCCATGGACTGTAGCTTGCCAGGCTCCTCTGTCCATAGGATTCTCCAGTCAAGAATACTGGAGTGGGTTGTCAGGCCCTCCTCCAGGGGATCTTCCTGACCCAGGGATGGAACCCACACCTGTTTTTTCACCTGCATTGGCATGCAGGTTTTTTTTTTTTTACCACTGAGTCACCAGGGAAGCCCTACAAAGAGTTGCCTACTATGAAATGTTTGTGGCCCCTTCCACGTCAAAAGATAAAGACAAAATTTCTCAAACTGGTGCCAAGAATGACCAGGATTTACTTCGTAGAATCAGCCTTAATGTTGTCGCCTTACCCTCTTGGCCACATGCTTTGGTCACAATTTGACTCTTCCTTATCAGATCATTTGTGGTCTTTCAGCAACCTCTTTTCCCTTTCAAGTCTTCCTTAAGTGTTTTGTCTTAGGTTCAACTGTTTTTGTGAAAGTAACTCACTAAGATCTGGTTGATTCATTCTCCATGATCCCTCCCCATCTTTGAGATGCTTGTTACTCGGATGATAATAATCACAGCCTCCTGGAGTAGCTACTGAGAAGTGCCACCCCAGTTCCCTCTTTTGGATTAAGGCTTTCATTCCCTAAGATATCTTTCATTCCCAGGAGCTGCCTTGTCTTTGTGGATTGTTGCATGTAGTGCAGGAAATAGAAGATTGATACAAGGAATGAAAGGTTCTGCCTTCTTTTCCTCTATTCAAGAAATATTTGAAGGGCTGTGTGGACTTCGAGCTTCTTGTGGGGTCAGCCATGGGCCAGTGTTACAAATGCATTGGAGTTCACTGCCCCATCCTGCATTATAAACCTCTGCCTCAGATTGTGTTTTCCTGGGTGTATTAGCTTCCTGTGGCTGCTGCAATACAAATGACCACAAACTTGGTGGCTTAAAGCAAGAGAAATTCATTCTCTTACAGTTCAGAAGGCCAGAAGCCCCAAGTCAAGGTGCTGGCAGGGTTAGTTCTTCTGGAGGGCACTACGAATCTCGACCACACCTTTCTCCTTCCTTCTGGTGTTTGCCAGAAATCCTTGGCCTCCTCTGGCTTGTAGACCAATCACTCCAATCTCTGAAAATGTCCTCATGTCACTTTACCTAAGTGATTTTAGCAGAACACTTTTCATTGGATTTAGGGTCCACGTGGGTAATCTAGGGTAAAGAAAGTGAAAGTGTTAGTCATTAAATCACGTCTGACTCTTTGTGACCCCAAGGACTGTAGCCCACTAGTCTCCTCTGTTCATGAGATTTGCCAAGAATACTGGAATGGGCTCTAGGGGAATCTTTCCTACCCAGGGATTGAACCCAGTCTACTGCATGGCAGGCAGATTCTTTACCATCTAAGCCACCAGTGAAGCCCAATTTAGGGTGATCTCATCTCAAGATCCTTAATTATATCTGCAAAGACCCTTTATCCAAATAAGGTTGTGTTCATAAGTTTTGAGATCTTTTTTTGATGAGTGGTTATGATTTAACCAGCTACTCTGGGAAATTGATCTAGCTGCTGACAGGGGCCCAGTGAACATGTCTTAAGTGCAGTTTGGGAGCTGGATCTACCATTAGCTGGCTGGTAACTAAGGTCCATTTGGTCAAGGCTATGGTTTTTCCAGTGGTCATGTATGGATGTGAGAGTTGGACTGTGAAGAAAGCTGAGCGCCGAAGAATTGATGCTTTTGAACTGTGGTGTTGGAGAAGACTCTTGAGAGTCCCTTGGACTGCAAGGAGATCCAATCAGTTCTTTCTAAAGGAGATCAGTCCTGGGTGTTCCTTGGAAGGAATGATGCTAAAGCTGAAACTCCAGTACTTTGGCCACCTCATGCAAAGAGTTGACTCATTGGAGAAGACTCTGATGCTGGGAGGGATTGTGGGCAGGAGGAGAAGGGGACAACAGAGGATGAGATGGCTGGATGGAATCACCGACTCGATGGACGTGAGTTTGAGTGAACTCCAGGAGATGGTGATGGACAGGGAGGCCTCAGATCAGATCAGTTGCTCAGTCGTGTCCCACTCTTTGCGACCCCATGAATTGCAGCATGCCAGGCCTCCCTGTCCATCACCAACTCCCAGAGTTCACTCAGACTCAACCTGGCATCCTGCAATTCATGGGGTGGCAAAGAGTCGGGCATGACTGAGCGACTGAACTGAACTGAACTGAACTGAACTAGGATCCCATTACTGAAGGTGAGTGGAGTGTCGACCATCCCTGGCATGCAGTAGTGGGGCAATCAGTGTTTAAACTTTCACTGGCTGTGAAATGGAATGGGAGAAAATACACTAACAAATAACTCTTAAATGTATGGAAAGTGGTAAGCAAAAACCCATGGAACAAAATGGGGATATTATATTGGGGAAAAGCAATAAAATCCTGCCAGTGGTAAACTGCCAATTTAAAGTGGAGTATGAGGACCATAGAGTCTCATTAGCCACATAAAAAGACTCTTGTAGGGTAGGTGGAGGGCAGAAAAAGATTGAGGGTATGTCCCAGGACTTAATTAAAAGATTAATAGAGCTCCAGAGAAGACTGACTTCTTAACTTTGACAAGTTAGCTATACCCAGGGCAGAGCCTTGTTTGGGAAGGAGTGGGACCCTGAGATTTGGAATAGTACATGCAAGTTGAACCACTCAAAATCTTGAATTATCCCAGATTCCCCAGACACTTTGGGCTCAGAGAAATGGCTACTTCTCCCTGTCAGAGTTTAGATCTTCTTCCCTTGCCAGGAGGTAAAGTAGAAGCTTTTGCCTAAAACTTCATAGTTTCTTCCTTTAAGACCTGCCCCATCTCCATTTCAAGCTACCAGGAGAAACACTGGTGGTTAAATTCACTCTTCAAAACACAGTGGAGCTGGGGAAGTGCTGGATTCTCTAAAGATACAGAGGAACTATCCCTCCAGAGAGCTGTAAGACTAGCCCACATGTGCCAGCAGGAAGTTGGAGACTGTGTACAGGTTGGATGCTGAGGGTGCTGGCTCCAAGAGGGTGAAGCATAAATCTGAACAGGGTGAGAGTTTCTCAGAATGGAAACATTCTCCTATGATGCAGAGGCTTTGCTCCAGAAAGGAACCTAGGAGACAGTGCTAACACATTGCTACTATGGCGCCTGAGGCTTGGAGAAAGCAGTGGTCACACCAAGTGAAGTGGAAACCCTGGTCCTTTTGTCATAGACATAGACAGAAGGATCAAAAAGTTCAGAAAAATGGATGTGCTGGAGTAAGGTCAGAAAAGCTAGCTGTCTCATTCTCCAAAGTGATAAGGAAGGTAACAGTGAGAACAGTGTTGTCGTTAATAAGTACTCCTGGTACATGTGGTTACAGAACTGAGAGCCGTGGGATGGCAGGATCTTGAGGTAACAGAGAAGCAGATTTGTCAGAAGCAAAGCAGCTGCTTGAGCATCCTCATGACTGGCTTGTGATAGAGCTTGATCGAATATGAAAAAGTGAATCTACTTTTTTTAATAACCTAGTCTCCAGTGTCCCTTCTGCAGCATTCCATTGGTTAGGAGTGAATTATCCAGTCTGGTATACATTCAAGCAGAGGGGAAATTAAGTTCACCTTATTCAAGGAAGAGATGTCAAAAAATTTGTGAACATTTTTTAAAACAAGCTAAGGGACATTCCTAAGGGAATTTGGTGCTTTGTATCACTGTAAACTCAAGAACCTGTGGCTGCAGAAATACGGTTCCCAAATGGGAATGTTTTTACCAAGAGACATTAAGCTTTAAGCCACGGCTGTTGTCCAGTCACAGTTGGCCTTTGTGTTAGGAGACAAGCAGGCAAGGGAAGAAGCCAACAGTCTGGCTGGGAAAGTCAGCCTGGTTATGGATAGAGAAAGGGCTGTTACTGAAGTGGGGGTTGGGGGGGGTATGGGTGAGCACATTCCCCACTGGGCATTTCTTGATAGTTTTCTGCCTAACCGAGTCACTCAATGGACAAGTGTAGCAACTTGGCCTGGGGCTCTGGGAGAAACCACTGGAGTGGAAGACGCTATCTAGGGGTCAAGGGAACATATAAGCATAAAGAAGAGAGCAATGAGCACCAGTGTAGATTCTCAAGACCAGATACTGAAGCAACATTCTCTTCTATTCCACTAACGTCCTGGTCAATTTTCCCTGGAAAAGCAGCCTTCTAGGATGCTGGAAGAGCTTTACCAAGTTGGGATAAATATATTGCATGAAGGAAGTGCACCCCGTTGCAGAGTGGTGGACTGTGAGTAGGGCTGGGGCAGACCCCAGACACACAGCCCCTTCCAGACCGAGGCATGCATTCCTCCAGCTGCTGGAGTCCTGCCTGACGTGGCTGGCAGCCAAGTCTCTCTCTAGGAACAGCTCTGGGCTGAGAAAGCAGCCCAGCCCATGGCTATTACCTTATTCTGGGAGCAGCCTCCAGGTAAGGACTGGTTTGAAGGTACAAACTTGGCCCCCTTGCTTCAGTTTGGGACTTCTGGGAAGGGCCATCCCAGCTCCTGAGCTCACTGTGGAATCATCAGAGGTCCCGAGGCAACTTCATTGCCCTTCACCTCCTTCCCCTGTCCATCCCCTTTGTCCTCACTCCCTTCCAGCTGATGCGCTGAGTGCATTCACCCATGTATCACTAATACTTCTCTCAGCTCTTGTTTTCTGGAGAACCTCATCAATGATGGGCTCCCCGGGTGGCTCAGCAGTAAAGTACTTGCCTGCAGTGCAGAAGATCTGGGTTCAATCCTTGGGTTGGGATGATTCCCTGGGGAAGGGAATGGCAACCCACTTCAGTATTCTTGCCTGGAGAATTCCATGGACAAAGGAGCCTGGTGGGTTACAGTCCATGGGGTTGCAGAATAGTCAGACACGACTGAGCAACTAACAACTCATCAATGATACCACCATTTATGAAGTGGTCACTGTTCTAGCACCAGCTTTCCTGAGATCATCTCTCTAAACCTATTCAATGGCTATGACACAGCTACCCTTAGGATCCACATTGTAAGGTGAGACATCAGGAAACATCTGTCTGAATTCATAGATACAGTAAACGTCAGTTAGCTTTCGACGCAGATCTTTCTTTGGAGCATGATGTCTTGGAGCCTACCTTTAAATTTTTCTTTTTTCATGGTCCTGAGACTATGATATTTATTTAGCAGAATTATTTGTCATATAATAATATGCAGCTTCTAAATGACTTGTAGATATAACAAATATAGCAGTTTGGTGAAGTAACAACTAGGCCTGAAATCTCAATGATTAACAAAAGCAAATATTGTTTTCTTATTCAGGTAGAGCTCTGAATGGTCTGCCATGGCTTTCCAGGGTGTATGCTAAAGATTCTGCCCTTATCTGGGCATGTTGTCAGTGCAGAGGGAAAAGCACAAGAGAGCCCATGGAAACTTGTGACGGGATAGATTCTACCTATTTTAATGTGTGGCAGAGACATTCCTTTGCCAACAAAGGTCCATCTAGTCAAAGCTATGTTTTTTCTAGTCATCGTGTATGGATGTGAGAATTGGATTATAAAGAAAGCTGAGTGCCGAAGAACTGATGCTTTTGAACTGTGGTGTTGGAGAAGACTCTTAAGAGTCCCTTGGACTGCAAGGAGATCAAACCAGTCCATCCTAAAGGAAGTCAGTCCTGAATATTCATTGGAAGGACTGATGCTGAAGCTGAAGCACTAATACTTTGGCCACCTGATGCAAAGAACTGACTCATTTGAAAAGACCCTGATGCTGGGAAAGATTGAGGGCAGGAGGAGAAGGTGGCAACAGATGATGAGATGATTGGATGGCATCACCAACTCAATGGACATGAATTTGAGCAAACTCCAGGAGATAATAAAGGACAGAGAAGCCTGGCAGGCTACAGTCCAAGGGGTCGCAAAGAGTTGAAAAGGACTAAGTGACTGAACAACAGCAAGCACATTGCCCTGCAAGCCCAGGAAAGCAGCAGAGATATGAATCATTATCTTACAGGGAGAGGGGAAGAGATGCTTACAGACAATAATGCAGTCTTACAACACATAGCCGTGCCAGGGCTGTAGCAACTCAGTAATTAATTTTCACCAGCTAAATAATTTAAAATAAAATTTATTTATGCAATGCATTATGTAATATGTAATGAGGGCTATTCCAAGCGCAGAGAAGAGGTCGAGTTAAAAAAAACCTGCCATGGAGTTGGGTGATGACAAAGAGGAATGTTTGGAGGTCTGCTAGACCAGACTTTGCGA
Organism: Bison bison bison; assembly: GCF_000754665.1. NCBI lineage: Eukaryota > Metazoa > Chordata > Mammalia > Artiodactyla > Bovidae > Bison > Bison bison. Next base: position 6,866,418 of record NW_011495058.1, read on the forward strand.
GTGTGCAGGACTGAGGTCCTTCAGGTTGGGAACTGTTTTTGTGGCCACAAGAAATATCCTCCTCCCCTAGCTAGTCTTTGGGAGGTGAAAGTGAAGGGTGGATGCCTGGGTTTGCCATCAAGGAAGAATGGCAAAGAAGCACAGTCAAGGTTTTCATTTTGCAAGTGAGGTTTTGGTCTTGAATTTTTGATGTGAAAATAGTGATTTGAAAATACCTTTTTCCCCTGTGCTTTGCTTTCTGTCAAATTCAGTACCACTGAGACCCAAATGAACATGACTTGGCAAGCTGCCAAACTAAACACATCCCAGCCAAGTGCCTAATAATGGAAATGAACATGTGGTGGGAAAGCTTCTTATGGATGTTTCATGGAAATAAGCTTCTGATGAAACTGCAAAAACAATCATTTCTTCCTTGCTCCTTAAATCTCAATATATGAGATTAAATCCACCAGCTTGCTTTTGTTGTTGAGTTGGAAATTTTAATTCCAAATGGTTAGTTTTGACTAGTCATATTTTAAGGAGTTAAAAAAAGTTCATATCTTTCTTAGGGAAGTTCCTATATTATTTAAAAAAGAAGTTCCAAAAGACAGGAATTTGTTTTTAAAAGTGCATTATAAATAGCTTCAAATTTATTTAATGGGGCTTATAAGGTATCTGGGTGCTGTTGTATGAAATTATAAATAATTTAAATATTATTCACTTGTATGTTTAAAAAATAAAGCCATCCACTTTACCATAAAAACTTCAGGGACCTGGAGTAAAGTTAGTGATATTTGCAAATTTTCTACTCCTTTGACTTAAATGCATCATGTCATTAACCTTTAGAAATGAATGTTTACAATTCTATATACAATCTATATTCCTCCATACTAATGCATATTCTTTGTCTCAGATAGGTCTTCCTTATTTGGAATATACAAATTTATGAATATTTACATGAACATCACCGGCATTTAGTTTTGATAAAACCAGGAGTATGCCAGTCAGCTCCTTTTTTGTCTTTGCAGATATAATGTCTGTTTTATGTCCATATGTGAACTGGCTGGAAATAAATTTATTCAGAAATCAATCAAAGTCAAGGAAATATTTTCAGAAATCTGTCACAAAGGCCAACGTGTTTTAGCCTTTTGCCTTAAAAATAAATAAAAATGGTCTCAAAAAAGGTCATTTTCTGAAGACTACTTTGTTAAAAGGAAAATGGTCAGAAGAAATGAATTTCCAAAGTTTGCAAGCTTGGTCACTGGCAGAGGGGAAATTCTTTCTACTGGACAGACTTCTTTTACTTTTCTCCTGTCACTGTGAAGTTATTTCATTCTTGGAGCTGCTTGGAACTTTCATTCATGAACCATGTTGAATTCAAGGAGCAAAGTCATGAAGGGTGATTCATATTCATAGTGACCTCTGTTCTCAGAAGGATCTACGGGGGTGGGAGGAGGTCACCAGTCATTTTCTGGTGAAAATTTTGCTTAGGTCAATGTTTACATGTAAGGTTCACAGAAAAAGCACTTCAGATCTGGGTGGAGATGAGTCAGATTCAGAACTAAGAAACTGGTTATTTCTGAAACTACTCAGAGCCAAATGACAAGTAATATAGCGGTCTTGTTTTCTAGGATTTCACATAATGCCTCTTTTTAAATATTCCACACTGCATGATGCTTGAATAGTATTTACACTCTTCAGTTTTATTACAGAATTCAACTTTACTCTTGATTTCCCCCAAGTCATACTTCAGTTCAGTTTAGTAGCTCAATCATGTCCGACTCTTTGTGACCCCATGAACTGCAGAACACCAGGCCTCCCTGTCCATCACCAACTCCCGGAGTTTACCCAAACCCATGTCCATTGAGTCGGTGATGCCATCCAACCATCTCATCCTCCACTGTCCCCTTCTCCTCCTGCCCTCAATCTTTCCCAGCATCAGGGTCTTTTCAAATGAGTCAGCTCTTCACATCAGGTGGCCAAAGTATTGGAGTTTCAGCTTCAACATCAGTTCTTCCAATGAACACCCAGGACTGATCCCCTTTAGGATGGACTGGTTGGATCTCCTTGCAGTCCAAGGAACTCTCAAGAGTCTTCTCCAACACCACAGTTCAAAACCATCAGTTCATTGGCACTTAGCTTTCTTTAGAGTCCAACTCTCACATCCATACACGATGACTAGAAAAAACATAGCTTTGACTAGATGGACTTTTGTTGGCAAAGAAATGTCTCTGCTTTTCAATATGCTGTCTAGGTTGGTCATAACTTTCCTCCAAAGGAGTAAGTGTCTTTTAATTTCATGGCTGCAATCACCATCTGCAGTGATTCTGGAGCCCCCTAAAATAAAGTCTGACACTGTTTCCTCATCTATTTCCATGAAATGATGCGACTAGATGCCATGATCTTAGTTTTCTAAATGTTGAGCTTTAAACCAACTTTTACACTCTCCTCTTTCACTTTCATTATGAGGTTCTTTAGTTCTTCACCTTCTGCCATAAGGGTGGTATCATCTGCATATCTGAGGTTATTGATATTTCTCCCAGCAATCTTGATTCCAGCTTGTGCTTCTTCTAGCCCAGTGTTTCTCATGATGTACTCTGCATAGAAGTTAAATAAGCAGGGTGACAATATACAGCCTTGATATACTCCTTTTCCTATTTGGAACCAGTCTGTTGTTCCATGTCCAGTTCTAACTGTTGCTTCCTGACCTGCATACAGATTTCTCAAGAGGCAGGTCAGGTGGTCTGATATTCTCATCTCTTGAAGAATTTTCCACAGTTTATTGTGATCCACACAGTCAAAGGCTTTGGCATAGTCTATAAAGCAGATGTTTTTCTGGAACTCTCTTGCTTTGTTGATGATTCAGAGAATGTTGGCAATTTGATCTCTGGTTCCTTCACCTTTTCTAAAACCATCTTGAACATCTGGAAGTTCACAGTTCGTATATTGCTGAAGCCTGGCTTGGAGAATTTTGATCATTACTTTACTAGCGTGTGAGATGAGTGCAATTGTGTGGTAGTTTGAGCATTCTTTGGCATTGCTTGGAACGAAAACTGACCTTTTCCAGTCCTGTGGCCACTGCTGAGTTTTCCACATTGTGGAAACATTGTGGAGAGTGCAGCACTTTCACAGCATCATCTTTTAGGATTTGAAATAGCTCAACTGGAATTCCTTCACACCCACTGGCTTTGTTCATAGTGATGCTTCCTAAGGCCCACCTGACTTCACATTTCAGGATGTCTGGCTCTAGGTGAGTGATCACACCATCGTGATTATTTGGTCATGAAGATCTTTTTTTGTACAGTTCTTCTGTGTATTCTTGCCACCTCTTCTTAATATCTTCTGCTTCTGTTAGGTCCATACCATTTCTGTCCTTTATTGAATTCATCTTTGCATGAAATGTTCCCTTGGTATCTCTAATTTTCTTGAAGAGATCTCTAATCCTTCCCATTCTGTTGTTTTCCTCTGTTTCTTTGCATTGATCGCTGAGGAAGGCTTTCTTGTCTCTCTCCTTGCTATTCTTTGGAACTCTGCTTTCAAATAGGTATATCTTTCCTTTTCTTCTTTGCTTTTGGCTTCTCTTCTTGTCACAGCTATTTGTAAGTCCTCCTCAGACAACCATTTTGCTTTTTCGCATTTCTTTTTCTTGGGGATGGTCTTGATCCCTGTCTCCTGTCCACTGTCTCGAACCTCTGTCCATAGTTCATCAGGCACTCTGTCTGTCAGATGTAGTCCCTTAAATCTATTTCTCACTTCCACTGTATAACGGTAAGGGATTTGATTTAGGTCATACCTGAATGGTCTAGTGGTTTTCCCCACTTTCTTCAATTTAAGTCTGAAGAAGGGCTCATGATGAATAAATAATTATATTAGAGGGAATGAGATGACAGGAAATAAGACGAAAGTCTTCCTTTAGAGGGTGACAAGGATGGCCAAATCTAAAGCACAGAAAGGAATCAGCCATGGAGAGAATCCACGGATGTCTGATGTCCTAACAAGCATGCCTGGGCAAGGGGACCAAGTGTAAGAACTTGTGTGTTCTGGGAACAGAATGGATCCATTTCGACCTGAGTGTAGAGAGTGAGATGAGGTTGGTAAGAAGGTAGAGTCTCTCCCAAATGCAATGGGACATCTTGAAGAGGTTTACACAGGGGAGTGATGAGATCTGATTTTCATTAGATCGCAATCAGAATAACAACAAAAAAATCCAACAGTTATTGGCTTCAAATACATCCCTGAAATTGTTGGTATTTCACTCCCTACAATTTTTCTTTGTCTCAGGGAACTCCTAGATATCTATATGTGCTCCTAAGTTTCCAGTTTTGGGAAACTTAGGAGGACATATAATGGAGCTCTCCTCCACCCTGACATTCTAACACTCACGGAAACCTCCCTGATCATGTATGGGTTCGTCCATCCTGGCCCAAGGTACTCTTGTCACTGGGTTGATAGCATACTTTCTGAGAGAAGCTGTTGCCCTACCATGTTTCCATGGCATCACCTTTCTAATTGGCTTTTTCTGTGTTCTTTTGCTACCGCCACCAGTGCTCACCAGCAAGATAAAGGACATATACTCCTTCTGCTTGTGTTCAAATCTGTGAGGGTATGGGAGGCAGGTAGGACCAGCCATACATGAGGAAATATGTTGAAGCACTATGGCAACAAGTTTTGTAACCACCTGTCCATAGCAGGTACAATGGGAGTGCACACTTCACAGGCTTGTGGACAGGTGGAATCCAAGAGCACCTGTGTGAGTTCTTGGAATCCCAAGACTAGATATTGAGGATACTCTCAATGTAACTCAAGATTTCTGAATCAAAAGCTGCACCTGAGAACAGCTTATTTGTTTATGTTCCAGGAGTATATTGGGGGAGGCATTTGCAGGTGGTGCTAATAGACATGCTCAAAGATGTAGTTCTAGTTTTGACCAGACTAGAACTGCCCTGCTCAGCAGCCTTCTACACCCTTCTAAGGGAGGATCTGACTGTAGCTGGAGAAACCCTGTGACTCTCTGTAGGCTTGGAAAAACAGAATGAAAAGGCAGTGTTTGGATAGAGTTGCCTTAGGAAAAATTATTATAGGAAATTCGTGGAAAAACATTGCTTTCCAATTTCAGAGCTATTCAAAATATCAGCTAACTAAATATAGAACAGTGTTCACAATCTTGCAGGTCTTTAAGGCTGACTTAAAAATGAGTGCTGAGGGATGATGCCTTCTCTCTCTCTTTTCTGTTCTCCTTTTAATTTTTCTTTCCCAGTCAGCTTTGTATGCTTAACTGAGGATGAACATCAAACAAGAATTTCAGTTGTTGTTCTAACACAAGTTCTTGCTTAATTTGAAAAATGTGCTTGGTGTTAATGAAATTTCCCTCTGAAAAAAAAGTAATAGCTGACATGAAATAGGGACCATTTCATACACTAAAAGAGCTCACAAATGCATCTCTCAGGACATGTTTTACAAAGCTTGTGAAAATCAAAAGAACACCATCATCATTCAATGTTCTCAGAATGAATGGTAGAATCCAAGGATTCTGTGTGATGGACTGTAAGATCTTGTTCTTTGTGTCCTAAAGAAGAATTTTATCTATAGAAGGAACTTGCTGCTGCTGCTGCTGCTGTGTCGCTTCAGTCGTGTCCGACTCTGTGCGACCCCATAGACGGCAGCCCAACGGGCTCCCCCGTCCCTGGGATTCTCCAGGCAAGAACCCTGGAGTGGGTTGCCATTTCCTTCTCCAACAGAAGGAACTTGAGCCTGATGTAAAATAAAACTTCTCAACTGTAAATGATGTGAGGCTTGAAATTCACTTCCTTTTTTTAACTGGAGTATGGTTGTTTTGGGCTTCCCTGATAGCTCAGTTGGTAAAGATTCCACCTGCAATGCAGGAGACTCTGGTTAGATTCCTGGGTTGGGAAGATCCACTGGAGAAGGTATAGGCTACCCACTCCAGTATTCTTGGGCTTCCCTTGTGACTCAGCCAGTAAAGAATCTGCCTGCAATGCGGGAGACCTGGGTTCAATCCATGGGTTGTGAAGATCCCCTGGAGAAGGGAAAGGCTACCTACTCTAGTATTCTGGCCCAGAGAATTCCATGGACTGTATAGTCAATGGGGTCGCAAAGAGTTGGACATGACTGAGGGACTTTCAATCAATTCAGTGGTTGCTTTACAATGCGTTAGGTTATGCTGTAGAACAATCTGAACTGGAAGCAACCTGGATGTCCATTGACAGATGAATGGATGAAGAAGATGTGGTACATGTATACAATATAATATCAGCCATAAAAAGGAACATTTGTAGTGACATGAATAAATGCAGAGTTGGTCATACAGGGTGAAGTAAGTCAAAGAAAAAAATAGTATCATATATTAACACATATGGAATCTAGAAAAATGGTACCATTGAACCTGTTTGCAGGGCGAGAATAGAGTTGCAGATGTAGAGGAACTTGTGGGCACGAGGGCAGGGGGAAGAGCGTGTAGGAAAAATTGAGAGAGTAGAATTGCCATATTATGCTTATAGCTGAAATTCACTTCTCAGTGGAATCATTCAAAGGTATTCTTTGGTGGTCTAACTTTTCTTTCATTTTTAAACCTTTTATCCTGAAAGCAATTAAAAATAATAAACCTTTGTGGGTGAAAAAAGTGGGAAGGGATACCTGTAATCATTTGCTTTCTTCTCTCCTCTTTGCTTTATATGTATGTATGGACGCATCTTCTTATCTGTGGCTGTTATATTCTATAAAGTACTGAAAACACTGAATTAGGGAATACTGAGCCATTGTTTGCTGATTCCTAGAATGCCTACGTTCACTCTTGCCATCTCCTGTTTGACCACTTCCAATTTGCCTTGATTCATGGACCTAACATTCCAGGTTCCTATGCAATATTGCTCTTTACAGCATCGGATCTTGCTTCTATCACCAGTAACATCCACAGCTGGGTATTGTTTTTGCTTTGGCTCCATCCCTTCATTCTTTCTGGAGTTATTTCTCCACTGATCTCCAGTAGCATATTGGGCACCTACTGACCTGGGGAGTTCCTCTTTCAGTATCCTATCATTTTGCCTTTTCATACTGTTCATGGGGTTCTCAAGGCAAGAATACTGAAGTGGTTTGCCATTCCCTTCTCCAGTGGACCACATTCTATCAGACCTCTCCACCATGACAGAAGCAG
>NW_011495058.1:6873667-6874209 GCF_000754665.1 Bison bison bison
ACTGTTCATGGGGTTCTCAAGGCAAGAATACTGAAGTGGTTTGCCATTCCCTTCTCCAGTGGACCACATTCTATCAGACCTCTCCACCATGACAGAAGCAGAAGATATTAAGAAGAGGTGGCGAGAATACACAGAAGAACTGTACAAAAAAGATCTTCACGACTAAGATAATGATGATGGTGTGACCACTCACCTAGAGCCAGACATCCTAGAATGTGAAATCAAGTGGGCCTTAGAAAGCATCACTATGAACAAAGCTAGCGGAGGTGATGGAATTCCAGTTGAGCTATTTCAAATCCTGAAAGATGATGCTGTGAAAGTGCTGCACTCAATATGCCAGCAAATGTGGAAAACTCAGCAGTAGCCACAGGACTGGAAAAGGTCAGTTTTCATTCCAATCCCAAAGAAAGGCAATGCCAAAGAATACTCAAACTACCACACAATTGCAGTCATCTCACACACTAGTAAAGTAATGCTCAAAATTCTCCAAGCCAGGCTTCAGCAATACATGAACCATGAACTTCCAGATATTCAAGCTAGTT
>NW_011495058.1:6874664-6878682 GCF_000754665.1 Bison bison bison
AGGAGAGTGAAAAAGTTGGCTTAAAGCTCAACATTCAGAAAACTAAGATCATGGCATCTGGTCCCATCACTTCATGGCAAATAGTTGGGGAAACAGTGGAAACAGTGTCAGACTTTATTTTGGGGGCCTCCAAAATCACTGCAGATGGTGACTGAAGCCATAAAATTAAAAGATGCTTACTCCTTGGAAGGAAAGTTATGACCAACCTAGAATGCATATTCAAAAGCAGAGACATTACTTTGCCAACAAAGGTCCGTCTAGTCAAGGCTATGATTTTTCCTATGGTCATGTATGGATGTGAGAGTTGGACTGTGAAGAAAGCTGAGCGCTGAAGAATTAATGCTTTTGAACTGTGGTGTTGGAGAAGACTCTTGAGAGTCCCTTGGACTTCAAGGAGATCCAATCAGTCCATTCTAAAGGAGATCAACCCTGGGTGTTCTTTGGAAGGAATGATGCTAAAGCTGAGATCAGCCCTGGGTGTTCTTTGGAAGGAATGATGCTAAAGCTGAAACTCCAGTACTTTGGCCACCTCATGCGAAGAGTTGACTCATTGGAAAAGACTCTGATGCTGGGAGGGATTGGGGGCAGGAGGAGAAGGGGACGACAGAGGATGAGATGGCTGGATGGCATCACTGACTCGATGGACGTGAGTTTGGGTGAATTCCAGGAGCTGGTAATGGACAGAGAGGCCTGGTGTGCTGCAATTCATGGGGTCACAAAGTCGGACACGACTGAGTGACTGAACTGAACTGAGCCATTGTTCCTAGGAGAAATGCAAGATTGGGTTCCTTCAAGCCTCTAGGCCCAACACTGTCATCAACAGAGCAATATTCAAACTTGTTTTAAATGTGTTTCTGTTTAAAGACATCTAATTTCACATATGTTAAATTGTGAATTTAATGTTGATTTCTCAACATGGAATTCATGGGTGATAGAACTATAAGTTATGACTAAAATGAAGTTTATCTAATACACATATTACAGCAATGTGGAAAAATTCTGAATCCTGTCCCAAAGATTTTATGAAATATGCTGGCACTTGGTATAAGTTGGTCCTTGGGACTCCTTGGATTCCAAGAAATGTGAAACTTTGTAGGCTGGTCAAGCCAATGAAACTCTTGCCTAGTAGAAATCCTTTTTCTTGGAAATTCTTCAGGGATCAGAGAGAAGTAGACTAGGATCCCACTCTCTGACAATTATTTCAATTATTTGCCTTTGAGAAAGACTGAAAACTAGGAATTTCCCCTTCTTAAAAGAATTGTCATGAGGGATAAGCAACATGTTCTCAGTTTGAGGGATGCAGATGTAGGTTTGCTAAACTTCTCAATTTTATGCTTCCTAGAATGGTCCATTTTCCATGATGACATTTCCTATTTCACTATAGCATTATAGATAGTTTAAGGAACTAGAAACTGGGACACAGAGGATTCGGAAAAAAGTCATCTCTCTTTTTGACTAAGTTTTCTCCTGTTTCCTTCACCCTGCCCCTAATTATAAATTTTATCCTTATTTTTGACTCCTCTTAACTCAAAATTGAATGATGGATGGCCTTCCTGACAGTGACTCAAACTGAAATGATATAAAAATGAATAACTGACTTTATGTCATCAAGCATAAGAATTTTTCAGTTGAATTTATTTCACCTATAAGGGATTACTAAGATATGCAAGCCCTGAAGATAGAGGTTTGGTTGGTGTAAATTACTTGATGCCTTTGTTTTGTTTTCCTCATTAGAATGATCACCATAATGGTAGTTATTCTCCTTGATTTATTGGAAAGATGTTACATTCAGACATGCTATTTTTAAGAGGTTGAAGAGCTAATAGAGGGGATATCTGGCTTCTTTACCTGGAGTACATTGTTAATGCCTTGAGTTGCAGGAAGGACAACTTGTACTGAATTGGTTTGTAACCAGTTGCTATAGACCTTATAAATTTTTGGTAGTAAATGCTTTCCCTGCTGAACCAAACTTGGATCTGTTCACCCACTTTCAGTAAAACCAATCTACTGACACCTGGTTGTAATGGAGGGAAATTCAGCATTTATTGTAAGGCACCATACCATACAAGGGTGGGGGAGGGCTTCCCAGGTGTTTCAATGGTACAGAATCTGCCAGCCAGTACAGGAGACACCAGGAGACAGATGTGGGTTCAATCCCTGGGTCGGGAAGATTCCCTGGGAGTAGGAAATGGCAACTCACTCCAGTATCCTTTCCTGGAAAATCCCATGGACAGAGGAATAGGCTATAGTCCATAGGGTGTCAAAGAGTCAGACACGACTGAGCAGCCAAGCAAGCACATACCATAAAGGAGAACAGGTGACTCGTGTTCAAACATCCTGAACTCCCTGAAGGGTTTCAGAAAAGCATTTTTAAAGGCAAGGTGAGGGAGGGTGATCCCAGGGTGTGTGATCAGCTCATGAACTATTTTCTGATTCATTGATTGTGAGGTAACAGGGAGATGTCACAGACATTAACATTATCAGTCTTTAGGTGCTAGTAGGTCTGGGGGCTATGAGCTCATGATTGTCACATATCTCATTTCTTCCATTTGGTGGCTGTTTTAGCACCTGTAAAACAGCTCAGGAAATGTGCATCAGATACTACTATCTGGATACTTCAGAGACATGTTACAACAGAGGATATGGGGATGGGTCCTGGGAAGGCCCCATAGGGTACTGCTTGGTTATACTTTTTCATTAATCTTTAACTCAGTTACCTTTGATTTGCACAATGCAGACTTCTCAGTCCCATTGCAAAGTTCTGCCCAGTTGTTACAAGAAGTTCTTGGAGACGTCTTTTGTGAGTTAACCAATAGCTCTCACGTATCATTTTCTATCTAGGCCCTTTCACTGATCTGTACAGCTCTTGGAACCACTTAACATTAACACCTAAGCACCAAGAACACCTGTCATATTTCATGTTGAAATGCAAGGAGAGCACGTTTCTTCTACTCCCTGGTCTCCTAGGTTTGGAGAATCATTGTTTTTAACATGTAACTTTCCCCCATTCCTCTTATATTAATAATAAAGCCTGAGGAACATCAACTCCTCCTTCTGTCCTTGCAAATAAACTCACACTCTTCCTTTTCCTAGTATATAGATTCCAAGGGCTGTCAAACCTACTAGAGTTGCGTGGACACATGTGAATTCTAACAGTAGTGAGGAATACCCTCAGATGGGGCCTCTGCTCTAGTCTCAAAGTTAATGTAGTTGAAATAATTTCCTTGCTCTACTCTTAGTGACTGGTCCAAGGAGACCTTAGGAGCTCTGTCTTCTGTGTTCTGAGGCATAAGGTATTAGTGTAGTCCAAAGTGTCCAAATGCTTACCAGTAACTACAGAGCAATCATGGCAGCATTACTATACATGGGTTTTTGAGATTCTTAAAAAAAAAAAAAAAGGAGTGATGGCTGCGTGGCTCAGGAGGGACCAAGACAAGCTACTCCACATCCAAGATCAGGAGTGGCGGCCAAGAGGAGTTACCCCATGTCCAAGGTCAGGAGCTGTGGCCGTGAAGAGATACCCCCATGTCCAAGGTAAGAGAAACCCAAGTAGGACAGTAGGTGCTGAGAGAGGGCATCAGAGGGCAGACAGACTGAAACCACAATCACAGACAACTAGCCAATCTGATCACATGGACCACAGCCTTGTCTAACTCGATGAAACTAAGCCATGCCGTGTGGGGCCACCCAAGATTGGTGGGTCATGGTGGAGAGGTCTGACAGAATGTGGTCCACTGGAGAAGGGAATGGCAAATCACTTCAGTATTCTTGCCTGGACAACTCCACGAAGAGTATGAAGAGGCTAAAAGATAAGACACTGAAAGATGAACTCCCAGGTCGGTAGGTGCCCAATATGCCACTGGACATCAGTGGAGAAATAACTCCAGAAAGAATGAAGAGACAGAGCCAAAGCAAAAGCAACTTCCAGTTGTGGATGAGACTGGTGATGGAAGCAAGATCCAATGCTGTAAAGAGCAATATTGCATAGGAACCTGGAATGTTAGGTCCATGAATCAAG
>NW_011495058.1:6878782-6887585 GCF_000754665.1 Bison bison bison
AACAGTATATCTACTACTGTGGGCAGGAATCCCTTAGAAGAAATGGAGTAGCCATCATAGTCAACAAAAGAGTCCAAAATGCAGTACTTGGATGCAATCTCAAAAATGACAGAATGATCTCTGTTTGTTTCCAAGGCAAACCATGCAATATCACAGTAATCCAAGTCTATCCCCTGACCAGTAACGCTGAAGAAGCTGAAATCGAACGGTTCTATGAAGACCTACAAGACCTTTTAGAACTAACACCCAAAAAAGATGTCCTTTTCATTATAGGGGACTGGAATGCAAAAGTAGGAAGTCAAGAAACACCTGGAGTAACAGGCAAATTTGGCCTTGGAATATGGAATGAAGCAGGGCAAAGACTAATAGAGTTTTGCCAAGAAAATGCACTGGTCATAACAAACACCCTCTTCCAACAACACAAGAGAAGACTCTACACATGGACATCACCAGATGGTCAACACCAAAATCAGATTGATTATATTCTTTGCAGCCAAAGATGGAGAAGCTATATACAGTCAGCAAAAACAAGACCTGGAGCTGACTGTGGCTTAGACCATGAACTCCTTATTGCCAAATTCAGACTTAAATGGAAGAAAGTAGGGAAAACCACTAGACCATTCAGGTATGACCTAAATCAAATCCCTTATGATTATACAGTGGAAGTGAGAAATAGATTTAAGGGCCTAGATCTGATAGATAGAGTGCCTGATGAACTATGGAATGAGGTTCATGACATGTACAGGAGACAGGGATCAAGACCATCCCCATGGAAAAGAAATGCAAAAAAGCACAATGGCTGTCTGGGGAGGCCTTACAAATAGCTGTGAAAAGAAGAGAAGTGAAAAGCAAAGGAGAAAAGGAAAGATATATGCATCTGAATGCAGAGTTTCAAAGATAGCAAGGAGAGATAAGAAAGCCTTCTTCAGTGATCAATGCAAAGAAATTGAAGAAAACAATAGAATGGGAAAGACTAGAGATCTCTTCAAGAAAATTAGAGAAACCAAGGGAATATTTCAGACAAAGATGGGTTCAATAAAGGACAGAAATGGTATGGACCTAACAGAAGCAGAAGATATTAAGAAGAGGTGGTAAGAACACACAGAAAAACTGTACAAAAAAGATCTTCATGACCCAGATAATCACAATGGTGTGATCACTCACCTATAGGCAGACATCCTGGAATGTGAAGTCAAGCGGGCCTTAGAAAGAATCACTACAAACAAAGCTAGTGGAGGTAATGGAATTCCATTAAGCTATTTTAAATCCTAAAAGATGTTGCTGTGAAAGTGCTGCACTTAATATGCCAGCAAATTTGGAAAACTCAGCAGTGGCCACAGGACTGGAAAAGGTCAGTTTTCATTCCAATCCCAAAGAAAGGCAATGCCAAAGAAAGCTCAAACTACCACACAATTGCACTCATCTCACACACTAGTAAAGTAATGCTCAAAATTCTCCAAGCCAGGCTTCAGCAATACATGAACCATGAACTTCCAGATATTCAAGCTAGTTTTAGAAAAGGCAGAGGAGCCAGGGATCAAATTGCCAACATCCGCTGGATCATGGAAAAAGCAAGAGAGTTCCAGAAAAACATCTACTTCTGCTTTATTGACTATGCCAAAGCCTTTGACTGTGTGGATCACAATAAACTGTGGAAAATTCTGAAAGAGATGGGAATACCAGACCACCTGACCTGCCTCTTGAGAAATCTGTATGCAGGTCAGGAAGCAACAGTTAGAACTGGACATGGACCAACAGACTGGTTCCAAATAGGAAAAGGAGTACGTCAAGGCTGTATATTGTCACCCTGCTTATTTAACTTCTATGCAGAGTACATCATGAGAAACGCTGGGCTGGAAGAAGCACACACTGGAATCAAGATTGCTGGGAGAAATATCAATAACCTCAGATATGCAAATGATACCACCTTTATGGCAGAAAGTGAAGAACTAAAGAGCCTCTTGATGAAAGTGAAAGAGGAGAGTGAGAAAGTTGGCTTAAAGCTCAACATTCAGAAAACTAAGATCATGGTATCTGGTCCCATCACTTCATGGCAAATAGATGAGGTAACAGTGAAAATAGTGGCAGACTTGATTTTTGGGGACTCTAGAATTACTGCAGATGGTGACTGCAGTCATAAAATTAAAAGATACTTACTCTTTGGAAGGAAAGTTATGACTAACCTAGACAGCATATTCAAAAGCAGAGACGTTACTTTGTCAACAAAGGTCGGTCTAGTCAAGGCTATGGTTTTTCCAGTAGTCATGTATGGATGTGAGAGTTGGACTACAAAGAAAGCTGAGTGTCGATGAATTGATGCTTTTGAACTGTGGTGTTGGAGAAGACTCTTGAGAGTCCCTTGGACTGCAAGGAGATCCCAGCAGTCCATCCTAAAAGAGATCAATCCTGGTTTTTCATCGGAAGGACTGATGTTCAAGCTAAAACTCCAATACTTTGGCCACCTGATGCGAAGAGCTGACTCATTTGAAAAGACCCTGATGCTGGGAAAGATTTAGGGCAGGTGGAGAAGGGAACAACAGAGGGTGAGATGATTGGGTGGCATCACCAACTCAATGGACATGGGTTTGGGTAAACTCCGGGAGTTGGTGATGGACAGGGAGGCCTGGTGTGCTGTGGTTCATGGGTTTGCAAAGAGTTGGACACGACTGAGTGACTGAAAAAAAAAAAAAAAAAGAATCCCTACACCAAAAACAACCAGGAATATATCCCTCTGATGTGATGTGAATACAGGTTTACACAAAAGACCATGATGAATTTATAGTCATAATACTAACAAACTTGAAACCCAGACACCTAAAGAGGAAGAGTTTATGAAATAATGGTGGTAAAATTAAAACTTGATTTCTATACAGAATTTTTGTGCTATTTGTGATTTCTATAGACTTATCTACGTCAGAGAGTAAATATCAGACATGATTTGTTGCTTTCAAAAAAACTGTAGATGTTTTGGTGAAAAAGAGAAAATGTTTAGGTTCGTTCTCAGGACCTGCCAGAGCACTGATGTTATAACCCTGGTTTGGATGATTGCTCTATCTACTCACAGCAAATGGAGTGGCAGCAATTATCTTACTAATTAGTCAGTATCTTCTTCATTCTTTTCTTCTCACCAACCTAGATAACTGAACTAGATAAGCAGAAGTAATAAGTTGAAACTATATTCAACCTAATTCGCTAGAAGAGGATATACCCAAATAAAGTGTTAAAACAGACCCTATGAAACTTGTGCTGTACAATTTACAAACATGTGACTGGTAGTATTGTGTACTATTTATTATTTGATTTCTTTTTTTTTTCATTGTCTTAATTTTATTTTATTTTTAAACTTTACAATATTGTATTAGTTTTGCCAAACATCAAAATGAATCCACCACAGGTATACATGTGTTCCCCATCCTGAACCCTCTTCCCTCCTCCCTCCCCATACCATCCCTCTGGGTCGTCCCAGTGCACCAGCCCCAAGCATCCAGTATCATGCATCAAACCTGGACTGGTAACTCATTTCATACATGGTATTATACATGTTTCAATGCCATTCTCCCAGATCTTCCCACCCTCTCCCTCTCCAACAGAGTCCATAAGATTGTTCTATTTCAGATTTAGGAGAATTGAATTAAAAAAAAAAAAGATGAATTGCTCCAATTTCCCCCTATATCCTTCCTCTACTGTAATAGGAATTTAGAAGTTAAATTGCTAAGTATTTACCATTTCAGGGAAAAAAATGTGTAAATGTTAATTATATTTGTCATTAAGGTAAAAACAGACCAGGACCTTATCTTCTGAATTTCTGAAAAGTGAAATCTTTTTCTTTGTAAGATATATTATAAACATCATATTGAAGACTATATTTTAATAAAATGAAATGCAACTCACAAATTAAAAACAAGAAAAGCATGCAAGTAAAATTAAATGGGATGTAAGATCACATTGTTTTCTAGACTAGTGCTTCTTAGACTTTAGTGCACACACATATCACCTGAGGATCTTATTAAAATGAAGATTCTGATTCAGGGGGTAGTTGCTGAGATTCTGCATTTCAACAAGGTGCCAGGTCAGGTCAATGCTGTCCCCTCCAAGAACCACGCTTTGAGTAGCCTGAAACTAAGAGATGTTTGGCCTTTCCTTTAGCTCAAACAGTAAAAAATCTGCCTGCAATGCAGGAGACCTGGGTTCAATCCCTGGGTTGGGAAGATCCCCTGGAGGAGGAAATGGCAATCCACTCCAGTATTCTTGCCTGGAGAATCCCATGGACAGAGGAGTCTGGTGGGCTACAGTCCACCGGGTCACAAAGAGTCAGACACGACTGAGCGACTAGCACTACCACTAAATGATGTTTAAATTTTCTTCCCCTCTTTTGTCAACCATTAGGACCCTTAAGATGAAGAGATGAGACACAAAAGTAATGGCAGCTCACCTCTAGTTATTAACCATTCTGATAAAGACTTAGAGAGTATCAGTCTGATTTGGTTTCTATAACAACATACCACAGATTAGGTACTTTATAAAAAACAGACACTTACTGTTCACAGCTCTGGAGCCTGGAAATACCAAGATCAAGACCCCAGATGGATCTTTCTGGTGAAGATCCTTTTCCTGTTCACGGCTGGCACCTTATTGCAATGTCCTCACATAGTCGAAGGGCAAAGTATCTTGCTGGAGCCTCTTTTGTAAAGGCACAGATCCGGTTCAGGAAGGCTCCACCCTCATGATCTAAGCACCATCAAAGGCCCAATTCATAATACTATTATATTTGGGGGGATTAGGATTTCAACATATTAATTTTAAGGGGACATAAACCCTCAGACTCTCAGACTGTAGCATATTGGGAAGAAGCTACTAGAACAGTGCTTCTCAAATATTAGAGTGCACAGGATTTACCTGGGGATGTTGCTAAAATACAAAGTTCTTTTAGTTTGCCTTTTGAAATTTTCTGGAGAAAATTGAGGAAAAGGCATGAGGCAGGAGTCTTCAGTTTATTTAAGTGGACTACTTGCTAAGATTCTGGAGAAGGGAATCAGAGAAGGAGGAGGTGGGATGCAGAAAGTCACTGTCAGGAGGTAGCAAGCTGGGTTCTCTTTGATTTAAGCTCCTTCCCACATGGGTTCTTGTGCCAGTTATTTCATGACATTTGTGACTGTCCTGTGGCCCCAAAGCCCAGAGGTGTCCAGACTGGTCTCAGTCTGCTACATACCTCAGACTACTTAGAAGGCTGAAGACAAATAATTTTAGCCCAGGGAATTCCCTTTATGACCGGAACTGCCTCTTCTTCCTCCCACTTGAAATAAATAGAAGTCAGCAGGACTTTCGTCACCTCTCACTTCTGTCCAGTTCAAGTTTCTGTCTGTACATGTGTGCACACGTCATTTGGAGGCAAACAGAAAGGCTAGAGTAGATTAGTTATCCCTCCAGAGTGTTTCTTCATTTCCTCGACTGGCAGTGGCAACCAAGTACAGTTTTCCATTTGGACCGAAGCTTTATTCCCTTCAAATTCATCTGCATTCATCCTTATCCCACACCTTGTCCCTGTGCAGCTACTGTCTTCAGTCTGGGGTCTAATTTGGATGTGGGAGGAAGACAAACACCATAGAAACAGCCCAGGGTCATGTTCATGAGAGTTCTGACAATGGTTCCTCCATTTGCTTACTTTCTTATTACACACCCATCTACTTCCAGATGATCTTTTGTTTCTGTGAACACAGATGCACACTCGTGCGCACACACACACACATCAGCTTTCTCTGTTTATTTCTTCCAAAATCATATTGCACAAGCATGAAAGCTGAAAAACCTCCCACTTCCTTGCTGGCCTGTTGAAACTTTCCTGATGACAGTCCCAAGTAAACCACAATAGGCCATGAGTTAAGGTTTCAGATTGGAAGGATCTCCCCACCCGCCTCTCCTGTCAGTGAGGCATAACGTTCCCAGCTGATTTCCGCATTTGACCCTACCATTGCTGGAAACCTGTTTCTGAAGAAGTCAGTGGGAAGACGTGAAAGAGGGGTTTGCCTGAGTACGGGAGATGGAGACTGGGGTCTGATATGGTTGAGTGGCTCTCTTCTGGGCCCAGGAACGGAAGTCTGCTGGCTGTTTTTGAACTTTGCCACTAGTTTAACATAAGGACACCAGCCCCGAGTTCTCACAACAACAACAACAAATTATAAACAAAATAAATAGAGAAGAGTTACAGTTCCTCTTCTGGAATATTTTGAGCATGAACATTTCAAGAATTGGCCTCATACATAAAGATCCCAACTGACTTGAGATAAAAATATAAGCCATGATTTCAATAGGAAGAGCATTTCTAAACATATTCATGTGCTATGCTGTGCCTAGTTGCTCAGTCGTGTCTGACTCTTTTCGACCCCGTGGACTGTTGCCCACCAGTCTCCTGTCAAGGGGATTCTCCAGGCAAGAATACTGGAGTGTGTTGCCATGCCCTCCTCCAGGGGATCTTCCCAACCCAGGGATTGAACCCAGGTCTCCTGCATTGCAGGCAGATTCTTTACCAGCTGAGCCACCAGGGAAGCCCTAAACATACTCATATACATACACAATAAAGCAAACAGCCAGAGTAAGACCTAACTCTTAAGTGTTGAAGGGCAGACATCTCTCCCTGCTCCCTACTCTTTCTCAGCATTGATTCAAGAGAGTAGGCTGCATGTCAGGAGTTAGATACTGATTTAGTTTTTCCAAACTGGGTGAGAAAATTCTGAGAATGATAATTTCTTGTGAGTCAGGTTGTTATGTTACCATGCCACATGTAATAGTATTGTGCAAAGCCATCTGCCTCCGTAAGCGGCAGGCAGTTAAGATTGTAATGGTGATGTGGTATGGAGGTAGAAAATGGTCAAGGCTTCCCTCATGGTCTTTTAAGGTGCAGAAACTATTCACTATGGCACAGAAGCTCAGGAATTCAAGGGAATGGAGATGCTCAGATCGCATACCACGAACACAAACCTTGAACCAGGATGGACGCCCTCTTTGAACTATTACACTGAGCACATCGCATTGCTTAAGCAACGTCCATTACAAAAGGATAATTATTTCCCTTACTTTGTAGCATTGTTAACCCCAGAAATTCAGCCCCACTCCCTTGGGCTCAAGAGGAAATACTGTTGTTATGGTTGTTTCAAGTCAGGCTGAGAGGGATCATCCCTTTCTGGATGGTCAGCCAGTTGCAGCGCTGGGCCATTGACATTCTGGACTTTGTGGGACACAGTGGTGGTGGCAGTTTGTGTACTCAGTACTCATCAGGTACAAAGCTAAATCATTCACATGTTCTATCTCCTTTAGTCCTCATGACTTCTCTTTGTGGTAGTTATCATTTTCCAGAGTTTACAAATGAATAAACTGAAGATGACAAGCGGGCAGGTGTGGTTAAGTAACTTAACTGCAGCCAAGTAGCTATTAAATGAAAGAGCCCAAATTCAAATCAAATCCATCAGACACCAAAGCCAATGGCTACAGTAGACAAACTCCAGGACCACCTTAAGTCCAGGAACCATAAGGGAAAGAGCTCTTATGGGCCAAGTTTTCCACCTCAAAAATATTTAAAAATTACAAAAGAAGACTTGTGCAAAAAATATCCATGGCTATGGTTCACTTCAAAGATGGGCTCGATAAAGGACAGAAATGATATGGACCTAACAGAAGCAGAAGATATTAGGAAGAGGTGGCAAGAATACACAGAAGAACTGTACAAAAAAGATCTTCACCACCCAGAGAATCACGATGGTGTGATCACTCACCTAGAGCCAGACATCCTGAAATGTGACGTCAAGTGGGCCTTAGAGAGCATCACTATGAACAAAGCTAGTAGAGGTGATGGAATTCCAGTTGAGCTATTTCAAATCCTAAAAGATGATGCTGTGAAAGTGCTGCACTCAATAGGCCAGCAAATTTGAAAAACTCAGCAGTAGCCACAGGACTGGAAAAGGTCAGTTTTCACTCCAATCCCAAAGAAAGGCAATGCCAAAGAATGCTCAAACTACTGCACAATTGCACTCATCTGACAAGCTAGTAAAGTAATGCTCCAAATTCTCCAAGCCAGGCTTCAGCAATACATGAACCGTGAACTTCCAGATGTTCAAGCTGGTTTTAGAAAAGGCAGAGGAACCAGAGATCAAATTGCCAACATCCGCTGGATCATGGAAAAAGCAAGAGAGTTCCAGAAAATAATCTATTTTTGCTTTATTGACTATGCCAAAGCCTTTGACTGTGTGGATCACAATAAACTGTGGAAAATTCTGAAAGAGATGGGAATACCAGACCACCTGACCTGCCTCTTGAGAAACCTATATGTAGGTCACGAAGCAACAGTTAGAACTGGACATGGACCAACAGACTGGTTCCAAATAGGAAAAGGAGGTCGTCAAGGCTGTATATTGTCACCCTGCTTATTTAACTTGGAGAAGGCAATGGCGATCCACTCCAGTACTCTTGCCTGGAAAATCCCATGGAAAGAGGAGCCTGGTAGGCTGCAGTCCATGAGATCGCTAAGAGTTGGATATGCAGAGTACATCATGAGAAATGCTTGGCTGGAAGAACCACAAGCTGGAATCAAGATTGCTGGGAGAAATATCGATAACCTCAGATATGCAGATGACACCACCCTTATGACAGAAAGTGAAGAGGAACTAAAAAGCTTCTTGATGAAAGTGAAAGAGGAGAGTTGAAAAAGTTGGCTTAAAGCTCAACATTCAGAAAACTAAGATCATGGCATCTTGTCCCATCACTTCATGGGAAACAGACGGGGAAACAGTGGAAATAGTGTCAGACTTTATTT
>NW_011495058.1:6887685-6944387 GCF_000754665.1 Bison bison bison
GCCATGAAATTAAAAGACGCTTACTCCTTGGAAAGAAAGTTATGACCAACCTAGATAGCATATTCAAAAGCAGAGATATTACTTTGCCAACAAGGGTCCATCTAGTCAAGGCTATGGTTTTTCCAGTAGTCATGTATGGATGTGAGAGTTGGACTGTGAAGAAAGCTGAGTGCCAAAGATTTGACGCTTTTGAACTGTGGTGTTGGAGAAGACTCTTGAGAGTCCCTTGGACTGCAAGGAGATCCAACCAGTCCATTCTGAAGGAGATCAGCCCTGGGATTTCTTTGGAAGGAATGATGCTAAAGCTGAAACTCCAGTACTTTGGCCACCTCATGCAAAGAGTTGACTCATTGGGAAAGACCCTGATGCTGGGAGGGATTGGGGGCAGGAGGAAAAGGAGAGGACAGAGGATGAGATGGCTGGATGGCATCACCCACTTGATGGACATGAGTGTGGGTAAACTCTGGGAGATGGTGATGGACAGGGAGGCCTGGCGTGCTGCAATTCATGGGGTCACAAAGAGTTGGACACGGCTGAGCGACTGAACTGAACTGAAGGACACTCTAAGAAATGCAGAGGAAGGAGTAGATTGTCAGCAAGCACTGTTTATGGCCATGTTCTTGCTGTGTTATATCATCCACAGAATTTTCTCTTATCACCAGGCATTAGTATTCACACAGTCAGGTTAACTTCCCAATTTTTGATGAATTACCCTTTTCAAGTTTTCTTCCTAGAAAGAGATTGTATATTTGTATCTTGCCAATGAATTGATGTAATGACTTGATCTTTAAAGAATAGCACTTGATCTTCTTAGTAAAGATTAGCTGCTCACATATCAAAGAAGGTAGACAGATGGCTTATAAGCAAATGAAAAAATGCTCCACTTCTCATGTCATTATGGAAATGCAAATTAAAACAATAATGAAATATCAGTGCACACTTATTAGAATGAGACTATCATCCAGAACTGACACTATCAATATTGTGAGACTGTGGAGCAAAAGGAACTCTCATTGCCTGCTGGTAGGGATGCAAAATGGTACAGTCATTTTGAAGGACAGTCTGGCAGTTTCTTATAAAATTAAATATATCATTACCACATGATCTAGCAATTGTGTTCCTTCATATTTACCCAAAGGCTTTGAAAACTTAGTCTTTCAGAAAAACCTGCACAATGATGTTTATAGTAGCTTTATTCATATTTGCCAAAAGCTGGAAGCAACCAAGATGCCCTTAATAAATGAATGGATAAAGTGTGCATTTTATCCAGGTCATGGAATATTATTCATCATTGAAAAGAAATGAGTTATCAAGCCACAAGAATATGGATGAAATTTAGATGCATATTACCTAGTAAAATACCTATTACTAAATGCATTTTAATGCATTGTATAACATAGTGATTTGATATTTTTATAGATTATACTCCATTTAAAGTTATAAAATATTGGCTATATTCCCTGTGTTGTAATATATCCTTGTAGTTTTTTTTATACTTAGTAGTTTGTATCCCTTAATCTCTTACCCCATCTTGCCCCTCCCCTTTTTCCCTGTCCCCACCGTTAACTACTTCTCTGTAAGTCTATTTTTGTTTTGTTATATTCATTTACATGTTTTATTTCTTAGATTCCACTTATAAGGGATAACATATACTATTTGTTGTTCTCTGTCTGACACATTTCCTTAAGCATAATCACCTCCAGGTCCATCCATGTCTTGGCTATTGTAAATAATACTGCGATGAATGTTGTGAAAGTGAAAGAAGAGAGTGAAATAGCTGATTTAAAAACCCACCATTCAGAAAGCTAAGATCATGGCATCCGGTCCATTACTTCATGGCAAATAGATGGGGAAACAATGGAAACAGTGACAGACTTTATTTTTTGGGGCTCCAAAATCACTGCAGATGGTGACTGAGCCATGAAATTAAAAGACACTTGTTCCTTGGAAGAAAAGCTATGACAATCTAGACAGTGTGTTAAAAAGTACAGACATTACTTTACCAACAATTATCTGTATAGTCAAAGCTATGGTTTTCCCAGTAGTCATGCATGGATGTGAGAGCTGGATCATAAAGCTGAGAGCTGAAGAATTGATGCTTCTGAACTGTGGTTTTGGAGAAGACTCTTGAGAGTCCCTTGGACTGCAAGGAGATCAAACCAGGCAATCCTAAAGGAATCAGTCCTGAATATTCATTGGAAGGACTGATGTTGCAGCTGCAATACATTGACCACCTGATGCAAATAACTGACTCATTGGAAAAAACCCTGATGCTGGGAAAGATTGAAGGCAGGAGGAGAAGGGGACGACAGAGGATAAGACGGTTGGATGGCATCACTGACTCAATAGACATGAGTTTGAGCAAGCTCTGGGAGTTGGTGATGGACACGGAAGCCTGGCGTGCTGCAGTCCATGGCGTTGCAAAGAGTCAGACACAACTGAGTGACTGAACTGAACTGATGAATGTTGCAGCCCATGTATCTTTTCAAGCTAGTGCTTTCATTTTCTTCAGATATATACTCAAGAGTGGAATTGCTGGATCATATAGTAATTCTCGGAGAAGGCAATGGCACCCCACTCCAGTACTCTTGCCTGGAAAATCCCATGGACAGAGGAGCCTGGTAGGCTACAGTCCATGGGGTCGCTAAGAGTCGGGCACAACTGAGCGACTTCCCTTTCACTTTTCACTTTCATGCATTGGAGAAGGAAATGGCAACCCACTCTAGTGTTCTTGCCTGGAGAATCCCAAGGACAGAGGAGCCTAGTGGGCTGCCGTCAATGGGGTCGCACAGAGTCAGACACGACTGAAGTGACTTAGCAGCATAGTAATTCTATTTTCAGTATTTTGAGGAACCTCCATACTGCTTTTTTC
This sequence comes from Bison bison bison, assembly GCF_000754665.1. Lineage (NCBI taxonomy): Eukaryota > Metazoa > Chordata > Mammalia > Artiodactyla > Bovidae > Bison > Bison bison. The sequence continues at coordinate 6,890,558 of NW_011495058.1, forward strand.
TATTGGTTGAATCAATTTACATTTCCATCAATAGTGTACTAGGATTCCCTTTTTTTCATATCCTCACCAACATTTATTTGTGGTCTTTTTGATATAACCATTGTAACAGATGTGAGATGATAGCTCATTGTGGTTTGATTTGTATTTTCCTGATAATTAATGATGAGCATCTTCTCATGTACCTGTTGGTCATTTGTGTGTCTTCTTTGGAAAAACGTCTATATATATTTAGGTCTTCTGCCATTTTTAATTGGATTGTTTGTTTTTTGATACTGAATTGTTTGAGCTGCAGCTACATTTTGATATTAACCTCTTATCATCATACCATTTACAAATATTTTCTCTTATTGAGTACTTTGTCTTTTCTTTTTGTTGAATTAGTATTGCTAAAATGTCTATACTACTCAAAGCGATCTAAAGTTAATCCAGTCTCTAACAAAATAACCATGACATTTTCCACAGATGACAACAAATGCTGCTAAAATTTATATGGAACCAGAAAAGACCCTAAAAAATCAAAGCAATCATGAGAAAAATAAAGTTGGAGGGATCACACTCCCTGACCCTGTGGAGGGGTCACATCAGGCTATGCTACAAAGCCAAATAATCAGAAGAGCATGGTACAAGCACAAACACCGACATATGGATCAATGGAACAGAATGAAGAACCCAGAAATAAATCCATGCACTTACGGTCAATTAATCTACACACAAAGGATTCAAGAATACACAATGGAGAAAACAGAGTTTCCTCAATAAATGACTCTGGGAAAACTGGACAGCTATGTGTAAAAGAATGAAATTAGAACATGTTCTTACACTATGTACAATAACAAATCTAAAATGGATTAAAGATCTAAATATAAGACTGGAAACTGTAAAATTCCTAGAAGAAAACAGGCAGAACTCTGACATAAATCCTACCAACATTTTTTGAATCTGTCTCCTTGGGCAAAGGAAACAAAAGAAAAAATAAACAAATGGAAACTAATTAAACTCGAAAGCAAAGGAAACCATTCACTTAAATTCAAAAATTATGTGGTTGAAAAAAATTTTGAAACAATCCACACTTTATAATACAATATGTAACTAACACTCAGGACAAGAAATGGGACAAACCCAGAGGCATAGAAACCTATATGTTCCCAGACACAATTTCTCCTTCCCAAGGAAAAATAACCAAGATTCTGACTTCTGTGATAATCATTTTCTCTTTTTTCCATAATAGTTTTACTACCTGTACATGCATTTCTAAACAAGTTTACTTTTGAATTATGTATAAACTGAATCATATGTATGATTTCTTTTTTCCGGCTTCTTTTTTTCAAATTATGCTTATGAAACTCATCCACATCATTGCATACCCTGAATGCAGTCCTTTTCTCTGCTATATAACATTCCACTGTCTACAAAGGTCACAGTTTGGTCACTCATTCTCCTTTTGATGAACATATAGATTTTTATCCAGGTTTTAGATATTATTAGCAGTTTCTTGGTGTTCTTGGTCTTTATCTTGGTGCACATAGGCATACGTTTCCTTTGAATCCATACATGTGAGTGTATACACTCTCACACACATGTACACATGTAGACAATTTTTGCTTTGCACAAAACCAAGTTAATGATAACTTGTACATATCAAGACTGTGTCCTCACTTTGCAGGGTCTGTGGTCACTGTTGCCCATGTTACCTCAGTTGCCATGAAACAATGCAAAATAAGATACAGTTTTAAAGTGCATCAGTTCAGTTCAGTTGCTCAGTCATGTCCAACTCTTTGCGACCCCATGAATCTCAGCACGCCAGGCCTCCGTGTCCATCACCAACTCTGGGAGTCCACCCAAACCCATGTCCATTGAGTTGGTGATGCCATCCAACCATCTCTTCCTCTGTCGTCTTCTTCTCCTCCTGCCCGCAATCCCTCCCAGCATCAGAGTCTTTTCCAATGAGTCAACTCTTCGCATGAGGTAGCCAAAGTATTGGAGTTTCAGCTTCAGCATCAGTCCTTCCAAAGAACACTGCTCTCCTTTAGAATGGACTGGTTGGATCTCCTTGCAGTCCAAGGGACTCTCAAGAGTCTTCTCCAACACCACAGTTCAAAAGCATCAATTCTTCAGCACTCAGCTTTCTTCACAGTCCAACTCTCACATCCATACATGACCACTGGAAAAACCAAAGCCTTGACTAGACAGACAAGTAAATGTCCGTAATGTCGGCAAAGTAATGTCTCCGCTTTTTAATATGCTATCTAGGTTGGTCATAACTTTCCTCCCAAGGAGTAAAGTATTACTTAATACAGCATTATGCAAATTATAAATACACATATGTCCCTGGGAATGGAATTCTTGGGTCATAGACATTCACATCTTCAATTTCATTAAATGGTACCAGCTGTTATCGAAAGTGGTTGTTCTAATTTACTGTTAGCATAACAGTACCCCTTTTTCCATATCCTTACACAATCTTGAGGTTTTCTCTGGTGGCTCAGACAGTAAAGAGCTGCCTATAATTCAGGAGACTCTGGTTCAATCCCTGGGTTAGGAAGATCCTCTGGAGAAGGGAATGGCTACCCACTCCAGTATTCTTGTCTGGAGAATTCCATGGCCAGAGAAGCCTGGCAGGCTACAGTCCATGTGCTTGTAAACAGTTGGACATGACTGAGCAACTAATATTTTTCACATAGTCTTGACATTTCTCTGATTAGCTATAAAGGTGAGCACCTTGTTAGGTATTTTTTTTTCCTGTCTGCATTTCTCTTACATGCAATGCTAGTTTGACTATTTTTATATCTTTCTGTTAGCTTGTTTTTCTTTCCCTTACTTACTTAGAGAATTTCTTTCATATTCTGATATTTTCTTTACTAATGTGTTATAAATATCTTTTTCAAGTTTATAGTAGTATTTGATGAACAGAATCTCTCAAGTTTAAATGTAGTTATATTTAATAGCATCTTATTTTTTAGTTATGCTTTTGTGATTGCTTAAGAAAAGCTATCTTACCCTAAAGTCTAGAAGGTTTTTACCTTAATATCTTCCAAATAATTTTAAGACTTTACTTATGAGATTTAGGCACTTAATTCATGTGGAGTTGATTTTTGTTTGTAGTTGAGGTATAAATCGTGCAGACAACTTTTCCATATTCATTTGTAAAAAGTCCTTCTTCTCCTAGTAATCTACCATGCCACACTCTGTCATATATCTAGAGTCCTTAAACATCAAGTGCATCTGTTTTTGGATTTTTTATTCTCTTCCACTGGTTAATTTATTTTTTCCTGGACAAACAATTGTCCAGGAATTAATTTATTTTTTTCCTGGACAAACAATTGTTTCCTGGACAAACAATTAAACAATTGTTAATTGCTATAACCTTATAATGAGTTGTTCATAATTATTCTCTTCAGAAGTGTTTTTGTCATTTTTTGTTCTTTGTTCTTTCATTGACACTTTCAAATCAAGGCATTGAGTTTCACGAGATTTTAAGCAAGATGGTAAGAAATCTACAGTTCAATTAGGGTCAAATTGACCTTCCTGAGTACTAAATCTTCCTGACCATGAACACAGAATTCCTATCAATTTATTTGGATTTTCTTTAATATCTTTGAATAATGATTATTTTGTGTACAAGTCTTATGCATATTTTGCTACATTTTTTACCAGAAACCTAACAGGTTTTTCTATTGTAATTTTTATTCTAAGTTCAATCTTTTAAAATTTTTAAATACTTTCAAAATTTTGAAGTGTTTATTGCGGAACTGTTGGTAGGGAAACGCCTTTAAAATTAGCTAGTAGGTTAGGCTCCTCCTTATCACTTACATATAGTCAACATTATATTGGAGATCTTAGTTTGCACAATAATACAAGAAAAGATATTAAAGGCATTGTGTTTGGAGAAGACGGTCATGATTTAGAAGTAATATCACACATACTTTATGTATACATAAAACACAAATGTATCTCTAGGAGATATAGAGAAACATATATCCTAGTACAATAAAGTTCTATGAAAATGCATTCTGTTCTATAGGTTTGGTTTACCATTTTAACCAATTCACTGTACAGAAGCCAGAATCCTTACGTTGTCATTTGAGATTCAAACAAGTTAGTCAATAACAGTATATAAAGGAGATTATTTAACACAGAACTTTATAAAGACAACAAAAAACTAATTGACTATGACAGAATCCACACTACGGAATGAGATTATACACAAATTACTCAATTATATTAAGAATAGTCTTTATATTAATATAGTATACTACAAGTAGCACATAGAGAAGGACAAGGCAACCCACCCCAGTATTCTTGCCTGGAGAATCCCATGGGCAAAGGAGCCTGGGACAGCCACAAGTATCATAAGGTTTTGTTTTGACTATGATTTCTAATTCCTTCTAGTAGAATTGGTGAGACATGTAGGGATGTAGAGTTACAGGATCTTTGTCTAAATTCCATTTGCTTTGTTGTCATTGTCCTGATTCTGAATTTTCTGCTGATCCATTGCTGAGTGTCTGGTGTAATTTACAGTAGAATAGTTACCTGTCAACAACTCTTTAATATCAAGCTAGATATTGGGAATTTTTGTTTTGTTTTTAATTGTTTTTGAAATTGCTTAGTGCTATTTTAGTAAAGAGAATATATCATGCTCTATCCCAGACCCATGCACCTGTGGACTTTAAAAAGAATTTCTCTCCTTCATTTCTTCCTGGAAAGTGTCAACAGCTACTGCTTATTATAAAGCAAATAGTCTATCTATTTTATAGGACCTCATCTTTTTGTTCTAGCTCATTGTTTTCTTCTCTTCCTCCTTCAGGTGGGATAAAGGCAATTTCCAAATTCCTAATAGTTCTGATTCTACATTGAAAACTGCCAGATTCATAATGACCAGGGGAGTCCACGGCATCTCTGTATCCCATTTGCAAACCTCTCTGTACAGTAGGCCCTCTGTATCCATGGGTTCAAAATTTGTGAAATTTTGTACAAGGGACTTGAACATCCAAGGATTTTGGAGTCTCTGGGTATCCTGGAACCTATGCCTGAAGGATGCCAAGGGATGACTGTAATGGCTTTATCTCACTGTTTCACAGTTCAACCTTTCCATGCCTACTTTTGGGTGGGTTGCAACCGCCTCTATACTTCTATTTTAAAAGTTACTGAGCTCTGTTTAAATTACTTTGATTAATGTTATCTCACATTTAAAAAATACAGCAGAGGAAAAAAGATGCAGTGGCAATGAAAAAGATAAAATACCTAGGAATGAAATCCAAATTGTGCAGAATCTATGTGAAGAAAATTTTAAATCACTGAAAGACAGAGATGGCATATCCTCTTCTTGGGTAGGAAGATTCAATATCCTATCGAGGTCAATTCTCCCTCGATCAACGTATAAATTTCTTGTGGGCCCAACAGAAATACTACTGGGATATTTTTAGAATTAGATAAACTGATTTGCAGATTCATAGGTTAAGTACTGTGAAAGGATAGATCAGAAAAATCTGAAGAGAAACATTAATTGGAGGGTATTAGGTATATATATAATGTAGTGTGTTAGTCGTTCAGTTGTGTCTAACTCTTTGGAATTCCATGGACTGTAGTCCACCAGGCTCCTCTATCCATGGAATTCTCCATACAAGAATACTGAAGTGGGTTGCTATTTCCTTCTCCAGGGGATCTTCCCAGCCCAGGGATTGGACCTGGGTCTCCCGCATTGCAGGGAAGAATCAGACTGCAGATTCTTTATCATCTGAGTCACAAGGAAAGCCCTACATATAATGTAAATCTATAATAGTAATCAAAATATCATGGAATCAGAGTATAAATAAGCAAGCAGATCAATATAATTGCACTGAGACCCTCAAAACTTATCCAAAGACATGTAGGGACTTAGCATGTGAAAAAGACATCACTGAATATTAGTGAGAAAATATGGGCCATTAAATTATTGATGTTGAACATTTGACTATTTAGTAGGGAAAAACATCATATTGAATTCTTATCTCTCTCCATCTATTAAAATAAATACAAAGCAGATTCAAGAGTAATCTAACTCTGGGCCTCAGAGTTTGTGCCTTTAGTCATTTTTTGGAGAACTGGCAGTTTAACGTGATCAACCAGCTTATGTTATTGTTTACGCACTTGTATGAACATTGTCTTAAATTCTGGACTTGGTAATAATTTTATGAGTTGCTAAAGAAACTTTTTCTATTTACTGCTTATTGTGATGACAACAATAATGTATATGTTTAGAGTGACAAACTTAATCTAATCTATTATTGAATTCATCTCTCCATCTATTTTTGTGGTGATAAGAATAGATGAGGAAAAGAAAATGGTTATTCCCATTCATGTTGGGATTCTAGGTATTTTTTTTAGCATCATACGTAAGTTGGTTTGAGTGACTAACACTTTCATTTTCACTATGAGTTGGTTGCTATTTGATGAAAGTATTTATTAAAGTTACTTAGTGAAATATCCTTAAACTAACATAACCATATGTGCCTGAGTTTTCTTCTTTATTGTTCGTTTTTTGGTTGTTAATACACATCCGACTAACTTTGCGAAGACCATTCAAAGGCCTTTCCTAGTTCCTTGAAATCAATTTGCCTTCTCAGCATCTCCTCCCTCTTGGAGCCCTAAATTACCCTAATAAATAGTTCAAAGGTCACTTTGGTACTGGGTAGAATTTTTCGAGTAGAATGCTAGCCTGGTGATGTGTCCTTGTTTCCATACAGAAAAAATCCACACAATCATAAAACTCAACCTGTAATAACAATCACTAATATTTAGTAAATTGCCAACTGGTTTGAAAACCTGTTCAAATATTTGGTACTATCCACAAAAACAGTTGTAATAAACTGTTTGGTTATAAAAATCACATAACACATAATTATTGGCATTATCATATTCATTTGTTTTCTCATTCTCTTTTTGGAAATAAAATTCTTGGTTTGAAAAACAATTTTCAGTGGCGTTTCCTATTCTGAGTTGTGATATGAATTTTAAGTAAGAAATAAATTGGGGAGAGTGATAAAAATGAAATTGGACCTATTTTAAAAATCAGAGATCACACACTATAATTTTAAATGAGTCACTGCTGATTAACATAATAATAATTTCATAGGGAATTTATTTCAATGTGTACCAAAAGCCACTATGGAAACTCATAAAAGTGTTGTGGTTTATCAAAGTTTTAATTTTTTGTAAGAGAAATGACTTGGAAACTATTAGCATGTGCTTGAGTTTAGCAAGGGGAATTTTGGATTATAAAAGAAGTAGCCAAGGTCCTGACTTATTTATACTGGCCAGGACTTTATTTCTAATGTTCTAAGAAATATTGGGTTTCTGCGCCTCGAATAATGTTGGAAATGGATATTCCAGCACCTGCCAGAACTCTTGCCATTGTGTCTGTCCATATAATGGACATTAAATTCGAAGCCTTGAATTTAATATGGAATCTTCTCTGGCCCACATGCCAGGGTCAAAAATTTTGTCAGTCCAGCCAAGTATTAGAAATATGTAGGAAAAATAACCTCCCAATTTTAAAGCAGCTTTACCCAAAGTTCGTTGGTTATGGGAATTCTGGTGTATAATAGGAGGCTTTGCCCTTGTGATAGCCCCTGGCCACAGGGAGCCGACCACCAATGACAAGTGACTGCCAAGATCCTAATGGAACTTGGCATTCAGAGCACCTCTGCTCAATATCTCAACATCTGGGAATGATAGGTAAATTCTTTTGTTGACTAGAATCTCAGGCTGTTTCCGGACAGGATGAAGGTTAGGATTATGTCAGTGATAACAGAGTGCTCCTGATGAAGTGGGAAATCTTCATGAAGGCAAGGCAAGACATTGCCTTGCAATGTCTATGTAAAACTCATCAATCAAGGACCAGGAGGAGATTTCACTAATGGGACCCCACACCTACCAGGTGCAGGGAAAAGTGTGAAAAACAGCTAGCACCTCTTAAAAGGCCTTCAAATTAATTTCAGCTGTTGAAGCCTCTGAGCCCACAGTTTGTATTTTCTCCTGCTGGGGCTGCAACCTTCATATATCTTAATTATGTACAAGGAAGTTAAACCACAAAGGCAACCCCAGACATGATCAGAGAGACATTTTTCCTCATTGCAGCTGGGAAACAGCCTTAGAATAAAGCTGATTTTGTTGAGACAACTAGAGAGGAGAAAGGCAAACACTTAGATCTCTTTGATGATGACCAAGAACTAATAAATCAACCCACGTAGAAGTCTTCTGGTCTTCCTATAATATGAGTTAAAGTGTTTTCTTATTGTATAAATCAGTTTGAGTTGTGTTTCTATACTTGTAATAGAAACCCTAATCAATATATCCTAATATTTATTCATTTTCTTCACATCACACTTTTTTTTTGTTTTTTGGATTCTAGGTGCTGGCCAGTCACCTTCCTTGCACACCCTAATCTCTTGTCTGCCCTTCTCTGTAGCCTGGAAGTTGACCACTTAGGGCCGACTCCCTGGGTTCTGATGCTCTCTGGTTTCCAGTTGGGTTCAGTGAGTGGGAGACACCAGCAGGATATGAGAGGACAGAAGAAGACATTGGATTGTGTCTTCAACATTCCGACCAGCTTAAAAGCTGCCTTTCTGTTGTCAGCTGTGCCCTCCATGACCGTAGGTCCCAGCGGGGGACCCTCCTCCTCGGCCCCTTTCCTGCCTTGTTTCTTCAGCCCCTGGGGGAAAACTTTCCCTCTGTTGCCTGCCTCTGGCTGCCAGAGCATCTCTTGCCCATTCCTTTCAATTTGTCCATTGCTCTACAAGTGACCTTTCTTGAAGTTTCTCAATTTGAACTGTTTGTAGGAATTCCATTTTCTTCCAGGACTTTGACTAATGTAGTATGCCTTCTGCTTGACTTTTTGGTTTTTATTCATTAAGAGTTATAAAGCCCTGCAATGTAGAACTATAAACTGCCGTTATTTAGGGAAGAGAGTGGGGTTTGGTGGGGAATTTGAAGACTTTCTCCTTCTGCTTACTGATTGGCTTTGGATGAGAAAAGGAGTGGCATTTTTTTATGCAATTATTTGAGGTTTGTGGGTCATGCAGTTTCTGTTGTAACTATAAACTCTGCCAATCTTTAAATGAATGTAAATGTGTTTCAATAAAACTTTATTTACACAGATAGGTGATGGGTTAGATTTGGTCCCTGGGTTGCAATTTGCCAATCTCTGAGTTAATTTGTTTATGCCCCTGAAGTATGGGAATGAGATGCTAGTCTCTTTGACAGTTTTTTTAAAAAAAGGTTTTGTGAGGCACATTTTTTATTAAAAAGTGACATTTATATGATGTCATTCTAGTGAGATAAGGCTATGTCAAATACAGTAGAGAAGAAAACTTTCCTTTCTCTGTCAGCCAAGAGCCACTTCATGGATGCCATGCTGTCACCATCATGGGAGCTCTTATCATTGGCTGGTCCTTCCCAACATCCCTCTGGAGCCTGAGCTAAGTTGTGAGGTCGAGGGAAAGGCAGGGATTTTGGAAGCCACTTTCTACTGCTTATGATCTTATGTCAAGCAAGGACAAGGATGAGGTATGCTCCCAATGGTTGCTCCTGAGGCCAGAAGAAAGTTTAGATTGGTTAAGTTCCTGAAATTTCAGGTCTTCCTAGAAGCCTTCTTGGACTTTTCAAGGTCAAGACTGCCTCTCCCTCTTTGGTGCTTTCTCCCTCTACACAGTTTGGTGTGTGGTAAGTAAGCAGTCAGAGAAGGCAATGGCACCCCACTCCAGTACTCTTGCCTGGAAAATCCCATGGACGGAGGAGCCTGGTGGGCTGCAGTCCATGGGATCGTGAAGAGTCGGACACGACTGAGCGACTTCACTTTCACTTTTCACTTTCATGCATTGGAGAAGGAAATGGCAACCCACTCCAGTGTTCTCACCTGGAGAATCCCAGGGACGGGGGAGCCTGGTGGGCTGCCATCTATGGGGTCGCATAGAGTCGGACACGACTGAAGCGACTTAGCAGCAGCAGCAGCAGCAAGTAAGCAGTACACATATCAGTTCTCATCTCCTAGGTGGTACAGGTATTGAGGACAGAGCTACACTCACTTCTTCTTTCTATGTGCCATATATATATATATATATGCACACATATATATATGACTATATATAAAATAGAAAACAAATAAGAACCTCCTGTATAGCACAAGGAACTCTACTCAGTACACTGAAATGGCCTACATAGGAAAAGAATCTAAAAAAAAAGAGTGGATATATGGATATGTACAACTGATTCACTTTGGTGTACAGCAGAAACTAATACAACATTGCAAATCAACTACACTCCAATGAAAACTTTTTTTTAATTTTCAGGCTATGTCAATGGCCTGGCTTGTCATTCTACCCCTGGCCCCACAGACGGCTTGTTGGGAATCACATTATGTAGGGACAATGCTCTTTCCCCGGCCAACCCTGCGGTCCTCAGCCTGAAAAACTGCACAGACCTCCTAGGCCAGAGAAGGGGGGATCTGGGCCCAAACTCAAGATTTCTGGGTTGTCCTGGGGGGGACATAAGATGAGTGCTTCCCTACCTTCCTAGGGAGTCAGGATAGGCTGGGTCATTTACCTTAGGCCGCACTTGCCTGACTCAGAACTTACAGGTTGTTCCAAGGGGCTTCTAGAACCACACAATCTAAGAATAGGTTAGCAGAAGAAGAGATAGCTGGGGAATTAGTCTGCTAGACATCTACTTTGGGTGATGGAGGGCAGCCAACTCAAACAAAAGCACATTCTCTCTCTGCTCTCCTGGGGCAGTGGCTGTGATCATAACCCACCCTCCCCAACCCTACACTCTCCCTTCTTCCTCCCTCCCTCTCTTTCTCTGTTTTTTTTTCTCTGTCTCTCTCTCACACACAGGCATTTTCAACCCCTCTTCCTCTGGCCTTGGGGCTCATTTCAACTCACACTTTTTTCTCCCATAATCCAGATTTGTTCAAATAGGGACTGAACTTTCTAAAATCTCTAGGCACAGAAAAGGAAAATGAAGCAGTTTTTGTTTAGACATTGTGATCTTTGGGGCATACCGAGCAGGGACCATCTTTACCAGGTCCAAGGGCAGCACCAGAACCCAGGAAGTACCCTTGGAGAATATCACACGCATCTTCCCAGTGAATCCACTCACTCAACAAATCATTCTCATTAAAGCTTTGTGCTCTGGTAGGTGTACACCAGGGGTCAGATCCATCTGCAGGGCTTGCTAAAGTCCAGTCTGCTGTAGCCCACCTTCAGAGTTTCTCATCCAGTAGGTGCATCTTGGGTGAAACCTCTAAATTCACATGTCTGAAAAGTTCCCATGGGATGCTGCTTGTATGGGGCCCACACTTTGAGAACCATTGGTGTATATAACTGTATAGTCAGTCGAGACCTCAAAATAGCCATGATGCTCATCATTCCACAGACAGGCAATGGGCATGCTAGCTGGCACCAGCCCTAAGATATTGTTAGAAACTTGATCTTTAGTAGCTGGGAAAAGAAGGAAAGCATTTAAAGCTGCAAGCAATTTCCAGTCTCTAAGGGGAGGGACATGCCTTTACCTCAGAGGCAAACTGTTGCTTTTGGTCTGGGAAAACCACTTGAGTGTACCGTTTTATTTACAAAAATGTAAATCAAATAGTCACCCATCATTCTAGAGGGAAATGTGAAGTCAGGATTAACCCAAACACAGCTGCTTGAGACTGAGAAGTTAAGTGTTCTATTTGATAACATAAATTTGTGGGGGAGATTGAGCCAAACTCCTGTCTGGGAGACAGGATGGCTGTCTGGATCGGGGCGGGGTGGATGGGGAAGGGGTGAATGCTCCAGCATTTCTAGGACTGCCTTAGTCTAAGGGCATTTGGCTTCCTGTTGTGTATTCTTGCAGTTTTGTGTGTGTGGTGGTTATTTTCCAGAACTTGAGCTGAGATCCAAGGACTGAGGAAAGAGGCTCTACCAGTCATATGATGTGTTTCACTCAGGGTTATTTCTGTCTGAATAACCCACTGTGGAATGAACCTTGACTATGATTTCCTCTTGGAATTTTTTTTTTTTTTTTGCTGGGGGTTTTCCTCTGGAAGAAATGAATTTTTCTTTCTTCTTCTTCTTCTTCTTTTTTTTTTTAGTATTTATTTATTTGGCTGAGCCAGGTCTTAGTTGCAGCACGTGGGATTTTTAGTCGACGCATGCAAACTCTTAGTTGGGGAATGTGAGATCTAGTTCCCTGACTAGGGATCAAACCTGGACCCTCTGCACTGGGAGTGCAGAGTCTTAGTCATTGGACCACCAGGGAAGTCCCTGAATGAATATTTCTAATGTCAGTCTGCCTGGGAATAGGTGGTTGAGCCTGGGAAAATAAAATTAAGAAGGAAGGAGATGTATGTCCTCTGAGTGAGGGAATGGATGCTTCTCTCAGGGTCTAAGGGCACCCAGGCCTAGATTCTGAGGCCAGCTAGTCCCCTAGGTGATGGTGGAAGAGGGAGGTGGGTAGACTGCTTTTAAGAGTTTCTGAAGACAATTCCAGTCCAGGGATGCACTTTCCTTTTCTAATACCTGAATTTTTGGTGAGGTACTGTTCAAAGTTGGAGTTTAATTTTTGGGGGGATAGAAGGTGTTTACCCTGGAGCTGACTGTCTGAGAGGGCAGGGTTCTTGCCATTGACTACTTCTCAATAGGAGGGGCCCTCCCTGCAGTATGAGGGAATCTCCCAGAGATTGCCGCAGAGTGGAACAGCCAAAAAATGGAGCTCAGAAAGGCACAAGATATCAAGATGAGAGGAGGCAAAGATCTTTCAGGTTCCAGCCATAGCTTTGACGTTGTGGCATGATACAACTGAATATTTGAGTGATGAGTGTAATATAGTTGGTGGGTTTGGTTAATAATTAGAAATAATTTAGAAACATGCATTGTATGGGAACACCTATCCTAAAGATCAGAGACAAGGAGAAAGTGTTCCCTTTCTTTAATAGGATAAGGTAACTCAAGTCCTCCTGACAAGTGACCATATCCAAGTAGCTGGCTCAGCAAGAAATGGAACTCTTTATTTGGAGATCTTAGATAGGAAATTAAGTTTCATTTGATAAGCTTCAAAAACTCCCTCTAATTAGGCAGTATGATTTCCATCAATTCTATTAATCTTTCATGGCACATAGACAAAAACCCTAAACATAGAAGGAAATAAAACCATATTAGAGCAACAGAAGGGGTTGACTAGGTGCAGAAGGTCATTAGAGAAAATCAGTTTTCCTGTAATTTACTTGAGAGCTCCAAAAATAACAAATATCAATTTGGAACCAGATTCTTTCCTGCTTCATCATGGCTTCCAGGGACCAGAAGACCGGACAAGGCCATCCAGAAGGTGGGATGTCTTAAATTTAGCCAAAGTAAGCATACTTATACAGAAAGCCAAAACAATTTGTGAAGAAGAAGCCAACATGTAACACATGCTAATTAGTGAAAAAGTGAATTTATATATAGTACATCAAAGAGTTGGATCAAGTACAGCACAGCCTGGGTGCAGGAGCCTCAGAGATGATCACCAACAACTCAGGCTGGGAAACAAGTATTTATGCAGAAGGCACTCATTTATTGCTCAAGAAGAGGGAGTCAATATTGAAGGAGTTTTACATGTCCATTGGTTTCTTGATCTTAAAAAGCACAAAAGAAATTTGTGTATTACATAACTGTTTTTAAGAAAGATGGAAGCTAGTCTTTCTTAAAAACTACTCTTACCTGCTGTGCACCCGGACTTCCCAGGTGGCACTAGTGGTAAAGAATCCACCTGCCAATGCAAGAGACATAGGAAACTCGGGCTCCATCCCTGGGTTGGGAAGATCCCCTGGAGGAGGGCATGGCAACCCACTCCAGTAATCTTGCCTGCAGAATTCCATGGACAGTGGAGCCTTGCAGGTTACAATCCATGGGGTTGAAAGAGCTGGACACAACTGAAGTAACTTAGCATGCATGCTGTACACCTGGCACTAATACAACAGTGTAAATCACTATACTCCAATAAAATTAAATAAAAAAATAAGTTCTACGAAAAGAGGAAAAATCATACTTTAAGCTAATAATCAGATAGTCTCTTTACATGGTAGATAAAGGGGGAAACCAGGATGACCATCAGTGATTGAGCAGGAAGTATGATTATGTCGGGGGAAGGGGTCATTGATACCTGTCCATGACCTACCATGATCTCCTCCTGCACCCCTGACTGCTGACAGTGTTTGTAATGTAACAGGTGACCATGCAATTAAGAGTAACAAATCCAGATCTATTTAAGTGAAAAAAATAATTACTCTTTCCTCTAAGAATTACAGAAACATCACGTGGGAAGTTTCATACCACTAAGTCCAGGCCTCATGTTACATAACAAGGTACAATCTTCATTGAGTTGCCTTTTAACCTATACTTTAGTGTCTCCATTCACAAACAATTTATATTGTGTTGAGACTAGGAACATTTTTAAATAATTTCTTTACCCCATTAGTGTGAAAATTAGAGGGGCGTTGTTTTCCACGTAGACTATGTTATAGACCCCCAGACATTAGAAGGTGTTTCTTGCCTTTGCTGTTTTCTGCCGCTAACTCCATTTCCTTGGGAGAGTCTACTTGTGTGTTATTATCATTCTGTTTTTCTGCTAGAGATTTCAGGGCATCTTTCCAGTATTTTCCTATCTGTCTCCAGGGCCTCCATCTGAAGCAGTGAGGATTCCTCTTCTTTGAACAACAGAGACAGTGCAGGACACACGAGTGAAACTTTCCCAGGGTCATGTGGTGAGTCGATGTAGAATCAGACTCTGACTCTTGGGCTCCAGACTCTCAGCCTGGGCTCCTTGCCTCAGTGAGCAAGACTGTCCCACTTCTGATGGCCATTTGGGCCGTTGGTGGAGTTGACCATGTGTTACTATTTGTTATGGGAAAGATACTGTTTCTATAGCATCAAACAGTGGCTTATAATAGAAGCATTACAGGAATGCTCAAGAACTGAGGAGGCTGGAGGACATTCCACTTTGCTGGAATTTCTTGAACTAAGTTTTTGTCACACCCTATGCATACTGCAAATGTTTTTCTTAGTTTTAAGACCCTCATCTTTCAGAGGCTATCAGACACTTCTGATTAACCAATCCTTCACTCATCAGAATAGTTGTTTTGCAAGATCCATTTTGCTGCCAAAGTATTTGGGGTGACATTTAAAAGTGCATTTTGAAAGAATGCTCCTTTGAAGTTCTGAAATTGTCTTTCTGGCAAATATGGATGGAATTTACATTCTACATAGATAATTCATTAATTTATGTGGACTGTCATCTTGGAAACCTTATCATCCCTTTGGGAATATGATCTTTAATAATATTAACCAAAATATAAGCTATCTAATCTACTGTCTGAAAAGAAAACAGTAAAAAAGTGTGCCCAGAACTCCCGAACCATGTGGGTCAGTATAATATGTTTGTACGTGAGCCTCTGAGTGCCAGCTTTTCAAGGCACCCTACCCTCATTTCAAGGAGTTTAACTTTGAATGAAGAGAAAGACACTCACTAAAAGTTAATACAAGCTGTACTGAGAACAAAGTACCACAAAAGTAGAGAAGAGGAGAGATCATTTCATGGGAGACAAGAAACGCTTCGTGGCTAAGACAGACTTTGAACTACCAGTGATTGGGGAAGTCAAACCGGGGAAGAGGGCCAGGGCTCTCACTGCAAGGCTACCAAAGGAAATGCGGGATAATTCAGAAAACAGTTTGGTGAGACTGAAGCACAGCTTTTCAATCTCCATTGCACTGTCCAAAAATGCTCATAAAGCATTAAGGACAGTGAATCAATCACAGAGTACGTAAAAACTATAGAGATCTGTGTGGTCTTTTTATAAGCCCCCATTTTACAGCTAATGAATTGAAGAACCTGCCACATGTTATGTGCAAAGGACAAAGTGGATGGTGTAATTTAAGACATGGTGACCTGATGGGCCCTGGGGATGGCGGTTGGCATGTAGGTTAGCAGCAGATGGGGGCACGGCCTTGATCTCCACACTATGCTCCTGAATCCAAGCCTCCATTATTTTCAGTTCTAGAAATTTGCCTTTGCCTCCATATTTGGGAATAATTTGCTCTTTTATAAAGAGAGACCTAATTCTCATTTTGTCCAGGATTTGTAATCCACAATCAGCATGTTCTCTGCTGTTGTGGAATTATTAACTGACTATAGGGAAGCTATTATTATGGTGAATGTGATACTTAACATTTGTTATTAAAAGGATGCGCCTCCTGATAAGTATGCAAGAATACCACTGAGGGCTGGGAAGACAGGCCTGGAAATATGTTTCCATTTTTATGTGAAAATAATACATAAATAAACTTTGCTAACATAATGTTCACCTCTGATTGTGCCCACCAAATCCTCATGTCACTCTCTCCAAGTGTGGATACAAGGCTGTAGGGAGAGCAGGCAGGATCTCATTTTTTGCTCTCATTGAGCCTTGCATTTATAATCTATTATACTGAATTTACTTTATTATATTATCAAGTTTAAATAGCAAGTACCTTTAAAAAATTCTGCAAAATCATGAATGGAAGATATTTCTAATTTTAGTGCAAACCTGAGTGAAAATCCTAGAAATGCACAAGGCCATGACTTTTCCTCCAAGCCCTTCTGCCACATCAGTTCAGTTCAGTCGCTCAGTCGTGTCCAACTCTTTGCAACACCATGAATCACAGCACGCCAGGCCTCCTTGTCCATCACCAACTCCCGGAGTTCACTAAAACTCACGTCTATCGAGTCGGTGATGCCATCCAGCCATCTCATCCTCTGTCCTCCCCTTCTCCTCCTGTCCTCAATCCCTCCCAGCATCAGAGTCTTTTCCAATGAGTCAACTCTTCGCGTGAGGTGGCCAAACTACTGGAGTTTCAGCTTTAGCATTAGTCCTTCCAAAGAACACCCAGGGCTCATCTCCTTTAGAATGGACTGGTTGGATCTCCTTGCAGTCCAAGGGACTCTCAAGAGTCTTCTCCAACACCACAGTTGAAAAGCATCAATTCTTCGGCGCTCAGCCTTCTTCACAGTCCAACTTTCACATCCATACATGACCACAGGAAAAACCATAGCCTTGGGTAGATGAACCTTTGTTGGCAATATAGTGAAGTTAAAAACATGACAGCATATTCTAATCTGATAAATTGAACAGAATAGTCACAATTACCAAGAAAACATTTTAGATGAAAATTTACAAGACTTGTTGGTGAGGATAATCTGAGTGTAAGAATATAGTGTCCCTGGAGATATTATTAACAGTAGTGAGTAAATGTGATTCATAAATATACACATATTAACAAAATGTTATAGATACTAAGAGCATTTTCTTGCCTGTGTTAGTTACTAAATATTAAAAGTATTCCACAGTGAGGACCTACTATTTAGCCCAGGGCACTATTGTCAATATTTTGTAATAACTTATAATGGAAAAGAATCCGAAAATAATGTATATTATATATGAGTATATAATATACATGATAAATTTATATAATATAAATATGTAAAACACTTTATATAAATATATAAGAATATATGTTTATATTTTATATATGTATTATATATTTATATCTAACTCCCTTTACTGTATACCTGAAACATTATAAATCAACTATGCTTCAGTTAAAAAAAGATTAAAAGCTTCCCCATTAGCCCTGTTCATTGAGTGATCCCTGCTTTTTCTTCCCATTATGTTTTGATTTTGTTGAGCTTTAAGTGAGAGAAATCTCTGTCACATTATATGTCACGTGCAAAGGGCATCTTCACTTATGTTATACAAAAATACACCTTCGATCAGGATATTTTTTAATTTAATTTTTATTTCCTGTTAGAGTATAGTTGATTTACAATGTTCTATTACTTTTTGGTGTACAGCAAAGTGATTCAGTTATACATATACATCAGTTCAGTTCAATCGAGCAGTCGTATCTGACTCTTTGAAACTCCATGGTCTGCTGCATACCAGGCTTCCCTGTCCATCCCCATCTCTCAGAACTTATTCAAACTCATATCCATCGAGTCAGTGACACCATCTAGCCATCTCATCCTCTGTCAACCTCTTCTCCTTCTACCTTCGATCTTTCCTAGCATCAGGGTCTTTTCTAATAAGATAGTTCTTCTTAGAACTGATATATAAAATTAAATATATAAGTGATATCACATGTTATTTGTCTTTGATTTACTTCATCATTGTGATAATCTCTATGTCCATCCATGTTGCTGCCAATGGCATTATTTCATTTTTTCATGGCTGGTTTTAGAAAAGGCAGAGGAACCAGAGATCAAATTGCAACATCCGCTGGATCATCAAAAAAGGAAGAGAGTTCCAGAAAAACATCTATTTCTGCTTTATTGACTATGCCAAAGCCTTTAACTGTTTGGATCACAGTAAACTGTGGAAAATTCTGAAAGAGATGGGCATACCAGACCACCTGACCTGCCTATTGAGAAACCTATATGCAGGTCAGGAAGCAACAGTTAGAACTGGACATGGAACAATAGACTGGTTCCAAATAGGAAAAGGAGTACGTCAAGGCTGTATATTGTCACCCTGCTTATTTAACTTCTATGCAGAGTACATCATGAGAAACGCTGGGCTGCATGAAGCACAAGCTGGAATCAAGATTGCTGGGAGAAATATCAATAACCTCAGATATGCAGATGACACCACCCCTATGGCAGAAAGTGAAGAGGATCTAAAAAGCCTCTTAATGAAAGTGAAAGAGGAGAGTGAAAAAGTTGGCTTAAAGGTCAGCATTCAGAAAACTAAGATCATGGCATCTGGTCCCATCACTTCATGGCAAATAGATGGGGAAACAGTGGAAATAGTGTCAGACTTTATTTTTTGGGGCTCCAAAGTCACTGCAGATGGTGATTGCAGCCATGAAATTAAAAGATGCTTACTCCTTGGAAGAAAAGTTATGACCAACCTAGATAGCATATTGAAAAGCAGAGACATTACTTTGCCAACAAAGGTCCGTCTAGTCAAGGCTATGGTTTTTCCAGTGGTCATGTATGGATGTGAGAGTTGGACTGTGAAGAAGGCTGAGCACCGAAGAATTGATGCTTTTGAACTGTGGTGCTGGAGAAGATTCTTGAGAGTCCCTTGGACTGCAAGGAGATCCAACCAGTCCATTCTAAAGGAGATCAGTCCTGGGTGTTCTTTGGAAGGAATGATGCTAAAGCTGAAACTCCAATACTTTGGCCACCTCATGCGAAGAGTTGACTCATTGGAAAAGACTCTGATGCTGGGAGGGATTGGGGGCAGGAGGAGAAGGGGAGGACAGAGGATGAGATGGCTGGATGGCATCACTGACTCGCTGGACATGAGTTTGAGTGAACTTCGGGAGTTGGTGGTGGACAGGGAGGCCTGGCGTGCTGCAATTCATGGGGTTGCAAAGAGTCGGACACGATTGAGCAACTGAACTGAACTGAACACTGTTCTGCATAATGTTGTTATTGTTGTTCAGTCACTAAGTTGTATCTGGCTCTTTGTGACTTCATGGACTGCATCATGCCAGGCTTCCCTGTCCACTGTCTCCCAGAGTTTGCCCAAACTCATGTCCATTGAGTTAGTGATGCCAGAGGCTGTCTCATCCTATGTTGCCCATTTCTCCTCCTGTCCTTAGTCTTTCCAGCATCAGGGTCTTTTGCAATGAGTTAGCTCTTCGCATCAGGTGGCCAAAGCACTGAAGCTTCAGCTTCAACATTAGTCCTTCCAATAATAATTCAAGGTTGATTTCCTTTAAGATTGACTGGTTTTATCTTGCAGTCCAACGGACTCTCAAGAGTCTTCTTCAGCACCACAGTTCAAAAGCATCAGTTCTTCAGCACTCAGCTTTTTTTCTGGTCCAACTCTCAAATCCATACATGACTACTGGAAAAACAATAGCTTTGACTATATGGACGTTTGTTGGCAAAGTGATGTCTCTGCTTTTTAATACACTGTGCCGTGCTGTGCTTAGTCAATCAGTCATGTCCGACCCTTTGCGGCCCCATGGACTGCAGCCTCCCAGGCTCCTCTGTCCATGGAATTCTCCAGGCAAGAATACTAGAGTGGGTTGCCACTACACTGTTTAGGCTTGTCATAACTTTTTTTCCAAGGAGCAAATGTCTTTTAATTTCATGGCTGCAGTCACTATCTGCAGTGATTTTGGAGCTCAAGAAAATAGAATCTGTCACTGTTTCCACTTTTTCTCCATCTATTTGCCCTGAAGTGATGGGACCAGATGCCATGGTCTTAGCTTTTTGAATGTTGTTTTCAGCCGCTTTTTCACTCTCATCTTTCACGCTCATCAAGAGACTCTTTAATTCCTCTTTGCTTTCTGCCATTAGAGTGAAACCTGATGTTGTTGATATTTCTGAACATGTCTTGATATTTTTCTTGGCAATCTTGATTCCAACTTGTAACTCATTCAGCCCAGCATTTCCCATGATACACTCTGAATATAGGTTAAATAATCAGAGTGACAATATACAGCCTTGAAGTATTCCTTTCCCAATTTTGAACCAGTCCATTGTTCCATGTCTGGTTCTAGCTGTTGTTTCTTGATCTGCATACAGGTTTTGCAGCAGATGGGTAAGGTGGTCTGGTATTCCCATCTCTTTAAGAATTTTCCAGTTTGTTGTGATCCACATAGTCAAAGACTTTAGCATAATCAGTGAAGCAGATGTTTTTCCAGAATTCCCTTGCTTGGACTCTTTGTGACTCCTTGCACCGTAGACCTCCAGGCTCCTCTATCCATGGAGATTCTCCAGACAAGAACACTGGAGTGGGTTACTATGCCCCCCTTCAGGGATTTTCACAACCCAGGGATCGAACCCAGGTCTCCCACATTTCAGGTGGATTCCCTACCATCTGAGCCACCAGGAAAGCTCTTATGCTTTGACAGATATTGGCAATTTGATCTCTGGTTTCTCTGCCTTTTCTAGCATGTATACCTGGAAGTTCTCAGCTATTGCTGAAGACTAGCTTGAAGGATTTCAATCGTTACCTTTCTAGCATGTGAAATAAGTGCAATTGTATAGCAATTTGAACATTCTTTGGCATTGTCCTTTTTTGGGATTGGAATGAAAACTGACCTCCATAATTTGTTGTTTGAATTTACATTCCCACCAACAGTGTAGGAGGGTTCCTTTTTCTCCATACCCTCTTCAGAATTTATTGTTTGTCAGCTTTTTAATGATGGTCATTCTGACTTGTGTGAGGTGATACCTTGTAGTTTCGATTTGCATTTCTCTAATAAATAGTGAAGCTGCTCATTTTATCATGTACTTTTTGGCCATCTGTTGTCTTCCTTGGAGAAATATCTATTTAGATCTTCTGCCAATTTTTCATTGGGTTATTTTGTTTTTGATACTGAGGTACAAGAGCTTGATATTGACTAAATTAAAATGGAAAAACAGATTGCTTTCAAAATTTGACCTTCCTACGTACTATGGGATTCCACTCATAAGAACCAGTGACATTAACATGAAACATAAACCCATGTAGTTTTACTATGAGATGACATATCTGTAAAGTAAGTAAAGACCTAGATGTGCTTTTGTTTTCCTAAATGGAGGTGTTGGAGAGGGTGGTTACAATTAAGCAACTTGTCTTAACTGAAACCAGCACTAGCTCCTAAGTTAGACTTTTGCAAAGACTTTTTCCCTCTAGAATCTTTGGAGTAGGTAAAAAATGCTTAGCACTGTAGACCCAAATATGTATTTTAGTTACTATAAATAGTTACAATCTTCTAATTTGTTTTTAATTTCTTCTCCCTTTTTAACCAAGGGCCCTTGGGACCAATATAACATTTCACCAACTCTTGGGGTTTAATAAAGTCTCCTGATAGTTTTCAGTGTTTGAAATATATTAGCTTTGTCATGGCTCCCTGCCTCACCAAGGGCAGTGACCATAAAATAATAAAATAGAGTATAAGAAGCAGCACACTGTTCCCAAGGTAGATGTAAAAGTCATAGTACAACATAACACTATCAAATAAGATGGCATTAGATATAGCATACTGGAAATGTGTCCCCATCCTGAGTTTTTCATCTTTGATTTGGAGCAGTGATTAAGCAAAATAAAAGAAAAGAAAGTATGGAAAGGGAATACTAGACCATTTCATAATGGTGAACCTGAGCGCTTCAGTCTGTGATGACAGAAGTTTTTCATCAGTTACTTTCCTTCAGTTGGTTACCCAGTACATCAATGCAAAGTGGACTTAATTCTTTCTTTCCCAGAGATTGCAAACACCTTATCTTGGTAAACCTTAGTTTACCAAACACCCTGCTTTATAGGGAGCAAGTAAGCCCCAGAGAAGGTGGCTCACTGTCCCTCTGCCATTGTTGTCACCCTACAAGAATTGTAACCTTCTTCCATTCCTTGGTTGTCTCTTTTATGGAACATTGCCTTTCCCTTTCCTCTGCCTTTGCCATTCAAGGTTGGCTAGGGGGATCTGTCTCTGTGCATCCTACTGAGGATTTCAATCTAACTCTTGGCTTCTCTGCAGGATGTAGCAGTCCCAATTGAAGCTGTGTTGTATTAGTTGTTCAGTGGTGCCCAAATCTTTGTAACCCCGTGGACTGCAGCCCACCAGGCTCCTCTGTCCATGGGATTTTCCAGGCAAGGATACTGGAGTGGGTTGCCTTTTCCTTCTCCAATTGAAGCTGAAGTGAAGTGAAGTGAAGTGGCTCAGTTGTGTCCGACTCTTTGCAACCCCATGGACTGTAGCCTGTCAGGCTCCTCCGTCCATGGGATTTTCCAGGCAAGAATACTGGAGTGAGTTGCCATTTCCTTCTCCAGAGCAACTCAGAAATCAATTTAGAGGCCAGGGCCCTTACCTTACTTCTGGTAAGTCTGAAATGCCTAAGCCTCTTAGCATGATAAAGATAGCTCTTTATCATTCCTTAAGCATCAGAGGACAAGGTCCCTGCTGGCTCACCTGTTAGCTCTTCCTCACAGGGTGCTGGGATCAGGAAAGTGTCTCACAGTACGTGGGAGGACATTAATGCACATGGAAAAGTGGTAGAAAGAAGGTTGAACACAAAGACTAGACATTTTGGTGAGATTGGGGAGTTGGCTCTGAGGAGGTGGACTTTAATGGAATTAGGATTGGTTGCTACATTACTGCCATCCACAAGATCAGTGATGAAAGAATGAATGTAATAGCATAAAACTTAAAAGAATGACCCAGCATGTACCACTCCAAATAGAGATGCTGGCAGTTGAAGTCAAAGTCAGCACTAAGAAGCAGTTATTAATGGCCTCCAGCTGCTTTAAACTGTCTTAAAACATTTAAGAAAATTTCCCTTTTCTCTTTTCATAAGAGAATAGGGGATAGGAGTGTTGTGGGGTGTGTGTGTGTGTGTGTGTGTGTGTGTGTGTGTATGCATGTGCAAGTGTTCATGTTCTCATGAGTACACTCTTGTCTTGGCCCATGTGTGTTCGTCATAAAACTTGAAAGAAGTGCAACTTTTAGCTAGAAGGAAAGCTTTTTATAGCAGAGTTATAAATCATTTCAAGGAGTGATTTTCAGTTAAGAGCTGACAGCTCCCTCATGCAGTGACCATGCCAGGCCTGCCATTCAAAGAAGTTTGGAGACCAGTCTCATTTGTCATCTGAAATGAGAGTGATGTGTTCTTGGGGATGCCACGTGTGAAATGGCAAGATAGAATGTTCCTGCCATTTGCACTATCTTTGGATGAGACAAGAAGGAGGTGTTAGCATGATGTAATATATAATATTGAGCAGGAAGTGATGGAGCAGCTGTATACTGAGCTACTGTTTGGGGCCGGGCAGAAACGTAAGTGCTGTGTATTGTTACACAAAGGATGATGCTATGTTTCTGTTCAATAAAGAATCCCTTTGCAGCTGGGACTCCAAGAAGTAAATTGCTGCACCTCAGTGGTACACTATCTTTTCCCATCATATAGTGAAAACTCCAAACCTAGAGAGAGAAATATAGCCTTAGATCTCTCAAGCTAGGGGTGAAAATTCAGAGCAGAGAATTTGTTAAACTTGAAAAAGGACATGTAAGTCAACAAAGATAGTCATAGAAATCCATTGAGAAAGACTCATCTTTAAGCAAGAGATTAAGTCATCTGGACTTTGAAGCAGGAAGTGGACATCCCAAAATACCAGGCCCCAAAATTATGAATAATGGAGGACACACAATGTCTAGACTAGATAAGAACTCATCCTTAATCCCCCTTTCTGTAAAGAACTGGTGATATATCATAAACCACTGTAACCGCCTCTAGAGTTTATCAGATATAATTGTGGAAACTTGATTGCAGTGAAAACTAGAATGAAACTGAAAAGTGATTTTAAAAAAGCTTCCTTAAAAAACTGGAAATAGAACTGCCTTATGATCCAGCAATCCCACTGCTGGGCATACACACTGAGGAAACCAGAAGAGAAAGACACGTGTACCCCAATGTTCATCGCAGCACTGTTTATAATAGCCAGGACATGGAAGCAACCTAGATGTCCATCAGCAGATGAATGGATAAGAAAGCTGTGGTACATATACACAATGGAGTATTACTCAGCCATTAAAAAGAATACATTTAAATCAGTTCTAGTGAGATGGATGAAACTGGAACCTATTATACAGAGTGAAGTAAGCCAGAAGGAAAAACAGAAATACAGTATACTAACGCATATATATGGAATTTAGAAAGATGGTAACAATAACCCTGTGTACGAGACAGCAAAAGAGACATTGATGTATAGATCAGTCTTATGGACTCTGTGGGAGAGGGAGAGGGAGAGGGTGGGGAGATTTGGGAGAATGGCATTGAAACATGTATAATATCATGTATGAAATGAGTCACCAGTCCAGGTACGATGCACGATACTGGATGCTTGGGGCTAGTGCACTGGGACGACCCAGAGGGATGGTATGGGGAGGGAGGAGGGAGGAGGGTTCAGGATGGGGAACACAGGTATACCTGTGGCGGATTCATTTCGATATTTGGCAAAACTAATACAATATTGTAATGTTTAAAAATAAAATAAAAGCATTAAAATAATTTTAAAAATAAAAAATAAATGCTGATTGCCAAAAGATGTCTTTATTCTTGCCACATTTGCTATTTTGTGGAGAGTCAAATATTAAAAAGAACTTATTAATAGAATAAACAAGTCATAAACAGTGTGGGTTAGAGGCAGAGTCACTTCTAGGAAAAAGGATTTGGATGCTGCTGTCCATCCATTATTAGAAATCCTTGCTGAAGAAGCCTCTGTTACCTTCAGGGCTAGCAAAGATTTGCCTTTGGTGTCACTCACATCACAGTCACATACTGCTGTTCCTGTGCCTTCTCTAAGCCAAGGCCAAGGTTGGGCATGTGTTCACCCTTTTCATTGTAGCTGAGAACCTTCATCCTAACTGGAACTGTGATGCTCTCCTTTTCATCTGCAATCCTTCCAACAATATCAACTGCCTCCTTGCTTGATTTCACTGTGAGATCTAAAAACAAAAACAGTGGGAAAATATATGTATTCAGAGAAAAAATACCAGAAACTACTGCATTTGATTTTTTTTTTGAAAAATACTAATTGTTTCCTCACTTTATTCCTCTATACAGATGAATTTTAGTATATAATTTATATACATCTAGGTTACACATGTGAGACACATATAGCTTTTATGGGTCTGTATAAATCTTGAGTAGATTGAGAAATTCTTATGACAGAGTGCAGGGTCTATTTTCTAAGTTTGGTCATCTATCTACACTACCTGAATCCATAGACTTGAGTTTTCCCAGCCAAGATCCTATTGTACATTGCAGATGAAGACCAAGGAACGCAGCATTGTTCGCACCCCTCTGCTTAGTGAAGCTTATTCCTGTCTGGGTATGCAGCGTGTTCAATGGCTCAACCAGACGGGATGCTGAATGCTGTCAGCACCTCTTTTACCCACATGCCTCCTTGTGGGAGAGGAAGCCATGCAGGAAACTGGGATGAAGGAGGACAGAGTCCTCTGCAAAGCAAGTGTGGCAACTTGAAGATGGGTGGATGGGGGTGCTGTGCCTCATTACACTTGGACACCTGGGGTTGTTTCCTTTATCCTGGACTAGACAGCAGCCCTGCAGACTTCCCCACTACCCCACTCCCTCGCCACCCCCTACTCTGTTAATTTCACTGACTTACTCTTTCGTAAAATGTAAAGTGAAATTAAGGCTCTTGTAATTAAAGTCTCACTCTTTACTGTTGGAGCCTGTAATGGAGATGCCCAGAACGGTCCCCACCATCTGGTGTCCTTAGTCTCCTTCCCACTCTCCCCTCTCTGACAAAGGCATTTTAAGTCTGTTAATAAGTGAAGAGACACATTCCTTAGTCTCCAGCCTGGAGTCCTTTCTCTGTCTCCTGTCGGCATTTAGCAACATGGAGCTTAGAGTGCTTGTCGATGGCAAAGATGCACAAAAGGATGTCTCTCTTATCACTGTTATAGGTAACTTTCCACAACCTAGTGATTCTGTCTGGATACCTGGTCTCCCTTTCCTTTTTAAGATTGTGTTTACGCCCTTTTCCCACTTGATTCTCCGGGTCTGTGCTTTTTGTGGTGTCGCCATACAAACACCTAAGCGTTCTTCTTCCTTTGAGCAAAACTTCTCAGGAACTGGCCAAAATATGAGCTGGAGCTACCTGGGGGTGCCAATCATATGTTCAACACATGTAGACGCTGCAAAACGCATTTCCTTAGCACATTTCCTTTACTTGAAGGCACTTCAAAATCTAATAACATTTCATTTAGAGGGAAAATAAGTTGTTCTCTGTCAATGAGGCAGATCATTACTTTTCCATTCGCTGACATGTACATGCGTGCTGTCCTTTGTAACTCAGACGCCACAAACACACGAATCAGCACCATGTGATGTGAATTCTTTTCCTAGTAAACAGCACCCGATATTGTGCTGATCCAGGTACAGATTGTCATCCAGGCCCCTAGGGAACAATACACATTCTTGTAAAGTTCCTGGCTGGTTGGAGAATATGGTTTATAATATTTCCCCCTGTGAAGCTAAATTATTTATTTCAGTCAAACTCCCAGGCATTGTGTGTTTAGACTCTTTATGAAGGAGCGACAAAACATTGTGGTTAAGAGTTTAGGCTTTGGAGTCAGAAAGATCTAGATCAGAACCTAGGTTCTCTTATGGCCAGCTGAGTGGCATTCCGCAACTTGTATGCTCTTGGAGCCTCAGTGTTCTCTGAAAGTGAGCAATTGTCAAACTGGCCTGGTAGAGAAGCTGTTTGTCTTTTAGAATTTTGAATTAAGTAATGCAGATGATAACAGTTGTACAGTGCCTGGCATCTATAAAGATACTTTATTGATATATTCAGTTGATTTATTATTAGGGCGTGGTAGCAAGGCACCATCCCCAGAATATTCAGGAAGTAGTCACCTTCTTAATATCATCATAATCTCCGAGGAGAATACTTCATCTCTACCCTGGGCTTCTTTAGTCACCACACCCTGTGATTGCCCCCCCGTATCACTCACATCTCATCGCATATGTGAATGCACATCACTCATATCTGTCCTAGTCATTCAGTGTTATCTCTGACAACATCTCCCTCTTCCCTAAGCCAGTCCAGCAAGGAGCCTTATGGGTTTGTCCCCTGAAATTCACTCACTTCTTGCCATATCCACAACAACCAATGCCTCTCACCCAAGGTACTTTACGAGTTTCCCTACTTTTCTTCTTGTATTCACTCTCCCTTCTCAACTCCTTCTCCACAGAGCAGTGATCTATGAAAAACACGCTATTTGAATAAAATTTCCCCAGTCAAACCTTTGCTTAAATCTGTTCCTTAGCCTTGTCTTAAGATCAAGGCTGTTAAATTGATCGTCCAGGCCCTGTGAGTCCAGCTCTGTCTATCTGCCTGGCTTCATCTCCCATCTCTCTCCCTCTGCATTCAGCCACATCAGCCTCCTACTCCCAACAACCGGAAGCCTTCACCAAGCAATAGTTTCTTTTCCCTTCCTACAGCTATTTTGTATTTATAATTGAGAGAGAAGAATTCTAGACCTTTCTTTTGTTTCCTAAGGGCATGGAGAGGTTTAGTGAATTTGTATTTTCCAAAGACCTTTGCAGAGTCTCAGATGAAAGGTTAAAAAGAAGTCCAATGTATTATGATTTGACCTGGGTCCAAACAACGTTGGTATTTCTAATAGGACTGAAATTATTATACCAACGGCCATTCCCTTAGCATGTGTGAACTTCAATCTCAAGGCCAAAGTCTAGCTAGAAAAGTGCTGACGTTTTGAAATGTTATATAGCAGAAAAGAGTAGTGGAATGTTTTGGTAACCTCAAAATATATTTAATTTGGGATTCAGTCCCAGGTATCAAAGCAAGTTAGTCAGGTGTCAGTGACACATCCAAAGACGGACACTTAACTCGCCAGGAGTTTCACACCCACCTTAGAAGCAAGAATCCCAGGGTCTAGAACAGAAAGCTATTCTATAGTAATTTCTGCAGAGACCTCCTC
The DNA here is from genome assembly GCF_000754665.1 of Bison bison bison. Classification (NCBI taxonomy): domain Eukaryota; kingdom Metazoa; phylum Chordata; class Mammalia; order Artiodactyla; family Bovidae; genus Bison; species Bison bison. The sequence continues at coordinate 6,919,045 of NW_011495058.1, forward strand.
CTCTATCCCTGCTGCCATTCAGATGCCTCCGTATTATCCTGCAGACAAGTGCCCAGAGGTAATGCCAGAGAGAGCCAGGTAACTAAGCTTCAAAGGGTACTGACAACAGCAGCTGGAGGGCACACAATTATTCACAAAACTCCCTATACCTGAGAGCCACCTAGGATGCAAACTCCCATTTCTTCTGATGCTTACAGGTAACGTCTGGCACGTATGACTGCTATGCAGTTTCCATACACCATGCTATGGACTGCCACCCCATGAGTGGACAGTTGGTAGGGACATGGGGATGGTTGGCATGTGCAGTGTTAGGGGTTCATATCAATTCCTTCTCTGCTTCTGCTAAGTCACTTTAGTTGTGTCAAACTCTGTGCGACCCCAGAGATGGCAGCCCACCAGGCTCCCCTGTCCCTGGGATTCTCCAGGCAAGAACACTGGAGTGGGTTGCCGTTTCCTTCTCCAATGCATGAAAGTGAAAAATGAAAGTGAAGTCACTCAGTCATGTGCGACCCTCAGCGACCCCATGGACTGCAGCCTTCCAGGCTCCTCCATCCATGGGATTTTCCAGGCAAGAGTACTGGAGTGGGGTGCCATTGCCTTCTCTATCTATGTCTAAATTTTACACTCAAGCATGTTGGAATTGTTACTGTCTTCAATTTGGGTCAATTTATTTCAACTATGGAAGACTTCAAGCTTTTCTAGTTTTGACCATATTCTTTGGTCATTTATTGTCAAGGGAATTTTATGACAACTTTTGAAGGGTAAAGGAAGTATTCCCAGACTTTTTGGATTAGGTTAGGGCTCTCTGTTATGCCCTGCATAATGCTTGCTATTTCTCTGTTCACCAGCATTAGCCCACCTGTGATAATTAGTTTAATATTCTTATTCCTTGCCAGACTGGATGCACCTTGTCTGCACATGAGCTTCACCCAACTTATCCTCTATTGTTTCCCCACATTGTACTAGCAGGCACTAGATATGTGTGTGTGATAGATGATAGATAGATAGAGACCTATCTAAAATGTAAATGATGCTCACAGTGTGCTAAAGTGATGTTCTACTTGTTGCTATTTAGTCGCTAAGTTATGTCTGACTCTTCTCTGACCCATGGACTGTAGCCTACCAAGTTCCTCTGTCCATGGGATTTCCCAGGCAAGAATACTGAAGTGGGTTGCCATTTCCTTCTCCAGGGGATATTCCTGGCCCAGAGATCCAACTTATGCCTTCTGCTTGGCAGGCAGATCCTTTGCCACTGAGCCACCTGGGAAGCCCAAAGCCAGATTCTATATACTATCAAATGAGATATCCTACACTATTAGTACGGGGTTAAAAATTATGAAATTCACTGTTGTTTTTTAACTATGGCATTTTAGAACCTCCTTATTTCAATGAAATGTAATTTACAGCAATAAGAAGATGGCTAATGTGTAAATGATGCCCACAGTATGCTAGGGTAACATTCTAGTACTTTATCTAGATTCAACTGTATCTTTCTCATCACAGCTGTAGGAGGTAGGGATCATTATCCCCAATTTACAGATGAGGAAACTAAGGCTCAGAGAAGTTGGCGTGTTGCTGGGAAAGACTGAAGGCAAAAGGAATAGGGGGTGATAGAGGATGAGATGGCTAGATAGCATCACCGACTCAATGGACATGAATTTGAACAAACTCCAGGAGGTAATGGAGGACAGAGGAGCCCGGTATGCTAGAGTCCATGGGGTTGCAAAGAGTTGGACATGACTTAGTGAATGAACAAAGGGAAGAGTGGGGTTCCCATCCAGTTCTGTTTTCTCAATTCTATTGTTTTAGATAGGATAGGATTCCATCCTAATCCAGGAGTTACCAGCAGTTAAATATTAATAGTATTTGAAAAGTTAAATAAAAACACACAGCAATATCTCTGTGGAGACAGGGCACAGGTAACTTACATGAATTGTACTCATCCTAAATGCCACAGCACAGAGGAAAGGGAGCGAGAAAGCCACGGTCTGGAACAGACTGCGAAGGTTCCATGGAGAGCAGCTGACCCTGAACTTAACCTAGAAGGATGGGGGTAGAGTTTAGGAGAGCCACAAAAGATAGTGTGAGCAAATATGCCATGCTGAAAGCTTTTTTTAAAAATATGGATTTAGAATAATAAAGTACTGTCCCGAAGCCCAGATTTTTCTCCTCCTCTGAGAATCAGTAGTGATGTTTCCCCACATTTATTTTCTCCAGCTATAAAACAAAAATGTTACTTGCCACTTTCCTACCCTGTAGAGATGTGGAAAGGGTTAAAGGATTCCATAAAGCTTTGTGGGCCGCTTGAAAGTAGTTATGAAAAAAACAAGTTCTAATCATCTTTACTGTTTTTGCTGTTGATTTTTACTATTGTTGTAGTAAAATTGTCCCTGTGGAGATGTAACTTTTAGTACAGTCACAACCTGCTCGGATAATTAACTGTTTGCATTGTGACCCACCTGCTAAAAGAGGCTGGACAGAACCTAACCTTTGCAGATCCTTTCTCCAGCAATTCCTGCCACTCCATAAGGTTTCCTGTGACTAGAGACTGCTCTCCATCTCTCTTTGACCAGGACAGGCTCATCAATTATGTTTTTTTTTCCCCCAGGACATTAACTATTTTAAAAAATGAATTCCTTACTGATATTTAAATATCAGTACATTTCAGATATGAACCTAGAAGTCTAGCTTCCCTCTGCAGAAGAACTGGCAACAGTGGGTCCACATTTAGGACACCTGCCACAGCAAGAATCAGCTGGTCCGTTAAAGGTATATCCATGCCTTGCCAGGCTTCATGTGGTCTTTATTGTCATGAGGGCAATTGCCAGTCCGGCAGGCAGCTGGGTCTTTTGGCTACATTTGTCTGTTTTCCACTCAAAGCACTACCAGGTCTAGGGTGAGCTATCTGTGAGGCACACACTAGGTGAGGAAGGTGGCAGGGAGGGGCCCAGCTGAACAGAAGTGCCGTTACTGATAGTTGATCCAAAGGACTGAGCCAAAGAGAGAAAGAAGGGTTCTGAATTCAGAGCCTGGAGCTAAGGATCAGAGTTAGGAAGTGGGGGTGCTAGGTACCACCCATGGTAGAATGGGTGCCCACAGCATCAGTTCTGGAGAACATTCCACGAGTCAGAGTGTCTGCCGGGTGTGCCCTTCTATAACACTGTTTATTTTTTATCTTTGCTATCTTTAAAGGACACATTTTATTTTTTATTTTATTTATTTATTTATTTGTAGTATAGTTGATTTACAATGTGTTAATTTCAGGTGTACAGTGAGGTATTGAATATACACTTTTTCATTTTCCAATTTAGGTTATTACAAGATATCGGATATGGTTCCCTGTGTTATACACTAGGTCCTTGTTGCTTATCTAACACCATTTCTTTTGATTAGATAGTTTATACTTTTACATTATAGACCTTTGGAAATTAAATACATTTGTATGTTTGCCTATGTGCACACCTAATCTCACAATCAAAACCCCCCACCAGTGATTCTGACTTACTAGCTGGGGTGGGTGCAGGGTGACAGCCTTGTCTGAAAGCTCCCACTTTCAACATGCACTGAAAACCACTGCCCTAGGTGAGGTGATCTTCCTCCCAACACCCTGTTTTCATTCTGTGACCTGGATCTGACCCCAGAAGTTGAACATTCTCTAAATAACTCAGTTCCTTTTGCATAGAACTCTTCTTTTGAGGCCCCCTCACTTCCTCTTTCAGTTTCCTGAGATGGTATCTCGATGAAGGCAGCTTTCTGTGTCTCTGGGCTGGCTGGTTTCTCTCTGGCATCTCAAGGTAACATCCTTGACCTCCTGGTCCCTTGCAGCTTGAGCTGGTCCCCTGCAGAACATGACCTGGCCATGGTCTTACTGTCAGGGTCTGATAGTGGGGGAAGAAAGGAACAGGCTGAGCTGACTCCATCTTGAAAAAGAAGGAAACTCCATCTTGCACCTTCAGTGAGCTTTGGACCATGTGCCTGGTAGCCATGGGAATAACATACCTACAGCCAAACTGGTCCCCCGGACTGATAAACACCAGATTCCATACCAAGATTTCCTGTCACCAAAAAGAATGTAATAATCCCCTATGCAGTCAATCACCTTTGTAATCTTTATGGCACCCACTGGTGTAGGCTACAATGTATAACCAGCTGACCCTTCTGATTATGAATCATGGCTGTAACCTGACTGTATCTCCCTTTAACACTTTCCAGGCTAGATTTAAGGAATTTGGGGATGAGGGCTTGAGCAGTACACTTAAGGTATATAAGGTTTTCACAAAAGTCACTCCGGGTCCTTGGCTGAGAAGAGACTCTGCCTTGGGCCTGCTGGTATAATAAACTGCACTTCGCTATTTGCATGTCCTTCTGAGTGAGTTTGTTTCCCAGAACGTGTGACTGTAACAATAGCCTCTCTGGCTGACATAGCCCCAGGCTGCCTCAAGTAAGCATGTGAACCCCTCAGAGCCAAAACCTCTTATGAAGCTCAGTCCTGCCTCTGTACCCAGACACCAAATTAAATCTCAGAGTTTTGGGTAAAGCAGAAAAGAAGAGCTTTACTGATTTGCCAGGCAAAGTGGGCTGATGCTTCCAAAACTGTGTGTCCCAACCTGGAAGTGGTAGTGAGGAGTTTTATAGTAATGGTTCAAAGAGGCCATGATCAGCTCATGGACATTCTTCTGATGGGTTGGTGGTGAGGTTTGTGGCAGACAGCATCATCAACCTTCTGGTTCCAATAGGTCTAAGGTCAATGTGCTTGTGGGCAGCATACAGTTACTTCTCCCACCTGGTAGAGGTTTCTGTATCCGTAAAACAGCTCAAAGATATTGTTATGTGTATCCCCTGAGAGGGGAACCAGGACTTTCCCCCAAGGCTGCCCTACTGTTTTTTGATTGTTCCTCCCTTCCTCCTTAGTCTCTGCATACCCTTCCTTCTTTTAGCAACTGTTTGAACCTGCCCATTGGAATTTAGGGAAAGTCCTGGAGGTTGAATAAAGCATATTTCCTGTAATCAAGAAATGGGAGAATCAGAAAGACTTTTGTGCTCAGAAGCCCCACAGGGTTTTGCTTGGTTTCACTTGCTCCATTTTCCTCTTCTGGAGCAGACAATCTGTGAAGAGGTCACTGCAGTGCTGGGCACCTCCCAGACATAGGGTCCCCTCTATAGTCCTGCTGGCCTTTGAGTGACTCTCAGAACCTCTGCCAGTCTGGGTCCTGTCTATTCCATGAAAAATGGGTTTACTTCATCAAAGTATTCACTGACTTTACTAAAGCCTTTGATTGTGTATATCACAACAAACTGGAAAATTCTTAAAGAGATGGGAATACTGGATCACCTTATCTGTTTCCTGAGAAACCTGTATATAAGCCAAGCAACAGATAAAACCAGACATAGAACAATGGACTGGTCAAATTTGGGAAAGGCGTACATCAACGCTATATATCATCACCCTGCTTATTTAACCTATATGCAGAGAACATCATGTGAAATGCTGGGCTAGATGAATCACAAGCTGGAATCAAGATTGTCAAAAGAAATATCAACAACCTCAGATATGCAGATGATACCACTCTAATGGCAGAAAATGAAGAACTAAAGAACCTCTTGATGAGGTTGAAAGAAGAGTTCAACATTCAAAAAACTAAGATCATAGCATCCTGTCCCATCACTTCAGGGCAAATAGATGGAGAAAAAGTGGAAACAGTGACAGATTTTCTTGGGCTCCAAAATCACAGAGGATAGTGACTGCAGCCATGAAATTAAAAGATGCTTACTCCTTGGAAGAAAGCTATGACCAACCTAGACAGCGTGTTAAAAAGCAGAGACATCACTTTGCTGACAAAGGTCTGTATAGTGTCAAAGCTATGATTTGCCCAGGACTCATGTATGGGCGTGACAGTTGAACCATAAAGAAGGCTAAGCTCTGAAGAATTGATGCTTTTGAATAGTGGTTCTGGAAAAGACTCTTGAGAGTCCCTTGGACAACAAGAAGATCAAACCAGTCAATCTTAAAGGAAATCAACCATGAATATTCATTGGAAGGACTGATGCTGAATCTGAAGCTCCTATACTTTGGTCACCTGATGAGAAGAGCCGACTCCTTAGAAAAAACCTTGATGCTGGGAAAGACTGAGGGCAGGAGGAGAAGAGGATGACAGAGAGTGAGATGTTGGATGGCAAACTCTGGGAGATAGTGAAAGACAGGGAAGCCTGGGATGCTGCAGTCCATAGGGTCACAAAGAACATGACTTAGCAACTGAACAATGACGTCCAAGTCTAATAAGGCATGCCATGTCACCATGTTACTTTACTTAGATGGGGCCTTGTTTGGGTGGGTGTGGAGGCAGCGTTCAGGAGAATCTCCTTCAGGTTCTAATAAAACTGAAACAAACACACCCTGTACTCAGTTCTCGCCACAATCTTCACAGCTCTCCTCTGGTTCCCCAAGTCCTGCCTCTCTTGGTTGTCAAGAGCAAATTTCCCTCTCCACTCCATCCATGTCTGTCTGGGATCCCCATGTCACATCTTTCCTGACTCCAGCTTCACTAATACTCAGCTGGTGGGAATCTTACAGTTAAGAAGACCTAAATTAGGAAGGATTCATAGGATTGTCTTCATTACGAATTGATTTTCACTCATTCTTTTTTCAAATGTTCTTGGCTCTTTTTCACTGCTTGCCCTTTAAGATGAAGGATTTGGAAAATTTACAATCTCAGAGAACACTTCTTTTATTAGATCTTGCCCTTTGTGAGCAAGAGGTCTCTTTGGTCCCTCTATGAGACAAACTTTGCTGTAAGCAGTATTGGTGACATTTGTAAGAGTTTCTTAAAGGTTGTAGCTGTTATATATAATAGAATTTTATATCTGAATTAGAAGAAAAGGGTATGGTATTCATTGGAGCTGTTCCCAGATATTCTGACCCTCCTTCTGGATGGAAGGAATCTCCCTCATCTGCTGGAAGATAGGTGTATCTATGGCATTTTCCTTGGCCAATAAGATAGGATGGCCAATTCTGGCTAACCTTTTAAGAGCCCATGTGCTTCACCATGGCCTCAATGTCTTCTGCCAATATGCTGGGCAATGTTCTAGATGTGACTGTGTTCAGAACCACTGAGGTCCTGAATTGGAACATGGTGTAGCAGAATCCTACCCAACTTTCAGTGGATATGTGAAATAAGCACTGGGACTTGAGGTCATTTATTGCCACATCAAAATGGAGCCCATACTGAGAAAAGTGAAGAAGCAGTGTGCACTTTTACATACTCAACCAGGACCGCAGATACACCTCCCACTCAACTTCAAAACTTGTTTTCCTTCACTGTCTCTCCTTATCTTTTAATTATTTTATTTATATTGAATAATGAATTCATCCTGTTAGAAGATAGATTATAAGTTCAAAGTTATTTTTTCGAATGAAGAAATGGTCTAAAACAAGTTCTGGGGGGAAATGACCAACAACAAAAGAAAAAAAGACATGGGATTGGTGGGTTGCACCAATTTGCTGTTTGTATCATTTTTCCTAGGAAGCTTGGAATAAGGATGCTCCGGGTACAGACACACACTTCCCTGAGTAGCGCTTCTTCACATCCTGCCTGCTCCCCCAACCCCCATTTCTCATCTTGCTCTTTCTCTTTGGAGTAGTGCAGATCAGAACCTGAGAGACTCTAATCCTTTTGTCTCTGGAATATGGGATTTAGAGCTAGTTGGTCCTGAGCAACCAGCCCTCTGTCACAACTCACTTGGGCTTTGCATGACTTTTCTAGTTGAGACCACAAAGGCATTTTTATACTGCTACTTTCCCATCACAGAGCCTATGATTTCTTTAACTAAAGTAGCAAAGCAAAATAGCTCATCTTTCTAGTTAAAAAATCTCAAACAGAATCTTTATACTATCCAAATGCCTTTGAATATCCCAGACTACTAACCCCCTTCTTCCAGGGTCCTGTTCATTGGCATGTGTTTCTAGAAATGGGTGCCTACTACCTGGGCTCCACTTTTATTATTTTTGGTGAATTTACTTTTTGGCCACTTTATTTTATTATTCATTCCAAACTGCCTTAAAATAAGACCCAAGAAAGATAAGAAAGATATGTTCCTTTTTCAAGATAAGAAATAAAACATGTAATTGACTAAGCAAAGTAGCCCAGAGCCAGAATGAAATAATTATACCCTGAAACCTGTTCCTCTTGCTAAGGAAATCAGCCCTGAATAGTCACTGATTATTTAGGAAGCACTGATGCTGATGCTGAAGCTGAAGCTCCAATATTTTGGCCACCTGAGGCAAAGAGCTGACTCATTGGAAAAGACCCTGATGCTGGAAAAGATTAAAGGCAAAAGGAGAAGTGGGTGACAGAGGATGAGATAGTTAGACAGCATCACTGACTCAATGGACTTGAATCCAAGCAGTATCTGGGAGATAATGATGGATACAGAAGTCTGGCATGTTGTAGTCCGTGGGGTCGCAAAGAGTCAAACTTGACTTAGCGACTGAACAACAACAAAAATGTAGGCCAACGTCTGATTTTTCTAGAAAGACCTTTAAATTTCATAGTGTCCACAAGGTTAACATCATTTCAGGAAAAGAGAAACAATTTCCTATAGTGACACTAAAACCACCCCCCAGCCCAGGACTTGCCATAGAAAGGAGACTATATGAAATAATGACAACATCCTCTCCATAAACAGGGGACACATTTCACAGAGTTGTCACTAACAATTTCCTTTAGTATAGTATGATGACATCACATGGGATTAGACTTGGCCAAACAATCCATAGGCGTGGGGTGAAATTGAGTGATCAAATTATGCTGTCCAGGAACTCAGCTCTCTAATCAGCTGGCTAACCCAAAGATGAGTTTTCACTACCTAGGAGGGAAAATTCAGCCCCCTGTGAATTGCTGTTTATCTGCTCAAGCTGTTCAAAGGCACGAGGCAGTGGTGAGTTTGAGACTATCTCCCTAACCAAACACGAAGTGCGGGTATTTTATGTGCCCAGTGCAGTGCAAAGCCGTATATTCTTTGTTCCCAGTGGCCTATGTAATACAAACAATGAAATAAGGTCAAAGGAGAATTCAGAAAAAAGTCTAAACAGTCAAAAAATAAACGCAGATTCTTGTAGTGTTGGTGGCCACATAAATGAGTACAGTAGTGTTGGCAGGCATGTTGTTAACAAACATATGTATATCCTTTTACTCAGTAAATCTATTTCTAGATTGCTTCCTGAGAGATTGTCTAAAGAATGTGTGAAATATTAATAGAAAATGATTTGTTCTATAACTGTGTGAATTGATGTGAAAAAAAATGAAAACACTTGAAGTCTCTAACTCAAAATTAGTGCTACTGGTATGGAAAGGAATACTATTCCACTATTTAAAATGATTTCTTTGGAACAATATTTATAGACAAGATCAATGTACATTGCTGCTGCTGCTAAGTCACTTCAGTCGTGTCCGACTCTGTGCGATCCCATAGACGGCAGCCCACCAGGCTCCCCCGTCCCTGGGATTCTCCAAGCAAGAACACTGGAGTGGGTTGCCATTTCCTTCTCCAATGCATGAAAGTGAAAAGTGAAAGTGAAGTCGCTCAGTCGTGTCCAACTCTTAGCGACCCCATGGACTGCAGCCTACCAGGCTCCTCCATCCATGGGATTTTCCAGGCAAGAGTATTGGAGTGGGGTGCCGTTGCCTTTGCTAAATTCCATGTAGAGTATAAGATGTGATCTCATTTTTATGAAAACTAGTATCAGTGTGTTATAAGCATGTGTAAGAGTTGTTTTTAATATGGGAAACTGTTTTTTCCTCCACATAATTCTTTCTACTAAGCCCTTTGATCTCCATTTCCTTTTCAGATTCTGTAAGTTTCTAGTCACTGTCAATTATTACAATTATTCTCAAATTTAAAATTTCAATCTTAAATCCAGATCCAATTTCAACACCCCGTTCTCAGGTGTCAGCTTGAAGAAAGTGGAAGATGATGGCTCTGCTCCTCTAGAGGAGCGTCTTTCTCCTTAATGATCTGGCCAAGGCCAGTCCTCTCCTTGTTGAAGGCTTTGCTACTATGGCTAACACCAGCCGATAGCACTGCCCTCTGTGGGGTGGCCATCCAGGTACAGGCTCTTCAGAGCTCCCAGAAGAGCCTCATAAAACCTCCCAACTGTGCACTTTCCTCTGTGTGTACTCGAGCTTAGTTGCTTAGTCATGTCTGACTCTGCAACGCCATGGACTGCAGCCCACCAGGCTCCTCTGTCCATGGGATTCTCCCGGCAAGAATACTGGAGTGGGTTGCCACTTCCTCCTCCAAAGGATCTTCCTGACCCAGGGATCAAACTAGCCATTTCCTTTGTCTCCTGCATTAGCAGGCAGATTTTTTTTATCACTGTGCCATCTGGGAAGCCCCACACTTTCCTATTGTAGTGAATTAATGCATTGACTCATTGTCAGTTGCCACTGAGGAAGCAGGGCAAAATGGGCTTGGACCAGCTATCTTCTGTAGTTTCCAAAGGATCCCACAGGAGACACGTGCTTCCAGTTCAGTTCAGTTGAGTTGTTCAGTCATGTCTGACTTTGCGACCCCACGGATTGCAGCATGACAGGCTTCACAAACTCCCAGAGCTTGCTCAAACTCATGTCCATCAGGTTGGTGATGGACATCCAACCATCTCAACTGCTGTCATTCCCTTCTCCTACTGCCTTCAATCTTTCTCAGCATCAGGGTCTTTTCCAATGAGTCAGTTCTTCACATTAGGTGGCCAAAGGATTGGAGCATCAGTTTCAGCATCAGTCCTTCCAATGAATATTCAGGACTGATTTCTTTTAGGGTTGACTAGTTTGATCTCCTTGCAGTCCAAACAACTCTCAAGTGTCATCTCCATCACCACAGTTCAAAAGCATCAGTTCTTCGGTGCTCAGCTTTCTTTATAGTCCAACTCTCACATCCATACATGACTACTGGAAAAACCATAGCTTGGACTATATGGACCTTTGCTGGCAAAGTAAAGTCTCTGCTTTTTAATATGCTGTTTAGGTTGGACATAGCTTTTCTTCCAAGGAGCAAGCATCTTTCAATTTCATGGCTGCAGTCACCATCTGCAGTGATTTGGGAACCTCCAGAACATGCCAAGTTGTGCAAGTGCAAGCTGCCCCACTGACACCCTCTCTTGCCAGCCTGCCCTCTCTCTTATGTTCATTTCTTTTCTAATTAAGCAGAGTCAGTTGAGCAATTTCACCACCTAAATAGACATCCACCTGGAGAGTTTATGCCAGTTACCTCTTGTAACAAGCACCCCCAGTATGCTTCAGTAATTCTCTTGGAACTGACCTCACTTAACTTTGTAGAGGGAAGGGCATGGCCATCCTCATTAGAGAAAATTTTTTTAAAAAAAGAACAAAACAAACCAACAAAATTCTTCTTATCCTAAATCTAAACACTCTACAGGGCCAGTTGGAAGTCATCAAAATTAAAAGTTTTGTGCATCAAAGAAAAATATCAAAAAAGTGAGAAGACAACCTATAGAATTTAAGGACATACTTGCAAATCATATATCTGATAAGAATCCATTATCCAGAATAGATAAAGAAGAATTTACAACTCAGTGACAAAAAGATAACTCTATTAAAACTGGCCAAAGGACTTGATGGGCTTCCCTGGTGGCTCAGAGGTTAAAACATCTGCCTGCAATGTGGGAGACCTGGGTTTGATCCCTGGGTCGGGAAGATCCCCTGGAGAAGGAAATGGCAACCCACTCCAGTATTCTTGCCTGGAGAATCCCATGGACGGAGGAGCCTGGTGGGCTATAGTCCATGGGGTTGCAAAGAGTCGGACACGACTGAGCGACTTCACTTCACTAAAGGACTTGATAGACATTTCTCCAAAGAAGATAACCAAATAGCCAACAAGCACATGAAAATATATTCAATATAATTAGTTATTAGGAAAATAAAAACAAAAATCACAATGAGATAATTTTTCATGCCCGTTAGGATGGCTATAAAAAGAGAGAGTGAAAGAAAAGAAAGAAAGAAAAAAGAAAACAAGATTGGGGAGGATGTGAAAATTTAGAACCCTTTATTTACATTGCTGGTAGGAGTATGAAATCATGTAGCCACTGCAGAAAATAGTTCTGTGATTCTTCAAAAAGATAATTATAGAATTACTATGCTGTGCTGTGCTGTGCTTAGTCGCTCAGTCATGTCCAATTTTTTGCTACCCCATGGACTGCAGGCCACCAGGTTCCTCTGTTCATGGGAATTCTCCAGGCAAGAATACTGGAATGGGTTGCCCTGTCCTCCTCCAGGGGATCTTCCCAACCCAGGGATCAAACTCAGGTCTCCCACATTGCAGGGAGATTCTTTACTGACTGAGCCACCAGGGAAGCCCAGTGAATTACTGTATTGCCCATTAATTCCACTCTTGGTATATACATGAAAGAATTGAAAGCAGATATTCAAACAAAAACTTGCACACAAATGTGCATAGTGTTATTATTTTTAACAGCCAAAAGAGAGAAACAGCTCAAATGTCCATCAACAGATGAATGAATAAATGTGGTATAGCCATACATGGAATAGTAATCAGCCATAAAAAGGAATTAAGTACTGATATGTGTTACAAAAAGAGTGAACTTTGAAGGCATCATGTTCAGTGAAAAAGTCAGACACAAAATGCCACGTATATATGATTCCACTTGTATGGAATATCCAGAATAGACAAATCCATAAAGACAGAATACAGATTGGTGGTTACCAGTGGCTGGTCAGGAAGGAGAAGATGGGAGTGAGTGTTTAATGGATACAGCATTTCCTTTAGGGGTGAAATGAAAATATTCTGGCAATGGTGTTGGTTGCTTAACTTTGTGAAAGCACTTAATATCATTGAATTGTACATTTAAAATGGCTAAACTGATAAATTTTATGTGTATTCTACCACAAGTAAAGAAAAAATTGAAAAGACAAATGTTTTGGTAAAACAATTACACATATTTTTCATTTCTCCTCTTATCATGTGAAGGAATTTCCTGAGTTATCCTCCTGGCCTCTCATTCTTGGTTTAGTCCCTTCCTCCTCCTCTTTTTGGGATCACCCTGTCCTAAGGAGGGCTTCCCTCATGGCTCTCATGGTGAAAAATATGACTGCAACACTGGAGACCTGGGTTAGATCCTTGGGTCGGGAAGATCCCCTGGAGAAGGGAATGGCTACCCACTCTAGTATTCTTGCTTGGAGAATTCCATGGACATAGGAGCTTGGTGAGCTACAGTCCATGGGGTCACAAACAGTCAGACAAGACTGAGCGACTAACACTCTCACTTTGTCCTAAGGAAGATGCTCAGCAGGGTGGATTGCCCTGGTGGAAACCTGCTCTTGACCAGCATGGTCAATGATTGGCCAAGTTGGCCTCATTCAGATAAGAGGTCTTAGCAAGACCATTTGTCAGTATCTAAATCATGTCATCCAGACAAATTTACAAATAATAAACTTTCCATTTGCTCTTATCTGACTTATACATCTATCTCTCCAGATTTCAAATTTTAAGTTGGGTAAAAAGAAAGACACTTCCCTCTGAACTCTTCCCACAATACCCCAAGAGACTAATGGTTGTTTAGCAGAAAGCATGGCCACAACTAACCTCTAAACCTCTTAAAGTAGGTGCAAACATCTTAACAACTGAAAAGAAAAATTAAGCCAGAAAAGTACCAAAGAACATGGGTCTTTGAGCAACAAGACTTCCTGATGTAGCTTACAAGTTAACTCATAATTTGTGCTTTATATAATCAATTTGGTTGGCCTCTTCCATATGATTTATTAATTATACACTAGTTAAAATTAGAGAGACATTTAGAGAAAGACATTTCAATCTCTTTATCTCTGCCTGTGTTTCTTCATTCCGCTCTACTTTCTCTCTACTGTGCATCATCCTTGTTTGGGGAGTATAACTTAACAGGAGGTTAGACTAGAACCTCGGAGAAGGCAATGGCACCCCACTCCAGTACTCTTGCCTGGAAAATCATATGGATGGAGGAGCCTGGTGGGCTGCAGGGTCGCTAAGAGTCGGACACGACTGAGCGACTTCACTTTCACTTTTCACTTTCATGCATTGGAGAAGGAAATGGCAACCCACTCCAGTGTTCTTGCCTGGAGAATCCCAGGGATGGGGGAGCCTGGTGGGCTGCCGTCTATGGGATCGCACAGAGTCGGACACGACTGAAGTGATTTAGCGGCAGCAGCAGCAGCATTATAGGACCTGGAAGGCTAAGTATCACCTAGAATTTAAATAAATTCTCAATAAGTCAATAAATATGGCATTCCATTTTGCATTTTAAAAGCTCTTGTTATTAAAATTCCCAAAAGTATTGCAAAGCAAAAAACACGACATTTTTATAAAACTGCTCTCTGATTGAATACTTTAAGAAGTCATAGCTGCACACCAAAAGGAATGTAAGAAAACCTGGAAAGAACTTGTGCCAAGAGTGTAAAAAGAGTGAAAGAGTTTAAAACATGAAAAGATGACAAAGTTTAGAGAAGGAAAGTCTGATTGGCAATAAAATAAGTATCTTTATAGATTCCAAGGGCTTTTACTGAGGGTATAATGTGTCTTGGTTTTTGTCTCTTGGGTCATCATGACTGAATTTTCTTCTAGAAAAGGAATGGCTTCCTTTCAGTGAAAACTGTTGAAAAAAAGAATGATTTCTCAGGAGAGGTTGGAGATTTTGCACATGGACATTAGTATTAAAGGGACCTTCCTACTCTGCTGGCTTAGTGTGAGTTCATGCATGGAGGGCATGCAGGATAGGATGGCTTGTATTCTTTACTGTCCTCCAGTCCTGTTAAGAATTTTATCAGCTGCTGAAGTACAGAAAAGAAAGCTAGAAGGCAGCCTAAATGCCCCTAGCTGATTTTGTTCTGTTTTCTTACAACAACAACCCTGGTTGCTATGACTATAGGCCTGGGAATTTGTACGAATCTTCTCAATAATCCATGTGATCTCCAATTTTATATTCTATATGGAACGATGCCCTTTCTCTGAGATAGAGAATCTTGGAGAGGCCAAGAGCTATGGATCCAAGGAAGAAGGAATGTGACCCCATGTTACTGTTGTAAATGCAGTGTGGGTGTGAAATGTCAGGGACAAATGGACCATACATACTGTCATCTGTCAGGTTTGCATGCTTCATGTTAAGTTTTACTAGTTCAGTCCTTAGATTTATCAAGGTAAAAGTGGAAAGACTTAAGTTCATATAACTGAGAAAGACAGATTTTCTTTCTATATAAATTAGATTCTTTATTTTAAAAGATACTGTAATATTTAGTAAAATTAGTATTAACTATGATGCTGGGAGGGATTGGGGGCAGGAGGAGAAGGGGACAACAGAGGATGAGATGGCTGGATGGCATCACCGACTTGATGGACGTGAGTCTGAGTGAACTCCGGGAATTGGTGATGGACAGGGAGGCCTGGCGTGCTGCAGTTCATGGGGTTGTGAAGAGTCGGACACGACTGAGCGACTGAACTGAACTGAACTGATAGCCTTCTATATAGGACTTTTTCTTGTAGATATCTATCCTGAAGAAGAATCTACATGTTTACAAAATAGAGTTCACTGAAGCATTTTCTGTCACTGTGACTAGTTGATGGCAACCTTAACTTGAAGGAATAGTTAATTTATCTGTGATGTATTCATTCCATGAAATATGACACAGTAGTTTTAAAAAGGGAGGTAGATCCATATATTTAGATACAGAACATATTTTAGATATCTTGCCAAGTGAGAAAGCATGTTTCAAAAAGATACAAAGAGCATGAGTCCATTTATGTAAATAAAAACATATAAAACCAAACTGTGTATAGACATGTAGACGTAAGAATGTTTGAAAATTTCCTATGTGCCAGTCACTGTTCTAATGGCTTTGTGTATACTACTCCATTCAAAACTCAGAATAGCTCCACAAAATGTATACTAGTATTATCCACACTACAGATGAGGAAACCGTGGCCCAGTGGTTCAGTAACATACCTAACATACCTAACATAAGAAAATACGCAGGAAAAGTATAAGAAGAGTATATAGAAAAGTGACAGCAAGATTATCTTCTGGATAATATAGTAAGATGCATGTATGTGTATATACATACACAGATAAAGTACTTTCTTTAAAGTAAGGAAAAATGAAAATAGAAAAAAGTAAGAAAAAAAGTGACTCTTCTTCCTAAGCTTTAATGGAAAAAGTAAGAAATTTCCCCTTGACCTAAAATCTGCCCTTTGATTCATGTTTGTGTAAGGTTACCCTGACTCTCTGCCAGAATCTCTTGGCCATGTATTTGTAACTTTTGCTTCCTCAGGTAATACCTTCTCACCTCAGTGAAGGTGAGAAATAAAGATAAGCTATGGTCTGAAACTCCAATACTTTGGCTACCTCATGCGACGAGTTGACTCACTGGAAAAGACCCTGATGCTGGGAGGATTGGGGGCAGGAGGAGAAGGGGACGACAGAGGATGAGATGGCTGGATGGCATCACTCGATGGACATGAGTTTGAGTGAACTCTGGGAGTTGGTGATGGACAGGGAGGCCTGGTGTGCTGAGATTCATGGGGTCACAAAGAGTCGGACACGACTGAGTGACTGAACTGAACTGAACTGAGTGGTCACAGGGTAATGCAAACATCACTGATGTTGCTCAGGCCTCAGGCCCTAAAGAGGAAGGAGTTCAAAGACCAGGGATTCGTTACACTGATCTGGAGTTTCCAGGCTTCACCTTGTAGGGTCACTATGACTTAGTATCATTCTTGAACACAAATGTTCCTGCCCAGTCTGATGTGATTCCTTGATACCCTTGAGATGCCACTGTTGACTCTACAGTAATTGCTCAGTATATAATGGGTGTTAGGAAGGGAGAACAGGTCCTGGCTCTTGGTGATATAGTTCCTCAGAAGCAGTGCTGCTGCACAGCAGCTTCTTAATGGGCCACAGTGGTTCCTCAAGTGAGGACCACTCTCTGCAAACCAGACACCAAAGGAAGATATCTGTCAAAGGAAAAGGGAGGTTCTGTCTCCCTAAGAGAAGAAGTTTTGGAGCCTGTTCCTAAGCAAATCTTCCGGAAGTAGGTCAGTGTTTGGGGAGGTGGCTGTTTGTGTGAATCTAAAATGCAGCAAATTGGATATGCAGGACTGTTCTCTCTCAACATCTCTAATAACTAGGATAACAGTCTTCTGGCTGAACCATTTTATTGATAATTTCATCTAGAAATTTGCAACTTATCAATTTCAGTCTTCAGTCTTTTCCCTGCTCAGTTCAAGTTGGTTTTCCCCATGAGAATAAAGAGCTTAGATAAATTTCATGTTCATATCTCAGTTAAGTGCTTTCATCCAAAAGAAGGATTTCAATACATGCTCTACCAGGACTGTAGTCAATATAAGGAATTCCTGATTTCACTTAAAATTTTTATTAATATTGCTCTCATTGTTTTAAATATATTTTAAAGAAGCAAATCTTAGGTTGATAATTGCCCATTCACATAATTACTTATATTTCTTTTATTTATGTCTCTTCTAACATCATAATTTAACTTGTTTCCCTTTTGTGGTGCCTTTTCCCCCTCCTGCTTCTTATTCCCCTAATTCTCATTGCCAGGGTTTCATTTTCCCACCAATGCCTTCCAATGAAAGGAGATCTTTTTAGTTTATTCCAAGTAACCACTCTGTCCATAGTCCCCTGGAGATTTTCTCCATGCTCTTTAGAGTTGACCTTTTCTTTACTTCAGCAATGCTATAATCCCTCAAAGAACTTTTGGGAGAGCCTCTTTTGGGGGGTTATTATCTGCTAATTGATGTCCATATTCTTCACTATGTAAAGGATAAGTTTTATGGACACAATTTTAAGTTCCTGATCATTTTGGCAATAAGAAATCTACAGCTTCTCATTATCCTCTAAGCTGCAAATTTCCTCGTACAAAAAGAATTGTGTATGGGAAGTTAGATGGATGGATGTTTTGATTTTCTGACTTGACTGTATTATCGTTCCATTGTTTATTAGAAAACACTTAATTGCATGCTGACTATGTGTCAGACACTGTGATGGATAAAAATATGTAGATGATACTATCCCTGGCTGCCAGTGCCCCTAATATAGTGGATACAATAAATATATAAGCAAATGTAATAGTGTGAGACTTACTGATAGCTTTAGAAGGAAGTCCTCTGAGAACACCAAAGTTGGTTCTCTTGGGAGACTGGAGATGAAGAAGGACCACAGAAAGGAAGAGGGAGTCATGCATTTATCCCAGAAAATGTTTGAACAAAGTTTTGGGAAAAGAATAGGGGTTCTCCAGGCAGGGCCTAGAGAGAGGGAAAGGCTACAAGGAAGAAAGCCTACAAGGAAGAAAAGCCTACAGGGAAGAAAAAGTGCAGCAAGTGGGAAGGTAAGGAGACTTGTAGAACCATTATATTTTGAGAAAAAGCCTCAGTTGGCTGTAATCAAGAGGGCAAAAGAGGGGGATGAGGATGAAAATGTCTATGGTGCCCAGAAAGCAAAACTCCATGTGATGTTACTGTATTTTCATTTATTTTGCAGGTGAAAATAAGATAGTGAAGACTTTAAGTCTCAACATGTGTATCAACCTGCTTCATAATACAATGTAGAGTGTATTTCTCTGTTGAGGTTTATCTTGTGAAGAGTGTGCCCTTGAAATCCCCAGCTTGTGGGGATTTCTACCCACAATACTACCCAAAGTATTCGATTCGGCAAGGGTGCATCACTCTTCTCTTCTCAGAGAACTGTGTGTCTTGCCCTAAGCCATTGCTGCTAATGAGCTTATAGAGAGGTAACAGCCCCTCCTTTCAAAGGAGGACTTGATGCCTTATTCATCTACAGGCTTCCATGGAGAGGAGCCTTGCAAGGAAGCAGCAGAGACCCTACCCCTCAGCAAGCCTGGGGAGAGCCCAGGGGAGAACTGGACACAAAGCCCTGCTGCCCTGCAGGCTACCCAAGTTTGAATGGAAGCTTTGATCCTCACCTTACGTGATATCTTGGCAAACTTGGCCACTGGTGAATTTCTTCTTTAAAACACAAGATGGTTCCTGAGGCCGAAACATACTCTCATGATTTCTCCCTTTCCTCTCTAGCAGGTTCTCTTCTTTGTTAAGGTTCATCTTACCTGTTTGTTCCAACTCTATCTGGGCAATGTCGTGAATTTACTTATTAAACATTTTAAATCCTGGGACCCAAGGCAGGAAACTTCCTTGGCTTATGTACTTGATGAGTACCTGAAAACCTGAGCCTGCAGCTGTTGTGTGCATGTGATATCGTGTCATTCTTAGGTGTCCATTACATTTTCAAAGATTTTTCCCCCGTGGGTGGCTGCAGAGCGTGCCAAATACTTTCAAGAATACAGATCCACAATTACTTTCACACTCTTTTGGGGTTAGGGGCATCTCTGGAAACTTATTATTTGGGGTAAATTATTTGAACGGATTTGAGAATACTTAGTAGTGTTTATTGCTCTTGGCATGCGTCTTTATATGTTTGGTTCTCTGTATAAGAGTTAATATGCTTGAACGCCCCACCCAGGCCCCAGTGGGGGCGTTACACAATATACAGTGCGGTGCTCACACTGTTTTTCTGAAGATACAACAAATACTGAAGCCTGGCCTCTAGGGTTGCGATCCAATATTAATGCTCACTTTGGGAAGCAATACTACCTTGCACTATTCCATGTATAGTCAATTATCACTGATTCACACACAAACTCTGGAAGTGAAATTAGATGGATATATAAGCCATCCCTTTCTTTTATATTCAAATAAATGCCCCCCAAATGGTGATATACTTTCCAGGTATTTCTATTTCTTTGGGAATATTTGGTGACTATGTGGAATTTTAATATTTAAATCTTAAATCTTTAGCAATCAATTCCTCATGAATTCATTACAGTTTTGTGGAGTTAGTAATCCTACATATAAATATTATAGTAAAGAGGTTAAAGAAATCACTACTTTAAAATATGACATTACTGCCATCAATGAACATTACTAACCTCATGGGAAACAAACAAGCAAAGAAAATACAACCTTCAGACACATTTAATTTATAGGTAGAATTATTTGGGGATCAATTAAAGTATTTTATTTTCTATGGGAAGCTATGTATAATGTGACTGATGGGCATTTAGTTTAGTAGTTAGTGAGTGAATACTAATTAGTTATAAATTGGGCAAAAATGTAAATTTCTACTAAGGGAGGATGATTTGAGTTGTTATTTCTATTTTACCAGAAAAGCAAACTGAGGCACAAGAATAAAAACTGTCTTTGACCTTTAAGTTTACTCTTGGTTCAGAGAATAACTCATTAATTCCAGTACCACATTCTTCCCCTCTCTTTCTCCTTCTCTTCTTCTTTCTCCTCATTTGACAATTCAATGCCATAAATCTGCTGTTTATTCTTTTTTAAATAATAATTTCTAGCATCTTCACTGACACTGTTTTTCAGTGTCACGTGTGATACAGCATGTGTGGATCATCCACAATGCTGAATTACAGAAGAAAAACTATCTGAGGCCTAGGATGGGTTTTATTGGCCAGTGTAAGAAACCTATGACTTGACAGAGAAAGTCCGGTTTGATAGGATTAACTATGAGAAAGATCTATAGCCATCAGTTTTAAAACATTGCTAAAAATGAGACAAATTTAAAAAACAATGTTGCAGTTATGTTTGGGTCGATTTCAATTTATGGGAGAGTAAATGTTCACAAAGCATCAGGGTGGGTCTGAGTGGGGGTGGGTGGCAAATGCCTGGCACCCTGGAGGATGATACAAATTTAGACTTCAACTTCCCAGAGGACTTCACAATAAAATTTGGTGTTCTTTATAATTTGGTAAGGTGAGTTAGAGTTGAATATCATCTTCCAGGAGCCATATGCCTGGAGACATTTATAGAATACCTACTACAGCAATGAAGTCAGTGATGGAGCCAGAATTAAAGCTCAGGGCATCTGAGGATCCCGGATCTGCTCTCAGCCACTTTGCCATAATGGGGATGAATTGAGTCACCAGTGCAAACTCTGGGGGAGGGGACTTAAAATAATTTCTTCTGACTACGCTGCATCTTATCTTGCCACATTGTGGGTGACAGAGCCTGTCCTCATTATCTTATGCCCAAGCATGAGCCCTTGTGTAGGAGAAGTGAGAAAAGTGAAGTCTGGGGTGTGATTTTGATTGTCATGTGGGAAGAGGATGGAAGCAAATTCCCCCTCCCCATGGACCGTGGATGAATCCGGGCACTGCATTCTCCTCCCTGCCTGGGAGCTGAAGGTGCAACTCCTACTTCTTTGGCCACAAACACAGATTTTTAGTGACATCAGTTGAGCAGCAGATGATCGGACCTGACTTGTAATTGCATTTTGCTTCCCAGAAACTCTTACCTCCTCATTGTTAAAGAAAATGTCACCACCTTTGGGATCACAGGTATCTTTCTTTGAGGCGATATCCAAATTTTACATCCAAATTCTTAGATATGACCAGCTTCCCAGTTTGGGGTGCAAAATAATGTTTCATTCCTCCTCATATCCAAATCGTATTGACTCCCTATCTCTGTTCCACTGAAGCTCTATCTCTCTTGAGGTACCAAACCAATACTTTCTCATTGGAGGGGATCAGTAGCAATGAAAAACCTGTACAGAAATGGAAAAGGGAAAGTTTGGCCATTTCCCCCGAGGAAGACCCCTTCTCTAGTGTGGTTGTCACTGTGTGGTGTTGCCACCAAGACGGGAAACCAAGCTTTCCACTACTCACAAAGCTCTAAGGCACTGAAGTGGACCCTGGCTCCACCTCTGGATCCAGGGTGTGAAAGAAACTACTTCCTCACAGGAAGAATTCTTCTCATCCATGGTTGCTTCACTCCAAGCCAAACCAAAAGATAGGATATAAACCTATCACTTCACACTCTCGCACAGATGGTTTCTCCAGAGCATACTATGATACCCAGACACTGGTCCATAGGGGTCAGAGAAGTTGTGCAGCACGATGAAGCACTCCCCATCAACATGGGCCCTGATGTTGAGTTTAAATTTAGCTCTCCTGGGTTCCCCTTTTCCCATCTGCTGATCTATTTCGGGGCACCCCAGATGTTCAGTAATGTGTGCGTGCTAAGTCGCTTCACTTGAGTCTGACTCTTTGAAGCCCCATGGACTGTAGCTTTCCAGGCTCCTCTGTCCATGGGACTCTCCAGGCAAGAATACTGGAGTGGGCTGCCATGCCCTCCTCCAGGGAATCTTTCCAACCCAAGGATCAAACCCACATGTCTTACATCTCCTGCATTGGCAGGTGGGTTCTTTACCACTATTGCTACTTGGGAAGTCCCAGACCTTCAGAATCCTCTGAAAACTTGGAACCTCAAAACTTCAATTCTTCTCCTTGAAGAAGGCTATTTGGCCTCACTATCAATCTACTGATGATAAGGAGAGGCGCAAGTCTAGCTTTAACCATCTGTAGATCTGATGCCTGACAACTTGCCTTGCCAACAACAAAACCACAATGTGCTTGTCTCACGTGATACTATTTAAAATGACTGTCTATTTTTTCTCCGAAAAAAAAAAAATCAGGGGACTGTTATGCTGCTAAAATGAGAAATGACTAGTGTAATGTGCTATTTAATGTCAGTTTTCTAAAAAAACAAATAAAACACATTAAACAATCAGGAAAACCAAAAGATTCGCCCCCCTGAACAGTACTGCTGTGAGCAATGTAGTCACCTCAATAGAAGCACTGTTATTGAGGAAGAAGATGCATGATTTCTGAGAAAACTGAGAATGTAACCGCCAACATAGATGTTCTGAGTACGTTAGAGATCAAGAGAAAGCGTGTTGACTGAATAGTATTGGAGAAGGAAATGGCAATCCACTCCAGTGTTCTTGCCTGGAGAATCCCAGGGATGGGGGAACCTGGTGGGCTGCCGTCTATGGGGTCACATAGAGTCGGACACGACTGAAGCGACTTAGTAGTAGTAGTAGTGTGTGTATGTGTGTGTTGTGTGTGTGTGTGTGTACATTCATATATCCCTAACATAAGTATATATATAGTTACTTCAGTCATGTCTGACTCTTTGTGTCCCCATGGACCATAGCCTGCCAGGCTCCTCTGTTCATGGGATTTTTTAGGCCAGAATACTGGAGAGGGTTGCCATTTTCTTCTCTAGGGGATCTTCCCCATTCAGGGATCTAACTCACATCTCCTGCATGGCAGGCAGATTCTTTACTGCTAAGCCACTTGGAAAGCCCCTATATGTGTCTGTGTGTGTGTATGTGTGTGTTTGTATATCTATATTACAGCTTTCTTTATTCATTCATCTGTTGATATACATTAAGGTTGCTTCCATGCCTTGGCTGTGGTGAATAGCACTACTATGAACACTGGGCTGCATGTATCTTTTTGAATCAAAGTTTTCTCTGGGTATATGCCCCGGAGAAGAACTGTTGGAACTTCTGGAAACTCTATTTTTAATTTTTTGAGGAACCTCCATACTGTTTTCCATAGTTGATGCACTACTTTATATTCTCATCAGCAATGTTGGAGGGTTCCTTTTCTCCACACCCTACTTAGTATTTTTTAATATTATTTGTAGGCTTTTTAATGATGGCCATTCTGAATGCTGTAATAAAAAAGAATGAAATAATGCCATTTACAGCAACGTGGATGAACTTACAGATTATCATACTAAGTGAAGTAAGCCAGAAGGAGAATGACAAATATCATATGATATTACTTACATGTGGAATCTTAAAAAATGATACAAATGAACTTATTTGCAAAACAGAAATAAACTGACAGACTCAGGAAACAAACTGATAATTACCAAAGGGGAGAGAGGGGTTATGGTGGGGTAGAGACAAATTCAGAGTATGGGATTAACATAAACATACTAAATAGTTCTCTTCAGTCACTTAGTCATGTCCAACTCTTTGCAACCCCATGGACTGCAGCATGCCAGGCTTCCCTGTCCATCACCAAATCCCGGAGCTTGCTCAAATTCATGTCCATCGAGTTGGTGATACCATCCAACCATAGCATCCTCTGTCGTCCCCTTCTCCTTCTGCCTTCAATCTTTCCCAGTATCAGGTTCTTTTCTAAAGAGTCAGTCGTATCAGGTGGCCAAAGTATTGGAGCTTCAGCTTCAGCATCAGTCCTTCCAATGAATATTCAGGACCGATCTCCTTTAAGATGGACTGGTTGGATCTCCTTGCAGTCCAAGGAACTCTCAAGAGTCTTTTCCAACACCACAGTTCAAAACCATCAATTCTTCATCACTCAGCTTTTTTATAGTCCAACTCTCACATACATACACGATTACTGGAAAAACCATAGCTTTGACCATAGGGACCTTTGTTGTCAGAGTAATGTCTGCTTTTTAATATGCTGTCTAGGTTGGTCATAGCTTTTCTTTCAGGGAGCTAGTGTCTTTTAATTTCATGGCTGCAGTCACCGTCTGCAGTGATTTCGGAGCCCAAGAAAATCAAATCTGTCACTGTTTCCACTGTTTCCCCATCTATTTGCCATGAAGTGATGCAATCAGGTGCCACGATCTTAATTTTCTGAATGTTGAGTTTCAGTCCAGCTTTTTCACTCTCTGCTTTCACTTTCATCAAGAGGCTCTTTAGTTCCTCTTCACTTTCTGCCACTTGGGTGGTGTCATCTGCATATCTGAGTTTATTGATATTTCTCCTGGCAATCTTGAACATACTAACATAAATATATGTGTGTGTGTGTGTGTGTGTGTGTATAGGTAAGCAACAAAGTCCCATTGTATAGCACAGGTAACTACATTCAATATCTTATAATAAACCATATTGGAAAAGAATATGAAAAAGGATATGTAGATAAACTTAACTGGGCCTCCCTGGTTACTCAACTTGTGAAGAATCTGCCTACAATGTGGGATGCCTGGGTTTGATCCCTGGGTTGGGAAGATCCCCTGGAGGAGGGCATGGCAACCCACTCCAGTATTCTTGCCTGGAGAATCCCCATGGACAAAGAGGCCTGAGGAGGGGGCTATAGCCCATGGGGGTCTCAAAGAGTCAGACACAACTAAGCACAGCACATAACTGAATCACTTTGCTGTACATCAGAAACTAACATGAAGTTGTAAATTAACTGTACTTCAAAAAAAATCAATAAAAAAGAAAATGTTGACTCTAACATAGCCAGGAAACCTGAGTGCTGGATGAAGAAAACTCTACTTTGGTCTTGCAGAGGATGACTAACAGCCAGACAATGTACAGAGGGACATGAGGCTGGCCTGCCAGGACTAAAGCTAGAAACATTCCACACACACATTTTGTTGACAGACTTAACCTGAACAGTCTGCACCCC
>NW_011495058.1:6944487-6971724 GCF_000754665.1 Bison bison bison
GTTTCAGGTAGGGTGAGATCACACCAAAGGGTTAATATTATATACATTGATGTTTCGCTGTTCACCCAAAGGTTGATAAAGTGTTGCTTTGTGAGTATAATCTGAAGAACATCAGATTCATAATCACTTCTCCTATTCTTGGGCGTATGTATTGAGTAAAGTGCAGGTGGAATCACCCATAACACTCTCATGTATTTTCTTTCTGTCCACTTCAAGGAATTTAAATCACATAGGTTAAACTTGCATATGATGTGACTACCCTGTAAGTGGGAAGGGAGGGCATATACATGTGAAGTCTTGCAAAAGTAACATCACACAAGGAAAGGCAATTACTGTCCAGTAAGTGCCAGGAAAAAAATCTACTTCTAAAATAATATTGGTATGGAAACAGGAAATTTATTTTCTGGGTGTTCTCAGTAAGCTGTTAGTCTGAGATGAAGTCAAGGCTACCAAAGAAGAGATGAACACAGTTTTTGAAATATGCTTGAAAGTGTTTCTAACTCTGGCTTTGAGAGTACCACCCCAGTTTTCCTATTGGACTGGTTCTTCCTTCTCAGTCTCCTTTGTATCTTTCTCTTCATCTTCCCAGCATCGAATGTTGGGATCCCACAAGGCTTAGTTTTTGGATCTCTTCTCTCCTAAATATATGCTTGCTGTTTGCTTGGTGATTTCTTCCATTCTCATGACTTTGTACACTATATACATACATATCTGATGGTTATGCCTTTATATGTACAGACCAGAGCTCCTCTGGCAACTGCAGACCAATTACCCACCTAACATCTCCACTTTGACACAAAGTCATCTCAAGCAAACATATCTAAAGTTGAATTTTTTATTTCTTATTTGCATCATATTTGCTCTTCCTCTACCATATCATCTGTCAGTGACATCTCTATTCATCAATTGTTCGGGTCAAATATATGAAATTATCCTTCATTGTCTTTTTCTCTCCCACACCATGTCTAATCCATCAGCAAATCTTATTGTCTGAATATTCAAAATGTATGCACAATCTCAATATCACTTTGGACATTACCCTGATTCAGGTCACAGGCATCTCTTGTCTGGTTCATTGCTTTCCTTCCTTAATTGTTCTTTTTCTATTCTTGCCTCCCTTGGACTAGTCTCACAGTGGCCAGAGATACCTTTTAAAGATATAAATCAGATCACATATTTCCTTTGTCCAAAAGTTTCTGATGGTTTCCCATTGAGGCTAGAATAAAATCTCAAGTCTCTCTATGGCTTTCATAATATTCTAGGGTCTGGCCTCTGCTTAGCTAGTTCTTCAACCACATCTCATGCCTTTGGACTTTTCTGTAACTAACTGTAAGTCACTTTGTCCTTTAAGGGTTCCTAGAAGACACTAAGGAGAAGGCAGTGGCACCCCACTCCAGTACTCTTGCCTGGAAAATCCCATGGATGGAGGAGCCTGGTAGGCTGCAGTCCATGGGGTCGCTAAGAGTCAGACATGAGTAAGCCACTTCCCTTTCACTTTTCATTTTCATGCATTGGAGAAGGAAATGGCAACCCACTCCAGTGTTCTTGCCTGGAGAATCCCAGGGACGGGGGAGCCTGGTGGGCTGCGGCTATGGGGTTGCAGAGTCAGACACGATTGAAGCGACTTAGCAGCAGCAGAGGAAGACACTAAACCCTTTACTTTCTGAGAACATTTTCATTTATTTTATTTTATTATTTGCTAGTCCCTTAAACCTGGGACCACCACCCTCTGTAGTTTTAGCATAGCTGTCTTCAAGCCCATAAATTTCTCTACAGAGGGGAGACTGTAATTTAAAAAGACAACCAGGTCTTCATTTACATTTCAGATTCTTAATGTTATGGATCAAACTTATGTTAGGAAGAAGATATAAGGTGCTTAAATCAATTTTATGATTGAATCTTTAATCTAGATACATTTTAGTAATGAAAATATTAGAGAACCTGCCCAAGATGTTAAGAGATATAGATGGAAAATTTACCA
Organism: Bison bison bison; assembly: GCF_000754665.1. Classification (NCBI taxonomy): domain Eukaryota; kingdom Metazoa; phylum Chordata; class Mammalia; order Artiodactyla; family Bovidae; genus Bison; species Bison bison. Next base: position 6,946,469 of record NW_011495058.1, read on the forward strand.
TAGTGTGGTTGAAGGCAAAGTTTAAGGGGAAATTAAGAAAAAAAAAACAAATAAAACACATTTCATATTTATAGTGCTTTAAGTTGACACGTCCCAACGAACTAGTTCCTGTGGTTTAGGGAAGACCACTGATACACATACCAAAACGAAACATGTTGCAAAACTTCCGTGTTGGTTCTAATAATAACACAGCTGATTTGTTTAAGTTTTCTAAGTAACATATCTGGGGCACATTCCAAGAATATCATACCCCAACTGAGTAGTATTTTGTATGAAGCAATGCAAAAGTTCTCAAAATATGCTCAGAAAATGGAACTCTGCATGCCTTTAATAACGAGGTAGAACAAAATAAATGTAAAGATATACTTTAAATGATGAAGATGGAGATTTTAAATAACAGCAACTATTTAAGAATGGAAAAGTCTTACATGAAAGGATTCATAGTAAACATTAAAATCAATAAAGCCTATAGAGTGATTACACTGTGTAATTTATCCATGTAAATTTAGAAACATAATGCAGAAGTCAAAAAAATATAATGGTATGTCATGAAATTCATCATGTAATAATACAATGGATCTATTATCCCAGGTCAATTAATAGCAATTAAGAAGTAAAAAGTGGCTGAAATAGCTCAGTTGGGAGAGCATTAGACTGAAGACGTAAAACAAGGGAAGAGTAGATGAAGTAAAATACACCAAATTCCTTACTATGAATAGTATCAGTCCAAAATTACTGAGAATTTTAGAGATGTGTAATTTTAAATATGTAGCTTGATACTCTATTATGACCAAAGTGGAATTAAAAAAAAAATCACAACTTGAAATTTCCTACAGAATAGAAAGAACTTAATGTTGATGTAACTAAGTCCTTGTGATTTGAAAAAAAATCATTTTTGTATTGCAAAAAAAAAAAAAATGTTTTGCAAAAATAGGAAAACATGTAGAAAAATGTAAGAGTGCTGCAGTCATTAATATGGTCAAATAAAATTAACTAAAAAATAAACTTTGGCATGTGAACTCAGATATAATATTCACAAGGATAAATTAGCATGTATCTATTTACTTTTAACTTAGAAAATAAAAATATGTTCTCTTTTTATATGTTCATAAAACATTTAGAAAACATGAAGCAGAGATTAAGAGACAAAACTTTAACAATTTCCAAATATAAAGATTGTGCAAGATATCAGATCAAAATTCCAGTAAGTTAATTATAAAGAAAATAAGTACATTTCCATGTATTTTTGAGCCCCATTCTCCTTAGTGTCTTTGTGCCTTTGGTTAGCATGTAGTACATAGATTTTAAAATGCCCAGTTATTAGTTTTTTTCCTTCTTCCTTAGTCACAGAACCTCCAATTTTAGTTGGATATTTGGCCAACCAAAATATTCCCTTGCAGCCAGGTCTACATGAGTGACTGCATTCAGGTGAATGACGTGAAGTTACACTAGTGTGCTCACACTAGTGGGCACAACTTCTGGTACATGTCCTCCAAGGAAGGGCTGCTTCTTTCTGTCACATTCCATTTTACCACTGGCTGCTCAGTGGATTGGAGAGCATGAGAGCCTCAACTCTTGGCTGAGACCATGGTAGATAATTCTGAGAGAGAGCAGTTTCTGACCCATGATAGAAAAATAAAACCAAAGTGAATTGTGTGAAGGCATGAGTAGTCAATGGAAAGTAGAAGCGAGGAGTACAGGCTACTCTTTCAAAAAGCTTTGCAGTGAAGCCAGGGAAATATGAGGCTGCCATATGTGGAAGAGTCAAAATTGGGAAAGGGTCATGCCTTTTGGGTGGGATGAAGCAGAACAGTGGAGTATCTGGAATGTTTATATTCTGAGTCTAGGAAAGAACTGCCTTGGAAAGAGAGAAAAATTGAACAGATCATTGCAATAGTTAAAAAATAAAGTTTAAAAGGGGGTGGAATTCAAAGTAAATGGAGAAAATGTTCATCTCCCATGGCAGAAAGGAGAGATACAGACAAATCGAGAAGTGCAGGCTACAGGAATTTAAGGTCCAGCCTCCGATTCTTCCTGAAACTTAGGAATCAAATTGAGTGTGAAGAATGAGGGAAGACATCAAGGTGAGAATAATCCTTACAGGATTAGAAAAATAAGCAAATTATAAACAAGAAAGAACATGGTTGAACATTCCTGAGCTCTCACCTGAGATTAGCCCAAAGAATTCATCATCAGTCAATGACCAAAGCAATATGATTTTCTCTAGCAGTGCATCAAGCCTTAGAAATTGGAGCCAGAATGAATCATTAGGCTTTTGTAGAATAGATTATTTGCAAGACTTACATAGCAGATGATCAAAGAGTTGGTGGAAATGAGTGGGCTGATGACAGTGTGGTTGAAATAATAAACCATGAAGTCCAGACAAGTAAGGAAATAAACTGAAATGGGCGTGGGGGGAGTGGAGAGTCTGATTAAACAAAGACAGGGCGGGGGTGGGGGTTGTCTACGCTTGGTCGTGTTGACAGTGGAGCGTGAGCATGATGATGTCTGTTGGGTGGCGATAAAAAGAGCGAACTTGGTGGTCCACAGAGGGCATTAAGGAGGACAGAGTGGAACAGAGAGGTCAAGGGGTGACAACGGGTGAAGGAAAGCAGAGAGAGGGAGAAAGTGGGCAGGCTTATGAGGCTGACTTAGGAAATGTGGCATCCAAATGAAGTTGAAATCATGCAGTTTGGAACGAAAAGGTTTAAAGAAGAAAATTGGTCCAGGGGCAAACTCTGTTTCAGAGGTCATGGTGGTAGACCAAAAATGAATGGCATAGAGACATTAAGTCACTGGGAACAAGACAGAAGGCCCACCAGCTAACAAAGTCAGTTCAGTTCAGTTCAGTTCAGTCACTCAGTCATATCCAACTCTTTGTGACCCCATGGACCACAGCACACCAGGCCTCCCTATCCATCACCAATTCCCAGAGTTTACTCAAACTCATGCCCATTGAGTTGGTGATGCCATCCAACCATTTCATCCTCTGTCGTCCCCTTCTCCTCCCACCTTCAATCTTTCCCAGCATCAGGGTCTTTTCAAATGAGTCAGTTCTTCACATCAGATGGCCAAAGATTTGGAGTTTCAGCTTTAATGTAGATGCTTCCAATGAACACTCAGGACTGATTTTCTTTAGGATGGACTGGTTGGATCTCCTTGCAGTCCAAGGGACTCTCAAGAGTCTTCTCCAACACCACAGTTCAAAACCATCAATTCTTCAGTGCTCAGCTTTCTTTATAGTCCAACTCTAACATCCATACATGAATACTGGAAAAACCATAGCCTTGACTAGATGGACCTTTGTTGACAAAGTAATGTCTCTACTTTTTAAAATGCTGTCTAGGTTGGTCATAACTTTCCTTCCAAAGAGTGTGTCTTTTAATTTTATGGCTGCAGTCACTATTGGCAGTGATTTTGGAGGCCAAAAAATAAAGCTTGTCACTGTTTCCACTGTTTCCCCATCTATTTGCCATGAAGTGATGGGATCAGATGTCATGGTCTTAGTTTTCTGAAAGCTGAGCTTTAAGCCAATGTTTTCACTCTCCTCTTTCACTTTCATCAAGAGGATCTTTAGCTCTTCTTCGCTTCCCGCCATAAGGGTGGTGTCATCTGCATATCTGAGGTTATTGATATTTCTCCAGGCAATCTTGATTCCAATTTGTGCTTCATCCAGCCCAATGTTTCTCATGATGTACTCTGCATATAAGATAAATAAGCAGGGTGACAATATACAGCCTTTCCCTGTTTGAAACCAGTCTGTTGTTCCATGTCCAGTTCTAACTGTTGCTTCCTGACCTGCACACAGATTTCTCAAGAGGTCAGGTGGTCTGGTATTCCAAACTCTTGAAGAATTTTCCACAGTTTGTTGTGGTCCACACAGTCAAAGGCTTTGGCGTAGTCCATAAAGCAGAAGTAGATCTTTTTCTGGAACTCTCTCACTTTTTTGATGATCCAATGGATGTTGACAATTTGATCTCTGGTTCCTCCGCCTTTTCTAAAACCAGTTTGAACATCTGGAAGTTCACAGTTCACATAACTGTTGAAGCCTGGCTTGGAGAATTTTGAGCATTACTTTACTAGTGTGTGAGATGAGTGTAATTGTGTGGTAGTTTGAGCATTCTTTGGCATTGCCTTTCTTAGGGATTGGAATGAAAACTGACCTTTTCCAGTCCTGTGGCCACTGCTGAGTTTTCCACATTTGCTGGCATATTGAGCACAGCACTTTCAGAGCATCATCTTATAGGATTTGAAATAGCTCAACTGGAATTCCTTCACCTCCACTGGCTTTGTTCATAGTGATGGTTCCTAAGGTCCACTTGACTTCATATTCCAGGATGTCTGGATCTAGGTGAGTGATTGCACCATTATGATTATCTGGGTCTTGAAGATCTTTTTTGTACAGTTCTTCTGTGTATTCTTGCCACCTCTTCTTAATATCTTCTGCTTCTGTTAGGTCCATACCATTTCTGTCCTTTATTGAGCCCATCTTTGCATGACATGTTCCCTTGGTATCTCTAATTTTCTTGAAGAGATCTCTAGTCTTTCCCATTCTATTGTTTTTGTCAATGTCTTTGCATTGATCGCTGAGGAAGGCTTTCTTATCTCTCTCCTTGCTATTCTTTGGAACTCTGCATTCAAATGGGTGTATCTTTGCTTTTCTCCTTTGCTTTTTGCTTCTCTTCTTTTCTCAGCTATTTGTAAGGCCTTCTCAGACAGCCATTTTGCTTTTTTGCATTTCTTTTTCTTGGGGTGGCCTTGATCCCTGTCTCCTGTACAATATCACGAACCTCCGTCCATAGTTCTTTAGGCACTCTGTCTATCAGATCTAATCCCTTGAATCTATTTCTCACTTCCACTGTATAATCATAAGCGATTTGATTTAGGTCATACCTGAATGGTCTAGTGCTTTTCTCTACTTTCTTCAATTTAAGTCTGAATTTGACAATAAGGAGTTCATGATCTGAGCCACAGTCAGCTCCAGGTCTTGTTTTTGCTGACTGTATAGAGCGTCTCCATCTTTGGCTGCAAAGAATATAATCAGCCTGACTTCAGTGTTGACCATCTGGTGATGTCCATGTGTAGAGTCTTCTCTTGTGTTGTTGGAAGAGGGTGTTTGCTATGACCAGTGCGTTCTCTTGGCAAAACTCTATTAGCCTTTGCCCTGCTTGATTCTGTACTTCAAGGCCAAATTTGCCTGTTACTCTGGGCAAATTTGTTTCTTGACTTCCTACTTTTGCATTCCAGTCCTGTATAATGAAAAGAACATCTTTTTTGGGTGTTAGTTCTAGAAGGTTTTGTAGGTCTTCATAGAACCATTCAACTTCAGCTTCTTTAGCATTACTGGTCAGGGCATAGACTTGGATTACCTTGATATTGACTGGTTTGCCTTGGAAATGAACAGAGATCATTCTGTCATTTTTGACATTGCATCCAAGTACTGCATTTTGGACTCTTCCATTGACAATGATGGCTACTCCATTTCTTCTAAGGGATTCTTGCCCACAGTAGTTGATATAATCGTCATCTGAGTTAAATTCACCCATTCCAGTCCATTTTAGTTCACTGATTCCTAAAATGTTGACGTTCACAAGCTAACAAAGTGCTTCTTGTCAATATCTTTCAGAATTCCTTTTGTAAATGTAAAACCCGCAACATGTGCACCATGAGCTCCATTAAATAAACCATTTTTAGAAAAATTTCAGATGATGATCAGATCACTGTGAATGAGATAGGTTGAGTTCTCCCAGTTATTCTTACTTTTCCCAATAATAATTCCATTTTAGTTGTTAAAACAAAGCCCTACCAAGACCTCTGTGCTTTTTTTACTTTCTCTTGTTCCAGTAGAGGGCACTCAAAGCTCAAAGAAATGCATACCATCATTTTCACAGCAATGATTGTTTTGTCTAATTAAAGCTCATATTTAAATGAAAAAAAGAAATTCTGATTTAATAAGACAAATACCAGTCATGCTTGCATACGTCACTAAAATGAGATGAGATCTTAGAAGTGACTAAATGAGGACGTGCCTCCCCAAACAGGCTTCTTTCATTTCCACTCAGCACATACTGAAAGTAGAAAGGAAATCCTCTTGTCTAAGAAACAGGATGAGCTTTCAAAATTCATGTCTGCCTTGGACCCCTGATTCTCAGTTCCATTTTCATTCTCATGTGACTTTGAGAGAGGTTTTAAAGATGTCTGGAAATCATCTGGTGGACTATGGGAGAAATATCCTTCCATGGAATAATCTGAGAAAGAGCTGATTAGAGAGAAGTGACTTTAAAACCCGAGAAACCTCCTATTGGCAATTCTGTATGACCAATCAGTGAGGTCTCTAAGACTGAGGTTGCAGCCTACTGTGCACGGCCCACGGAGCTTCTTAGGGAAGTTTCCAGAAGACCTTGTGCTCTAGAGAGTTATGAAAATGCAAGTATTGTGAATACTTGAGGGGGGACTATTTTCCAAGCAGAAGACTAACTTTGTGTGGCTCTGGTTGCCAATTTGGCAGAATGCACAGTGGAAGATGTGAACAGTGGTAACGTAGCTGTCAGCATTTCATCAAAGATTCTCCTGGAGGAGTTAGACCCTGGGGTCAAATGATTCTCCAGCTCTCTTCTTTGCCACAGAAGCCTGCCATGATCCAAACATAGCAGCTTTTCCAAACACAGAGGACCTTTTGGTTTGGCTTTACACATCCTATGTCGGAATGAGGGTTATTTGCAGGAAGTGAATGGAACCACTCCCAGCCTCCTGAAACGGTGGTGATCCATCAATACAAATTAGCTTCTTAGGTAGAGTTCAGGCTGCTAACAGGAAGTGAGAATTCACTCCAAAAAAGTCTTTTTGGCAGAGACAGTGGATCTGGCATTATAAAGAATATGTTATGAGTTTATGACTTATTTATAACAGATTTTGTAAAGCACTTGTTGCTAGACTCTGCAGCTTTACTATTTAAACAACTCCCCTTTATCTGCCCCCACCCTCACCAGGCACACAGCCCTCACAGCACTCATAAACTCAGTCTTGTCTCCTCTGGAGTACCTTCACTCTGGGGCTCTTCAGTTGTGTTTTAAATGTGTTAATTCCCTTATGCTTGGGATGCAAATGCCAGTGGGGCAAAAGTCTCGTGAAGCTATGCAAAATGGAGATATTTTTAAAAGTACTTTCCCTTTCTCCTAATACAGTGGCAGTACAAGATAACGGATTTAGAATTTAAGACCTGGAGGGTGTGCGCTCATCAATAATGAAAATCACACAACTTTAAGACCGTGGGGTTAAATATAGAATGTGTTTTTATGGCTTGGTTCTAACTGTTGGGCACGTCTAGCCTTGCCAGATATTGCTGACAGGTCAGGAGGTAGCTGTCTCATTTTTCATTCTTTTTTCTCAGTTTTCTGACATTTGCTTGATTTATAGTGGTAGGCAATAAATTATACTAGTTTGAATCTAGTTTCTAACCCTCTGGCTAAGGATTTCCCATTCCCTGGTTAGGCAAGCTAAATATTTTATTTAAAATAACATCAAAATCATAATAAGAAAATCATTCAAATGAAATTAAATTCCAGTGAATTTAAATAAGCAAGCAATTCCCTATATGACAGCATAGTAGAGTGGAAAACACATAGTCCTGTGAGCAATCTTGTTTCTATAACAAAGGCAAGCCTCATCTGAGTGCTGAAGAATTGAGGCTTTCAAACTATGGTGTTGGAGACTCTCCAGAGTCCTTTGGACAGCAAGGAAAACAAACCAGTCAGCCCTAAAGCAAATCAACCCTGAATATTCACTGGAAGGACTGATACTGAAGCTGAAGCTCCAATACTTTGGCCACCTGCTGTGAAGAGCTGACTCACCGGAAAAGACCCTGATGCTGGGTAAGATTGAAGGCAGGAGGAGAAGGGGACGAAAGAGGATGAGATGGTTGATGAGATGGCATCACCAACTCGATAGCCGTGAGTTTGAGAAAACTCTGGGAGACAGTGAAGGACAGGGAAGCCTGGCGTGCTTCAGTCCATGGGATTGCAGAGAGTTAGACACGATTTAGCAACTGGACAACAACAAGCCACATCTTCTCTGAGAGTCTGAGTTACTCTTTCTCCAACCCAAACAAATAATATCAAGATTCTGTGCCTCTGGGAATGACTTTTGTGTCACTTAGGACACATTCAGCTGCAAATAACAAAAGACAGAACTGAAAGTGACTTAAAGATGTGTATGATCTTATTTCACAGGATGTCTGGGTACTGGCTAATCCCAGGAAAGTTGATTCAGTAGATCAATGATGTCAGCTGTCTGGCAACAGTCTTGGCTTTTTCTTCCTCAAGGTCACAAGGTGACTGTACCCAGTATCACATCTGAGTGACACTTAGAGACAAGAAAATATGTATTTTTGATATTTCCATTTTCTTAGGGGAAAGGAAAACTTTTCCAGAAGTTCCAGACTTTACTTACTGGCCAGAATTGTGCATTGGGTCCATCTTTTTGGCAAATCAGCAGTCCAGGAAAGAATGACCATGTTTGGCTGGATCAGTCAGCACTGACCCCTGTGGCAGGAGGAAATCCCAGCTTGCCCTGGAATATAAGGTGAACATGAAGGAAAATCAGAGTTCAAGGTTCAGTATCCCACTGAGGTGATAGCAGCAGGTCTTAAGTAGGTGCTGGGCAGTGTCTGTGGATTCCTCTCAAGCTCTGTTTGCATGTAACTGTGTATACAGACTCACTAGCTTGTAGGTTTCAGAGTAACTTGAAAGCACAGTAAAATTTCAAACAACAGATTTTTCTGTCCAACTAAATATACTTCCATTAGCTACTACACAGTTTGAAAACCCTCCTCTTTGAATACATTTGCTGTTTGTTCAAAGCACTTAGGAGCACGTATTACATTCTCAAGCAGGATCTCCTACACCTACGGAATTTAATTGAATCCTTGTAACTAGCGACTGAAAATGCGTGGCACTCCCTAATATAGATTATGGGGGAAAACTGCTCCCTTACTACTCCTCTAGCCTTACTAAGTGGTGATGGTGAGAGAGGGAAGAAAAGTGCAGTGTTGCTTCTAGAACTCTTCATGGTCAAATTGTAAAGTTCACACAATTACGTTAAAAAACTGTTGGAGTATAGCTGTTTTAGTATGTTGTGTCATTTTCTGCTGTACAGCAGAAGTGAATAAGCCGTAGCTATACATATATCCCCTCTTTTTTGGATTTTCTTCCCATTTAGGTCACCACAGAGCATTCAGTAGAGTTCCGTGCGCTATAGAGTAGGCTCTCATTAGTTGTCTATTTTATACATAGCAGTGTGTATATTTCAATCCCAATCTCTCAATTCATCCCACTTCCCCTTCCCTCCTTGGTGTTCATTTGTTTGTTCTCTTGTCTATATCTCTTTCTGCTTCACAAACAGGTTCATCTGTGCCATTTTTATAATTCCACATATATGCATTAATACATGTACGATATTTGTTTTTCTCTTTCTGACTTACTTCACTTTGTATGACAGTCTTTATGTCTTTACAAATGGCACAGTTTTATTCCTTTTAATTTGCTGAGTAATATTCCGTTGTATGTATGTGCCACATCTTCTTTATACATTCTTCTGTTTATGGAGATTTAAGTTGCTTTCATGTCCTGGCTATTGTTGCCCTTGGCATTGGATAATTTCCTTCCAGGAAGATGTAGAAGATACCCTTTATGAGGTATTTTCTGTCCTTTCTGTTTCAGGGAGCCTCTTAGTTCAAGATGGTTTTGTCCATGACTAACGTGATGGTCTTTCTTCCCTTCTCTTCATGAGGATGGTAACTGTTAGGGAAATTAAAATGGAGGAACTCTTGTTCAGGCTTCAGGAGCAGGAAAGCAGGCCTCTGACCTTTCTTCTGGCCTGCCTGGACACTGCCCAGATTCAACGCCTGACTGTAAACACAGCTAGTCAGGTAGCACTTTAGATAAGAAAGGTAGTGGGCCCTGGAATTCTTGAGCCCCTGGAGGTCTGGTCAACCACACCTGGGAGTTTAATGAAATCCTATGACTCACAACATAAAACAAACAGCATTGTAAAAATGTTAAAGTAAAACCAGACCTTCAGTTTTGTGTTCAAACTGATGGTGATACAGTTTGTGGCCTGGAATTATAACAGGGAGCCCCCAGAATTGCAATTTGCAAACTCACTCATAGAATAGATACACTGCATGGGACTCTTTCCCAATTGGAACTCCAGATTGCTGTTATTCAGGACTTCCCAGCACTGTTTTTAAGTGTGGATATTGGTTGGCCTAATTTAATGAGGTATATGTGGTTACTTATTTCTGTTGTTTCTATTTCTCTCTTCTTTTAATGACTGTATATTGAAATTAAGTCAATTAATCCTCTGTTAAGGGCCTTCCTGTAGCTCATATGGTAAGGAATTTGCCTGCAATGCAGAAGACCCATGTTCGATCACTGGGTCAGGAAGATCCTCTGGAGAAGGGAATGGCAACCCACTCCAGTATTCTTGCCTGGAGAATCCCACAGACAGGGGAGCCTGATAGGCTGCAGTTGGTAGGGTCACAGAGTCAGACATGACTGAGCAACTAGCACCACCACCCATTCTCTATTAAGTATTGAAATTGTTTATTGTGTGTAATGAGTGGTTTTCTTTCTTTCTTTCTTTTTTAATTAATCCTTTGAACCTGAAAGGAAAGTAAAACTTTAGGCAAAACAATAGTACCAATGAAACCAGGGATCATTTCTGAGCAGCATAAATGTCAGGGGACTGCCACCCTTTATTTTCATCACTGCTGCTGCTGCTGCTGCTAAGTCGCTTCAGTTGTGTCCGACTCTGTGCAACCCCATAGACAGCAGCCCACCAGGCTCCGCCATCCCTGGAATTCTTCAGGCAAGAACACTGGAGTGGGTTGCCATTTCCTTCTCTAATGCATGAAAGTGAAAAGTGAAAGGGAAGTCGCTCAGTCGTGTCTGACTCTTCAGGACCCCATGGACTGCAGCCTACCAGGCTCCTCTGTCCATGGGATTTTCCAGGCAAGAGTACTGGAGTGGGTTGCCACTACCATTCTCCAAATCCCAATAAACTGATGGAGTAAATTACTTGGAAGACCATTTTTACCTCTGGCTTTACTATATCGTCTGAAATATTTCTGTTCCTGGGCATGAAGCAAAAATGAGGCTTTTCTGCTGGCATGAGGCTGGAGTTCCTTCTCAACCAAGTCCAACTGAGATGGAACTGCAATGTGAAGTTCTAGGAGATGGTCATGCTGCAAGAGCAACTACGCTCATAAATGATTAGAGGGATGTCCGAAATACCAAAAGGAGAATCAGGCTGTTCTCAACATTCAGAGGAGTAGGGCAGAGGTGGCTGCCTGTTTGGAATGGATCCAAAAATTCATAGCCAATATAATGTGAGCAAGAGAAAGCCCACTAGGATCAAGGGCACAGGCAGAGAGAAGAGGACCCAGCAACTGTTGCTCATCAGGTCCTTCAGCCTGGTTTCACCAGGAACATTGTAGATTGAGTCTTCCAGATCATTCATAACATCAATTTATTGGGGTTTTAAGAAGGGCAGTGATGAAAATAAGACTACATTTTAATTTTTTAAAAATTTAGAGTGTTTCATTTGTATCATTTTTTTTAGATTCCACATATAAGTGATATCATATGGTATTTGTTTTTCTCTATCTGACTTACTTCACTCAGTGTGACAATCTCTAGATCCATCCAGATTGCTGCAAATGGCACTATTTCATTCTTTTTAATGGCTGAGTAATATTCCACCACATATATATATATATATATGTACCACATCATCTTTATCCATTTCAAAGGAGTAAGTCAAACCTGTATATTTTCACCCTGTTTATTTAACTTATGTACAGAATACATCATTGGAAATGCCAGGCTGGATGAATTGCAAGCTGGAATTAAGATATTGCTGGGAGAAATATCAATAACCTCAGATATGCAGATGATACCACAGTAATGGCAGAAAATGAAGAGGAACTAAAGAGCCTCTTGATGAAGGTGAAATAGGAAAGTGAAGAAGCTGGCTTAAAATTTAACGTAAAAAAAACTAAGACCATGGCATCCGGTTCCATCACTTCATGGCAAATAGATGGGGAAAAATGGAAACAATGACAGATTTTATTTTCTTGGGCTCCAAAGTCACTGCAGATGATGACTGCAGCCGTGAAATTAACAGACACTTTCTCCTTGGAAGAAAAGCTATGAGAAATCTAGACAGTGTATTAAAAAGTAGACACATTTCTTTGGTGACAAAGGTCCCTATAGTCAAAGCTATGATTTTTCCAGTTGTGATGTACGGATGTGAGAGTTGTACCACAAAGAAAGCTGAGTGCCAAAGAATTGATACTTTCGCAGTGTGGTGCTGGAGAGGACTCTTGAGGTTCACTTTGACTACAAGGAAATCAAGCCAGTCAATCCTAAAGGAAATCAACCCTGAATATTCATTGGAATGACCAATGCTGAAGCTGAAGCTCCAATCCTTTGGTCACCTGATGCAAAGATCCAACTCACTGGAAAAGACCCTGATGCTGGGAAAGATTGAGGGCATGAGGAGAAAGCAGCAGCAGAGGATGAGATGGTTGGATGCCATTATTGACTCAATGGACATCAGTTTCAACAAACTCTGGGAAACAGGGAAGGACAGGGTGCTGCATCCATGAGGTCACAAAGAGTCGGACATGACTGAGTAACTGAACAACAATAACCATCAGTGGGCATTTAGGTTGCTTGTTTACTACTTCCTGATATTTTACTTAAGAGCTGTATTACCAGAAGTAATTCACTGAAGCCTCCCAAAACCTAGTTTACTCATTCATGAAATGAGGACAACAGTAGGACCCACTCACTTCCTCAGAGTGGTGGTGACAGGGGAAGGATTGGTGTAAAACTCACACTAGGTCCTCCATGTTGCCCATGTTTTGGAAAAATTCTAAGCCTTAACCACATTCAATGCACCATTTTTTATTTATTACTGCAATCTCAAGATTTTCAAGGATGTATCATGCAGCACAAGGAACATAGCCAGTGTTTTAGAATAACTGTAAATGGACCATAACTTTTAAAATCATGAATTACTAGATTGTACACCTATGATTTATATCATATTACTGTAGATAGACTATACATCAATAAAAAAATAAAATAAAAATTGACAAATTTTATTAGATAACTTTCTCATTTTATTGAATTTTCTCTTTCTTTGATTATGAGTTGGATTAAATAGTCTTTCATAAATGAAAAAAAAAAGATTTTATTACAGGGAAAATTTTACTTATGTGTTAGTTTTCAGGCTTCAGCTAACTTTTTAAAGAAAGTTCTGGTCTCTCTGTCTAGAAAAGCACTGCTTCCGTGAACACACAGTAACCTGTTCAGGGCACTCATCTCAACCATAAGCAGAGGAGCTTACCTGCTTTCTTTGAGTCTCTGTTCCCACATCCACCTCACTAGTTAATGGATGTGTGTGCATGCTAAGTCACTTCAGTAACTTCACTCTTTGCAACCCTATGGACTGTAGCTTGCCAGGCTCCTCTGTCTATGGGATTCTCCAAGCAAGAAAACTGGAGTGGATTACTGTGCTCTCCTCCATGGGATCTTCCCTACCCAGGGATTGAACTGGAGTCTCTTACATCTACTGTATTGGCAGGTGGGTCCTTTACCACTGAGCCAGCTGGGAAGCCCAGTTAATGGATATCAGTAGGAATTTAATTAATTTTAATATCAAGGATGTTTTCCTGTTGAGGAGTTACTTAAAAAATTCCTAAAATGTAAGAGTGAATTTCTCTTAGCCTATATTACCTGCCACTAGGAGAGTTACCTTGGAAAGGGAAGGCTTTTCAGGTCATGTCCAAGGTAAATCATTTTGGAATTCAGACATCCCACAAGGCTGATCCTATTATGCTGTAAGAGGAAGAACTCATGCTGGCAAAGAAAGCATAGAAACTGCTGGATAATAGATCCTAATTGATTGACTTTAATGTCCACCTAAAACGTGCTTTGCTTATATGTTGCATTAAAGCATCTGCCTACACTGCAGGAGACCTGGGTTCAATCCCTGGGTTGGGAAGATCCCCTGGAGAAGGAAATGACAACCCACTCCAGTATTTCATGCCTGGAAAATCCCATGGACCAAGGAGACTGGTGGGCTACAGTCCATGGGGTCACAAAGAGTGGGACACAACTGACCGACTTCACTACTAAAACATGCTTTGCTTATATGTTGCATTTACTCACACCTAAGTGCACACACACTCAAATCCCTCTACATGGGCTCACGTGCACGAACATGTGCCACTATACTGGGCATCTTTGAAGAGCCTTCTCTCGGCAGAAGGGTGACTTTGGAAAGCCAGCTCATTCTCTTGTGGACTTCTTTGTTACTAGCAGCAAACTCAGCCACTGTGCAACCACAGAGTCGGAAAGTCTCTGGATCCAACCCTCTGGATTCGCAGTCTTACGTCTTAGCATAATTCCCAAAATTTAGGAAAAAAAATAGTAAGTGGAAAACAATTTTTTTTTTCCATAATGAATGGATGCAAACCAAACTCAACTTACACCTAGGATCCAGGAACATGTTCTTGGACTTGGTTACCTGGAAACAAGTCATTTGAAGCAGGGTCCTCCCAGCATGACTGCTTAACCACCATCATGGTGCGGGTACATGTACAAGACAAGAGACTCACAAAGAAAATGGAAACATTCAAGGAGACGGTTGGAAAAATTTCCTTTGACTGTGCAGCCAGTCAAGCCATGGAATAAATTACTTGGGGAAACATCTGTGGCTTCCTAAATAGAGGCGTTCAGGAGAAAAGGGAGATGGAACACACACCCCCATTGTCATTATTAAGGAGCATTTATTGAGTGTGGACAGGGTACGCGGTAGCTTTCCAAATGCTGAGGCACCCCCAGTTCCTGTGAAAATGTCTGGAGAAGAGTTGCATTTTGGGCAGCCTTGGCTGCAGTGGAACTCATGACTCATGAAGACCCTGCTGGCTGAATCTGAGGCTCCATGGCAAGCTGACAAACTCTGAGATGCCTCCTGCTCAGAAAACCATGTCTCAGGCTGGCTATGAACACAGAAACATCAGTTACTATTGTGATCATTAATGGCAATGCTAATAATTAGGATACTTAGAATTGTACGTGTCATTTAACTTGTTGCCATGTTTTAAAACATTACTAATCTGACAAATATTTCCTCTCAGGTATTTGATAGAGAAAATTGTGATTGGGACTAGCCACTGAGTTGTGACAATCTCCTGAGTCATTGTGAACAGAAACAGGCCAGTTAACAGAAAATGGCATGAATACAGGGAATCCGCTTTACTTTAGAACCTCTTCACGGATGGAAAATAAAAACACAGTTGAATTGATTCATTGTTTCACAGGAAAAAACATGCTCCTGGTTCACTTTTTGGTTACCTTCGATACTGAAAGACAACCAAACCAAGAATCTGGGGGAGAGTTTCATTAACTCTGATTTCGCTGAGGCTTGATTGGCCAACCTGTGCACTGACCCATGAAATAAAGCAATATACAGAAAAAAGGAAAACATTTATTCCTCTCCAATGTTTGGCTCCTGGCTAGTCAACTGAGCACCCTCATTTTCATTTTCCAGTGGGGCTAGAATATTGCCTTCTTCCCTTCGTGCCTCTCCTTTTCTGTCCCTTTCACCTGTCTGCATCAATCTTGGGACTGTCACTTCTAGAAAACAAGGGGACAGATATTGACACAGTGAATCCTGAAAACAGTGACTCCCTTGGTAAAGCTCAGCCTCTCCTCTTCATTTTTCCTGAAGTTTTTTTCTCCACTCTTCTCCAGTAGCATATTGGGCACCTACCGACCTGGGGAGTTCATCTTTCAGTGACATATCTTTTTGCCTTTTCTTACTGATCATGGGGTTCTCAAGGCACGGATACTGAAGTGGTTTTCCATTCCCTTCTCCAGTGGACCATGTTTTGTCAGAACTCTCCACCATGACCCATCCATCTTGGGTGGCCCTACATGGCGTGGCTCATAGTTTCATCGAGTTAGACAAGGCTGTGTGACCCATGTGATCAGTTTAGTTAGTTTCTGTAATTATGGTTTTCATTCTGTCTGCCCTCTGATGGATAAGGATAAGAGGCTTTCAGAAGCTTCCTGATGGGAAGGACTGGCTGAGTCTTGTTCTGATGGGCAGAGCCATGCTCACTAAATCTTCAATCTAATTTTCTGTTGATGGGTGGGGCTGTGTTCGGTCCCTGTAGTTTGCCCTGAGGCCAAATCATGGTAGGGGTAATGGCAGTTATGGTCAGATCAGATCAGATCAGTCGCTCAGTCGTGTCTGACTCTTTGCGACCCCATGAATCGCAGCATGCCAGGCCTCCCTGTCCATCACCAACTCCCGGAGTTCACTGAGACTCATGTCCATTGAGTCAGTGATGCCATCCAGCCATCTCATCCTCTGTTGTCCCCTTCTCCTCCTGCCCCCAATCCCTCGCAGCATCAGAGTCTTTTCCAATGAGTCAACTCTTTGCATGAGGTGGCCAAAGTACTGGAGTTTCAGCTTTAGCATCATTCCTTCCAAAAAAATCCCAGGGCTGATCTCCTTCAGAATGGACTGGTTGGATCTCCTTGAAGTCCAAGGGACTCTCAAGAGTCTTCTCCAACACCACAGTTCAAAAGCATCAATTCTTCAGCGCTCAGCCTTCTTCACAGTCCAACTCTCACATCCATACATGACCACTGGAAAAACCATAGCCTTGACTAGATGAACCTTTGTTGGCAAAGTAATGTCTCTGCTTTTGAATATGCTATCTAGGTTGGTCATAACTTTCCTTCCAAGGAGTAAGCATCTTTTAATTTCATGGCTGCAGTCACCATCTGCAGTGATTTTGGAGCCCCCTAAAATAAAGTCTGACACTGTTTCCACTGTTTCCCCATCTATTTGCCATGAAGTGATGGGACCAGATGCCATGATCTTTGTTCTCTGAATGTTGAGCTTTAAGCCAATTTTTTCACTCTCCACTTTCACTTTCATCAGGAGGCTTTTGAGTTCCTCTTCACTTTCTGCCATAAGGGTGGTGTCATCTGCATATCTGAGGTTATTGATATTTCTCCCGGCAATCTTGATTCCAGTTTGTATTTCTTCCAGTCAAGCATTTCTCATGATGTACTCTGCATATAAGTTAAATAAGCAGGGTGACAATATACAGCCTTGACGTACTCCTTTTCCTATTTGGAACCAGTCTGTTGTTCCATGTCCACTTCTAACTGTTGCTTCCTGACCTGCATACAAATTTCTCAAGAGGCAGATTAGGTGGTCTGGTATTCCCATCTCTTTCAGAGTTTTCCACAGTGTATTGTGATCCACACAGTCAAAGGCTTTGGCATAGTCAATAAAGCAGAAATAGATGCTTTTCTGGAACTCTCTTGCTTTTTCCATGATCCATTGGATGTTGGCAATTTGATATCTGGTTCCTCTGCCTTTCCTAAAACCAGCTTGAACATCTGGAAGTTCAGGGTTCACGTATTGCTGAAGCCTGGCTTGGAGAATTTTGAGCATTACTTTACTAGTGTGTGAGATGAGTGCAATTGTGTGGTAGTTTGAGCATTCTTTGGTGTTGCCTTTCTTTGGGATTGGAATGAAAACTGACTTTTTCCAGTCCTGTGGCCACTGCTGAATTTTCCAAATTTGCTGGCATATTGAGTGCAGCACTTTCACAGCGTCATCTTTCAGGATTTGGAATGGCTCAACTGGAATTCCATCACCTCCACTAGCTTTGTTCATAGTGATGCTTTCTAAGGCCCACTTGACTTTACATTCCAGGATGTCTGGCTCTACGTCAGTGATCACACCATCATGATTATCTGGATCATGAAGATCTTTTTTGTACAGTTTTTCTGTGTATTCTTGCCACCTCTTCTTAATACCTTCTGCTTCTGTTAGGTCCATACCATTTCTGTCCTTTATCGAGCCCATCTTTACATGAAATGTTCCTTTGCTATCTCTGATTTTCTTGAAGAGATCTTTCTCTTTCTGTTGTTTTCCTCTATTTCTTTGCATTGATCACTGAAGAAGGCTTTCTTATCTCTTCTTGCTATTCTTTGGAACTCTGCGTTCAGATGTTTATATCTTTCCTTTTCTCCTTTGCTTTTTGCTTCTCTTCTTTTCACAGCTATTTGTAAGGCCTCCCCAGACAGCCATTGTGCTTTTTTGCATTTCTTTTCCATGGGGATGGTCTTGATCCCTGTCTCCTGTACAATGTCACGAACCTCATTCCATAGTTCATTAGGCACTCAATCTATCAGATCTAGGCCCTTAAATCTATTTCTCACTTCCACTGTATAATCATAAGGGATTTGATTTAGGTCATACCTGAACGGTCTAGTGGTTTTCTCTACTTTCTTCAATTTAAGTCTGAACTTGGCAATAAGGAGTTCATGGTCTAAGCCACAGTCAGCTCCAGGTCTTGTTTTTGCTGACTGTATAGAGCTTCTCCATCTTTGGCTGCAAAGAATATAATCAATCTGATTTTGGTGTTGACCATCTGGTGATGTCCATGTGTAGAGTCTTCTCTTGTGTTGTTGGAAGAGGGTGTTTGTTATGACCAGTGCATTTTCTTGGCAAAACTCTATTAGTCTTTGCCCTGCTTCATTCCATATTCCAAGGCCAAATTTGCCTGTTACTCCAGGTGTTTCTTGACTTCCTACTTTTGCATTCCAGTCCCCTATAATGAAAAGGACATCTTTTTTGGGTGTTAGTTCTAAAAGGTCTTGTAGGTCTTCATAGAACCATTCAACTTCAGCTTCTTCAGTGTTACTGGTTGGGGCATAAACTTGGATTACTGTGATATTGCATGGTTTGCCTTGGAAACGAACAGAGATCATTCTGTCATTTTTGAGATTGCATCAAAGTACTGCATTTTGGACTCTTTTGTTGACCATGATGGCCACTCCATTTCTTCTGAGGGATTCCTGCCCGCAGTAGTAGATATAATGGTCATCTGAATTAAATTCACACATTCCAGTTATGGTGACCTCCTTCAAAAGGACTTTTACCAGGCAACTCCCAGGACCATTGTATTCAGTGCCCCTGACCCCACAGCAGGCTACTGTCGACCCACACCTCCACCAGAGACTCCTGGACACTTACAAGCAAGTCTCGTTCAGTCTCTTATGGAGTCATTGTTCTTTTCTCCTGGGTCCTGGTGCTCACAAGGTTTTATTTGTGCCCTCCAAGAGTTTGTTTCCCCAGTCTGGAAATTCTATAACCAAATCCCATTGGTCTTCAAAGTCAAATTCCCTGGGCGTTCTCAGTCCCTTTGCTGAATTCCCAGGTTGGGAAATCTGATGTGGGCCCTAGAACTTTTGTAACAGTGCAAGAAATTCTTTGGTATAATTGTTCTCCAGTTTGTGGGTCATCTGCTTGGTGGCTGTATGGTGGGGCTAACTGCAACCTCTTCCAAAGAGGAGGCTAATGGACCATGCCACACAGCAAGCCACTGCTGATCCATGCCTCTGCAGGAGACACTCACACACTCAAAAGCAGATCTGGATCAGTCTCTTATGGGGTACCTGGGTCTTGGTGCACACAAGGTTTTGTTTGAGCTCTCCTAGCATCTCTGGGGTTTGATTCTAAACATGATTTTGCCTCTCCTACCACTCTTACTGGGGCTTCTTCTTTGCCCTTGACATGGGGTACTTTTGGGGTGAGAACTAACCTTCTCCTGTCGATGGTTGTTCAATGGTTAGTTGCAATTTTGGAGTTCTCTCAGGAGAAGATGAGTGCACATTCTTCTACTCCATAATCTTGAAGAGCAAGGAGCTCAGGAGGTCACATTTTTAAAATCTGTTGCTTAGATTACTGATCTGTGTCATCATACCTGAAGACTCTACACTGTGGGAGCAGGAGTGGCATTATTCTTTCAAGTGTATCTTAAAGAAATCCCTAAAGGAAATCAGTCCTGAATATTCATTGGAAGGAATGATAGCAAAGCACCAATATTTTGGCCACCTGATGCAAAGAACTGACTCATTAGAAAAGACCCAGATGCTGGGAAAGATTGAAGGTGGGAGGAGAAGGGGATGACAGAAGATGAGATGGTTGGATGGCATCACTGACTCAATGGATATGAGTTTGAGCAAGCTCTGGGAGATACTGAAGGACAGGGAAGCCTGGAGTGCTGCAGTCCATGGGGTTGCAAAGAGTCAGACGTGACTGAGTGACTGAACTGAACTGGTAAATCTCTCCTGGTTAGAAGTGGAAGTACCTCTATAAAGGCGTCTTGGGAATTGTAGGTTTTCACATATCCTATTGGTACAGAATATCATAGAATCAGTTCTAAGAAGAGTCATACTGAGTCAGTCAGACAGAAAAGGAGAAATATCGTATATACCCTATATGTGGAATCTAAAAATAAATGATACAAATGAACTTATATAAAACTGAAAGAGACTCACAGACTTAGAGAATAAACTTAACGATTGCTGGGGGGAAGGATAGGGGAAAGGGATGGTTAGGGAGTTTGGGATGGATGTGTATACACTGTTATATTTAAAATGAATAACCAACAAGGACCTACATTAAAGCACATGGAACTCTGCTCAGTGTTATGTGGTAGCCTGGAGGGGAGGGGAGTTTGGGGGAGAGTGGATACATGCATATGTATGGCTGAGTCCCTCTGCTGTTCACCTGAAACTATCATAGCATTGGTAATTGGTTATATCCCAATACAAAATAAATTTTTTTAAAGAAGAAGAATTCATGCCAGATTCTAGGAATCACTATTAACTCTCCTTCCAGGGTACTTAACCACATCACAGAAGTCAGAGAATAGAGCTGAAGAATTCACATATCCTGTCCAATTGCAAACATAAAATGTGATAGTTTTCTTTGCAATGCAAGAGGAAAAGGAAAAAGAAAACACCAAAGTAAGAACTATACAGTTGAAAAAGAAAAGTGTCCATGAATAACATTCAAGGGAAAAGTATTCTTCCTAAAACTATTTACTAATTGGAGAACATATTAGAAATGTGGCATTATAAAGCAGCCTAAGAAAAAGTAGCCTGAAAAGAGAGTGCTATGTGATAAAAGACAATAGAATAACTTAGAAAGAAAGGATGAAAAAATAACTAAGAGAGATAAAAAAGTCTTGTAAAGAAATGAAAATTGCAATAACAGAATTAAAGTATGTGCTAGAGACTATACAAAATAAGATTAATAGTGAATAAACTTTAACACTTATGAGTGTGATACCCTGCAGTATCTCTTCCAGAGAGAAAAAACAAAACAAAACAAAACACCATGATATGAACACTGAGAGAATAAAGATATGTGGTTCATAAAGTGAAAATCCTAGCTAAGAATTAAAGTTGTCCCTGGAGAGGAAACCAGACTAATTATAAGAAAACTTTCTAAGCTAAAAGAAATATCAGTGTGTAGGGTGAAAAGCACAAAACAGACTTCAGGAAATGTTAATAAAAAAAAAATCTGTCATATCATTATAATGAGGTTTTGAATTATGAAGATAAATAAAAACAAAATAAAACAGAGTTAGTGAGCATCCATAATAATAAAAAGATAGGACAAGCTAACTTTGAGAGCAACAAAAAAATCAAACAACTATCAGATCTCTCTAGTAGCAAATAGAAGGCTATTTGCTAGAAGAAAGAACATCAATCAAGTGTTAAGAATAAGAAATAAATGCCAGAGAATTTGATTCAATCAAGTTTTTATCCACACATGACAATCCAGAAAGTCATCCTCTGATATGTGCTATGGTATCATCAGGAGTTATAAGTACAATTATGGTGAAATTATGAATAAAGGCTGGTGATGAGTATTTGTAAAACATATTGTTTCTAAAGTGATTAAAATAGCTCTTAAAATATTTACTTAAATTCCTCAAAAGCCTTGGGAAACAAGCATTTGATAAGATTTATGGCCTCTCTATTTAGAGAAACTAAGATTTAGTGTGATTGTCATGACAATCAGAATCTCACTAATACAAATGGAGTCAGGATTCTTATTTTCTGATTACTGATGCAGAGTGCACTAATTATCAGATTATTCTTTCTATTTTTGATTTAATTTTCAGAAGTTGCTATAATAAAAACAAGCAAAAAAAAAAATCAGCTTGAAAGGTTAGGTTAGTGCCTATGTTTCATTAGAAGCTTTCTTTAGATTCCATAAACAATCTTGTCAACTACAACAGAGAAATTCCTTCAACGATGATGGTTTTTTAGTTTTTAGGTCCTAAGTATGTTCCAGGCACTGTTCTAGGCACTAGGGCTTAAGAAACAGAACTAAAGTCAACAAAACCATGTGTTTGTGTCTCCAACCATCAAGAATTAGGGGGAGGAGGATTTCCCTCGTGGTCTAGTGGTTAAGACTCTGTGCTTCCTTGGTCAGGGAACTAAGATCCCACACCTTGTGGGGCATGGCAAATAAATAAAGTGCAGGCATCAAGAAAGCAGGATCAAATTTCTAAAAAAAAAAAAAGAAAAAAAGGAATTGCAAGAGAAAGCTTTTAGAGAAACAGACCTATCTAGACTCTAGCTAAGAAAATCATTCCTTGGCTATAATTATGATAAATCATGATAATCAAAAAATGTAATCAAAATCATGATAATCAAAAAATCATGATAATTAACATGCCAGCTATGGCAATTAACATAGTTCATCTTGAGTGTGAGGGTGCAACTGTTATAGCATGAGGAAAACCAAAGGTATGAAAGGTGAGCAAATAGAAAAATTGTTGATGGAGAAAACAAATTATTTAGGGCACAGAACAAAAAGTGTCCTTTCTAAGGGCACTTTAAAGACCATCCTTAGGACTATTTTAGAAGTTTAACCCAAAGACGTAAAAGAAAAATTGGTGTTCAGTCACTAAGTCGTCTCCAACTATTTGTAACCCCAGGGACTGCAGCACTCCAGGCTTCCCTGTCCTTCACTATCTCCCAGAGTTTGCTCAAACTCAAGTCCACCGAGTCAGTGATGCCATCCAATCACTCATCCTCTTTCACCCCCTTCTTCTCTTACCCTCAGTCTTTCTCAGGATTGGGGTCTTTCCCAACGAGTGGGGTCTTTTCCAATGAATAGGCTCTTCATATCAGGTGGTCAGAGTATTGGAGCTTCAGCATCAATCCTTCCAAAGAATATTCAGGATTGATTCCTTAGGATTGACTGGCTTGATCTCCTAGCTGTCCAAGAAACTCTCAAGAATCTTCTCTAGCATCAATTCTCTGGTGCTCAGATGTGGCTTGCTTTAGTTATAGAAGCCATATTTGTTCACAGGACTCTCAAGAGTCTTCTCTTAGAGCTCTTTTTTCTTTTGTATGACAAAATATATTCCAAATATTCTGGGTTAAAGTGTAAAATGAAAAAATAGCTTAGAGAAAAATATAAATACATATCTACTTGATTTCCTGATGGAGAAGAAGGTTTACCATAAAGTAAAAGATTCCTAGATTAGTCTATGTTAAAATGCAAATTCTTTTTTGGTCCAAAACACTATAAAAAAATCAAGCAATAAAGAACAAACATAAAAATTAAAATAAATTGTAGCAGACAACAGGTTAGGATTCTTAATATTAAGAATTCTCAACAATAAAATATATTTAAAATTATGTGCATATAAATTTAATGCAATTATTTTGTATTTAAAATATAAAACTATACGATTCTTATAAATAAAAAGTATAAACAATGGGCAAAGGACATGAAGAGCTACTCAAAAGAAAATTGTGTGAATGGATAATAAAATGTTTCATTTTAATTAATAATTTTAATTATTAATTATATTCAGATTAAAACAAGCCATACACCATATCTGGGCTGGGGGAAATACTATGATAACTTCCAGGCTAGATCATGAGCCAAGAGTCATGCCCTTACACTACTGGTTGTAAATAGGTAAAGCCCTTCAGGGGAGCAATTTGGCAATGTATATGAAGATCTGAAATACTTCCATACTTTTACTTATTCATTTTTACAACTTCAATATTTAATAGAGGATTAACTGACTTAATTTCAATATATAATCATTAAAAGAAGAGAGAAATGGAAACCATAGAGAAAAGTAATAGCACATACATTTTCAAATCAGGCTGACGGATCTCCAGACTTCAAAATAGCACTGTGAAGTCCTGAGTAACAGCAATCTGGAGTCCCACTTGGGAGAGTTCAGGGCAGTGTATCCACTCCTTGGGTGAGACTTCAAATTGTAGTTTCAGGGGCTCCCACTTATACTTCCAGACTGCAAACAGATATCATCATCAGTCTGCACACAAAAATGCAGCTCTGGTTTTAACATTTTTGCACAGAATCAAGCAGTGTCCAGGCGGCTTAGAAGCAAGATCAGAGGCCTGCTCTCCAGCTTCTGAAACTTGAACAAGACTTCCTCCATTTTAATTTCCCTAACTTGGCCTCAGAAATGTTTAGGCTAAAGAGCATAGGAATGAGGCAAAATAACAAAAGCAGTCTTCTTAAATCTATGTTGAATAACAATTCCAGATAGTCAATAGAAATAATTGATCCAAGAAACAAGTAATGGGTTAAACAATGCAGAAAACAATTTTTGAACAATAAGGGATTTAGTAAAGAAAAATCTCACCATGAAAGAGAAGTATGTTTTTGTACATCAACTCCTACATCTATTAACTTATTTGCAGCAACAGTAGTAACAACAGAATATTCTATCAAGGTACAGTTAGGCTTGGGTATGAAATTTGGTAACTCTTGGCTTCTTGCAGTTTTAAATAAGCATTCTAAAGGGAAGCTAATACTGGGAATAGAAAGAGTTGGGAAATAACATTTGAGTCCACAATACCTGAGTTTTCCTGGGTGGTCTCCTTCCAATATAAATGATCAAATGTGTTGTGAGTGTGTGCTAAGTGGCTTCAGTCGTGTCTGACCCTTTGTAACCCCATGGACGATAGTCCACCAGGCTCCTCTGTCTGTGGAATTCTCCAGGCAAGAATACTAGAGTGGGTTGTCATTTCCTTTTCCCAGGGGATCTTCTTGACCCAGGGATTGAGCAGGTGGGTTCTTTACCGCTAGCACCACCTGGGAAGCCCAAACACATGTTAGGCATCTGGAAAAAGGGATTCCTAACTGATAGGTCTGAGAAGGCGATGGCACCCCACTCCAGTGCTCTTGCCTGGAAAATCCCATGGATGGAGGAGCCTGGTAGGCTGCAATCCATGGGGTCGCAAAGAGTCGGACACGACTGAAGCGACTTAGCAGCAGCAGCAACTGATAGGTGGAGATAG
>NW_011495058.1:6971824-6980347 GCF_000754665.1 Bison bison bison
GACTTCACTTTCACTTTTCACTTTCATGCATTGGAGAAGGAAATGGCAACCCACTCCAGTGTTCTTGCCTGGAGAATCCCAGGGATGGGGGAGCCTGGTGGGCTGCCGTCTATGGGGTCGCACAGAGTCGGACACGACTGAAGCGACTTAGCAGCAGCAGCAACTGATAGGTGGAGATAGTTTCTAAATCATTGGTTAAAATACATACAAATTGAGGAGCTATTTTAAAAAATACTATAGGATTTAGGGAAGATAGTCCATTCACAATAGTTGGTGGAGTTCTCCAATAAGTGAGGTTCCCAAATGCAAGAAGCTGGTCCAGATAGCAGTCCCCCTATCGCTTTGCCACAGTCTGTCAGTAAATCAGTATAATTATTAACACATGAAATTAAAAGTTATTAAAAGTAACACATGAAATTGGCACATAATACTAGTGTTCAAGGCTTTAGCTATATTTTTAACCAGTCCTGTGTAATCTATCAGACAGATAAAGTTTGTCCATAGAAAGGCAAAGTTCAGAAAACAGGCCTTATTTGCTGGGCAGGTGAAGTTAATTTGAATTTGGGTCTGGCTCATGTTTCACCAGCTGAAAATTCCCTAATAACTTTCTTTGTATTTTTCTTTTAATTGTAGCATATTCTTGAGTATTGAGCCATGGATGAAAATCCACATTACACTCAGGCTTCCAAGAATAATCTCTATCCTGAGCACCGCTGTGTGTTTCTTTTTCTCCCAGATGGCCACATTTTGGGTGTGCCCACTAAGTCAAACCTTTTAAGTCACTGGAGTCTGGATCAACTTTTACTGCTTGGATTCAGATTTGCTCATATCACCAAATTGGGCCGACCAACATCCAGACTAAAAACAGCACTGGCAAGTCCCAAGTAACAGCAATCCAGAGTCCCATTTGGGAAAGAGACCCGGGCAGTGTGTCCATTCCACGGGTGAGACTTCAGATTGCAGTTTTAGGGGCTCCCGCTTATCATTCTAGGCTGCAAACTCACAATACTTTTAGAGGCAATAACTCAACTTCTAGGAATTTATCTGAAGGAAATAATCAGAGATGCATTAAAAAATGTAAAGATATCTGTAACAATAATTGCAAAATTCTGTGAAAAACTTCAATGTACAATAATAGTAGACTGGTTTAAAAATAAAGGCACATCTCTATGCTAGATTACCTCCCAGGCATTAATATTTTTCAAGAACTAATTGGACCAATGAAAATAGTAAATGGAAAGGATCATCATACAAAATTATACTCACAATATATGTTTACAAGCTGATTGAAATTTTATTTTACACATACTCATATGAATGCATGCGTGCTCAGTTGCTCAGTCGTGTTTGACTGTTTGTGAACCCTTGGACTGTAACCACCAGGCTCCTCTGTCCATGGGATTTTCCAGGCAAGAATATTGGAGTGGGTTGCCATTCCCTTTTCCAGGAGACTTTCCCCACCCAGGGACAGAACTCAAGTCTCCTGTGTCTCCTGCATTGGTAGGCAGATTCTTTATCACTTTTGTATATATTCTTTTGTATATATGTATATGTATTATATAGTATAATATATAGATATATGTGTAATATAGCAGCATTTTAATAATGATTATTACTGGGAGGGATGATTATCCATGGTTTACATCTTTTATATTCATCTATTTTTTTCCACATTTTATACAAAGAATCTCTGTTACTTTCAGAACCAGAACCGATGCTATTTGGTTTACTGCTACCTTCATAAACTTTCTTTCTGTCCTGATGCACCAGAAGAGGGCGCCTCAGCCTCTTCCCACTCACGTAACAGCTGGATTACCAGGTAGGTCAGGGACGCTGCCCAGGTCAGTAAGGATTCTAACTTGAGGTGTCTCCCTTTCCTTGGTAGCCACATTCCTTTTCTGGGTCTCCTAGAAATTTGTATAAAAGAGGTTTATTTGAATGCCCCCATGAAAGTTTCTTCTGATTTGTTTCCAATAGAACCCAGTGTTTTTGACTTGTGCTTGTCATCCTTTTGCTCTGGTTCCACCTTGGCAGCTGCTAGATATCAGGAGTCTTTTCTCAGTAAGAGAACATTAGGGCAAAGCATGACTCTCAGCCATGACTCTGCCTCCCCAACCACAAGCAGATTTGTGGACATGACCAAATTCACACCCACAGCATAACTTCATTACCTGAACCTTCCTTTGCTTCTTAAGAAGTACCTGCTATTATTCATGGTATCAGTTAGGGGGCAGCAGATATCCTGGCATGCTTTGCACTCTAAGGGAGAATTCCAGTTTGAAGATCCTGAAGTTGCTACGTATTGGATGACTATTTTACATGAGGAGTATGGTCTGGCAGCTCTTTCCTGCATCAGCTGATACTTTTGGGGAGCCAACCCTCTCACCAAGTAGAGTGCTTGTAATTTAAAGCTGAGCAAAGGTGAACCCAAGTAATAAACTACCCTGTGTAATTACCGCATTTGACTTCACGGAGTCAGTTTCATCACTATCTAAATATTACAGAGCCGCAGACTTTTCTTTTGGTCTATCATTCTGTCTCTCACACATGCCTAAGTAAACTTTATTTTGACTCCTTAAAACACTGTCAGGATGGGACTTCAAGTAAAGACAGGAGTGGAAATAACTATAAAGTTGCTTCTGCAAGGGCCCAAGTTTAAGAGAATGAAGTATAACTTGGCCTTGATAAAAACTTTTTTTTCTGATGTATACATATTACAGACATGCTCCTTTTTCAAATATGCAGAGGTAGGGGGCACCCACTGCCCAGCCTGACAATTTGTTCAAAATGTTTTAAAGAAACAACAGTGTTTCAAGTCTGAACTCTTGAGCATCTTCAAACCAGTTTCCTTTTGACTTAAGTTATATGTTATTTTTTAGCTGTCAGAGGTTCCTCATCTGATAAATAGGAGATAGGGAAACTGGGCCACAGAGAGGCAGACTGACTAGTAATGGTCAAGCCAGTAACGGGGTCAAAATGTGCAGTCAGGGCTGGCCGGACCAGTTTGCCTTAATGCCTTCTTATAGCGCATTTCTCATCTTTTCAGAGCCCTACACAGCAGTTTCCAGAGAGGTCAGTTCAGCCAGCAAAGCCTTTTAGAGAAAGAAGTAATACTAGTGAGTAACATTAACTCTGTGCCAGGCATTTTTCTTTATGCCTTGCAGGTATTAACTCATTGATTCCTCGCAACAATCCTATGAAGGAGAGGCTAGTATTATTAGCACTCAATGAGAGCTAAGTTAG
This sequence comes from Bison bison bison, assembly GCF_000754665.1. Lineage (NCBI taxonomy): Eukaryota > Metazoa > Chordata > Mammalia > Artiodactyla > Bovidae > Bison > Bison bison. The sequence goes on from NW_011495058.1 coordinate 6,975,068, forward strand.
CAATATGGAATCTGCCCAGCATCCTGCAGCTTGAAGGCAACCCAGTCCGTCTAGCTGCAGGGCCTACAACTTAACTACCTACCGCCTTTGAGCGCATCAATCCAATGGTGCTTTTCATAATTCAGATCCCTGGGGTGCAGAGATTGTGTCCTTGGTGATCATGAGACCCTGGGGAGCCGCATCTACCCACATCCTTCTGGTCCTCTTTAAGATGAGCTGTCCTGTCCAGTCAGAGGCCAGAGTAAACCAAGAGTTAACTGGGATGTGATGGTTCTAGAGACCAACTCCATCTTCATCTTAAGACCAGGAAAAGCTGTTTTGAGTAGGACCTTCCTCTTTGGGACAAGGAACCTTGGTGAGGTTTGGCTCCTATATGCCTCCACCTGAGAGCTAAGCTTTTCTCTGGGAGTTTGAATTTGAAGGTTAGGGATGGTGGCTCAGAGGGGGAAAGTGTGAATTGGTAATCGCTTTCATATGACTCTTGAGAGATGTTATAATAAAGCTGAGTAAATTGGAGCATGAGTTAGCCGGCCCTTTGCCTAATGATGTCACCCACTTTCTGCTTCCTCCAGCCTATGATTAATAAAAGGGGATTATTACAGTAACTCACTCCTAGTGGGCAGTAGTGACTTCAGCACCAGCTGAGCAAACTGACTACATTTAGTCGTGCGTGTGCATGTGGGCATTTTTTTTTCCCTGTGACTAACATGAAACTAACAGCATCTAGTAAAACAAAAGCTCCTTGAAATTTGGGGAACTTATTGGGTGAACTTTTTTCTTCAGGGATCACAGTTTTAATTACTCTCATTTCATACTTAAATGAGGCAAAAGGACAGGATTGGCTTCATGTCCCCATTTATTAAGTGATCACAAATTCACCCTTGGCTTGTTGGAAAAGAAGTGTTCTGAAGTTTTTTTTTCCTTCTAATACATTGTCTCTTTCTTCCTCCATCATTTGATCCTATCTTTAAAGAGGAACTTGGTGAGTATCCAGAAAAGGGGGACAGGGGCTGTAAGTTAATTTTTGAAAGTCTAAGGCTAGTTGTAGACTCCAGAGATTTCAGTGAAACTCTCCAAATATTGTGTTTAATTATAGTGTGCTTTCCCAAGTTGATAAAGACTAACAGAAGTCCTGCCTGCCAAGGCACCATTGCAAACTTGACCTTCCTAAAATTAGGGTGGGGCACCTGTAAATATTTACTAACCAAGCCACAGTGTCAGTGTCTGTGAAAGTACACTGTGCCCAGAACAAGGGCACTCCTGTCATGCAGGCCTGGATGGGCCTTGGGGGTGCTCCAAGAGAGGGGTAGAACCTTTGGACTCTCTATCAGCACAGGAGGGAGGCAGCGATTCACTGATTAAAAAAAAAATACACACAGGACTTTCCCCATTCTTTTCTGTGTCTTTCCTCCAAAGCTACAACTTGGGAGCAGGTTGTGGATGGGCAACATTGGATTAGGATCAAGATTCCTTCTTTTATGAGTCTAATGGCATCTGTAGGCTAAGCTTCTGAGTCCTTCAGGCAGCAACATGGAACTTTCAACCCAAGGGGATCCAGGTGAGAACCACAATTACGACTATTTGTTATTCGTTCCTTTGCAAGCATTGTTCATCATCTTCTGGGGCAATAGGAAGAGCAACCAGATGTTCCCTGATTGGATTAGAACTGACTTTTGATAAACACTTTTGAAATATTATGTTGGTTAGTAAGGCCTTTTAGTGTTAGTGTTGCTTTTATTTCTTTTTCAATATCAATTTTTTCTCTAGAGGTTATAACTGTGTATTTCTCTCTCTAGATTGAGTTTTTCACCAGGACTAAATGATTACTTCTTGGGAAGAAATCCAGGCTTTTCTGAATCATTTGGAAGTGGATGGAAGTCTTTGGTTCTAAAATAACCATCTATTGCATAGACTAGATTCAGGTGTTGGCGTTGATGAGATGGCGTCTGAGTGTATAAGACGTTCCCCTCTTGCTATGTTCATCTCAGAACATTCTCTGACTGACCCTCTCCTCTCTGGATAACCCAGGTCACTTAGGAACTAAGTGATAAGCCTGGAGAGCTGGCCTTATTGTGCAGAGATCAGCATTTCACATGTCAGCTAGATGGATCCAGCCAAATTCCCTTTTGTGGGTTTCACTAGTCTTTGTTGATGATGCTGATTATTTTCTGTGATATGGGCTCCTTCACAATATTTCCCCCAGTCCTCACAGGACAGCAGCACCTGAAGGGGCATGGCCTTCCTTGAACATTCATCCCACTTCCTTTACAAAGGAAGTTTGGCGAATATAACGTTGCTTGGAACATGCATTAGGATTTAGCAAAGCACTGTTTTCTCTCTGTGGATATTGACTGTGTGTCATTCCCCCAAGGTATTAAACAAACAAAATCAGCCACATCATATTTGCTTGCTCTGGGAGCAAGGCATGGTAATCTCACTTTTGCAAATTTCACTTCAGGGAATTTTCTAGTGAGTGGATTTCTCAGATACTGACTTGCTCAAATGAATAACTCATTCCTCATTCACTTTTTGTTTTCCATTACCTGTTGCCTCCTAACAGCTTGGGTGGGGGCCAATTCATCTCGCTTTGCTGCCGGTCACCAAGATTCTGCTTTTGGTTAGAACACAAAGCCAGAAGCAAATACTTGGAGGCCTCCCTGGAAAGTTGGTGGGGATGCTTGAGAAGTACCCTTGCTTGTCAATATCTGCTCTGCTGTGCAGGCTTCCGGTAATCAGAAAGCCCAAGACAGACAAGGAGGCAGAATTACTTGAATGATTCCTTTCTTGCATAGATGCCGAGGCCCTTTGGAGCATGGATGGGAAGGAAATTAGCTGAAACTTTGGAACAATAACTCAAAGTCAGGGTTTCTCCACTGCAGAGGAGTTACCATTTGGGGTTGGATGATTTCTCTGCTGAGACGGCTGTCAGGTGCATCATTAGAATGTTTAGTGGCATCCCTGGCTTCTACCCACTAGAGGCCAGTAGCACCTTCCTTCCCAGTTACACCAAGCAAAAATGTCTTCAGACATGGCCATATGTCTCCTGGGGATCAAAATCATCACAGTTGAGAGCCACTGCTGTAGATGGAGTGATAACAGTTTATTTACTGAGGTTTTTCTTTCTGTTTTTTCCTTAATCATGTTAATTCCAGCATCTGGGTTCCCTTGGTCCAGGTAAGGCATTTCCAACTACTCTTAAAATAGAGTAGTTGCGCATAGCACAAGGCCTTGTGGGATATTCTGGTGGTTCAAAAGAAACAGGATGCTTAGGAATAAGAGTTTTAGTTTAACTATTTCTGATCCTGTTGTGTTCTAGTGAATTTTGGAGGACTTTTTATTATAAATTTATTTGATTGAAGTATAGTTGATGGGCAATGTGTTAATTTCTACTGTACAGCACAATGAATCATTTATACATACATATGCCTTCTTTTTCATATTCTTTTCCATTATGGTTTATCACAGGATATTGAATATAGTTCCCTATATGGTAGGAAGTTGTTGTTTATTCATTCTATAGAACAAGAGTTTGCATCTATTTATCCCAAACTCCTAATCCATCCCTTGGAGGAATTTTCATGTTTCACTCTTCCTCTCTATTGAGTTGTATTTATTCATTGATTTGACAAGCAAACAGCTTCCTAGTTCAGTTTAGAATGTGAAATGCTCATTCTTCCTTGTCCCAAATCTCTCTTCCTAACCCAGCGCCCAGGACATGGGCAAGCTCTGGCTGTCCAGGAAACAGGCAGGGATTGCCAGTTCCCTATTCAACCCAAACCATTCGATGAGACTCCGGAAATCTCCCGGCAGCAAATACCACTCTGGATCCCGCCCACGTTTTCTGGATCCGGAGAGGCTCTGCCTCTCGAGGGAGTCACCACTCCCCACGGAGGCAAGGTTTTCCTGCCTGGAGCCCAGAATAACACGTCAAGCTGCTGAGAACACCTCGAATCTTATTGATTTCTCCCTCTAGTCACGTTTTCTGTTCGGTTTCCCAGACGGGGGGATGAACCAGAAATCATGCTTTTGGGGGAACAGATTTTTCATAGGAAGGAACTAAAACACCCTGAATCGTCAGCAGCCTAGTTAGTGCTGTGAACCCCCAGCCTCGTGCCATTTCGACTGAATCAGATGACAAGGTCCCAGTCACCTGCTTGGGGCGTTCACGCCTCCTAGTGGGTATTTTTTTTTTTTTTAACAGAATAACAGGAGAGCCAAAGCGTGAGCCGCAGCTAAAACAACAGAGCCATGAAAAAAAAAAAAAAAAAACAGTCCCCTTTTCTAGGCCTGTCTCCTTGTTCCAGGAGTAGTGAGCAAAGAGACCAATTAATAGCATGGATGGAAGCCGAAGGACAGACGGTTTGCTTGAGAAGGAAAATGAACATTCTCGCTCCTTGATCTATGCCAATTTTGCACGGGGACAGCTGCTGCCACGGGTAAACTCCACTATAGGTTAGCCGTGCCCCAAGGTGTGTGTCACCGCGGTCCCAGGATGGCACAGGGACTCTGGTCTCTCCCTCGCTCGCACCGTTGAGCTCTTATCCTTAAACGAACTTGGTTTTTTGACCAGCTCACTAATTGTGATTGAAAACACCAGCTTTCCCAGCAAGGCACAAGCCCTGGAGTTTAGCAGCAGCAAGACAGGCCCTAATTGCTCCATTTACATAAAAGTAGAAACATACAACTTCTAAATATAGATCTCTGGCACATCGCGCCTTTTGCAATTACAGTAAAATAAGGTACCACAGTTTCCCTCCCGGCTCCTCGAAGCAAGCTGCTCCACCGGGTTCTCCAGGGGCCGCTCCTCCAGGCGAGAACAGAGCCCTGCAAAAGGCTCCAGTGAAGAGACGAGGAGCTTTGTGAAGGAGTCAGTAAATCAGGCCTCCTGCACTAGGTGAAAAGCGCGGTGGCAGCCGGCCACCGTGCTAGCGCAGTGGCGGGGAGGACCGGGCTCTGCGATCCGAAAGGGGACAGAGCTGGCGGGGCGGGAGCGCTCCCCGCGCGTCTCTGTCCGCCTGGGAGCCAGCCCGCAAGTCCCCTTCCTGGTCCCTGACATTGGCCGTGGCTTTCAGTCTTGGCACTGATAACTGGGTTCAGAGATTCCCAGCTGCACTTACTGATCAGTGATTTCCCTCCCCCCTCCCTCTCTGAATTCTCTAGCTGCCAAAAGGGGGGAAAAATCAAGAGCTGCTCTTAAAAGAAGTTGCCCTTGCTGGTGCTCCGGGTAAAAATAGAGGCGGCCGCTGCGCAAGGCTTGGCCCAGACTCCAGCCCCGCGAGC
>NW_011495058.1:6980636-6984986 GCF_000754665.1 Bison bison bison
GAAGGAACTGGAGATGCTGATCAGGAGCTGAGCGGACCAGCTCCTCCACTCCCCGGAGCCCTGGAGTCCGGCAGGGAAAAGATCATTCCCCCATCCACAAGAGTCGACAGAAGTTATTTTAACCTGCCTGCTTCCTCTACCACCTCCACCTCATTTCCACTGAGTGAGGAGGCATTTCCCGCGTGGCTCAGCTCTGAGGTTGGGGATTCAGGTGGAGAATGATATCACAGCTGGTGGGCTGACCTAGGCAGGTGGGCACCTTGGTGGCATCCGTGGCCAACGCGATCTGAATCACCCGAGAGAGAGGGTGGCTTCTGTGGTCGGGGTGCTGCATATTCTTGTGACACATATGTTCAGAGAGAGGCACCAGCAAACCTTTATCACCCAGTATTTTCTGAGCACGTGCTTGATCCTGCAGTGGGGTAGGTGGATCCCACTTTATAGATGAGTGCACTGAGGGCTGAGGTTATCTGGTTGGTAAGCATTAAAACTGGGGTCTCATCCAGGTTGATTTGTGCCCCGAAACTCATAAACATGGTGCTATTTCCAGGACACCAGGGTTCATGTGGGGAGGAGGGGTGAATTTAGATGCCCCACCACCACCCCCCAGGTCTCATCCAAAAAGGATCGGGAAGTTCCTTTCTTATAGAGAGGTTGGATCCATCCAGTTCAAACCTGATGGGCAGCTTTGGAGTTAACCAACACTGATCCTGTTTCTATCTTTCCTTCTCAGATTCCTTCTGTTTCTCTACAACCTAACATTTTATTTCCTACTTCATTTCTGAATATGCAATTCTCAGACTACTCTGCCCCACCCCAATATACAGTTCAGCACCTACACGTGCTCTGTGTTTAGCCAAGACAGACCCCTTGAGACAAACTTCTGGTGTCCTAAAGGAACCTTCTTAAACTGCACATCAGGAGACCAGAGTCTCTATATTTTGCTTGTGGGCACAGTGAAAAGTTTATTTTATGCATGTTAAATCCTGCATACAAAACAACATATCTGGTCATATGGCTTTCATTAGCTCCCAATTTTGCACGTTTTATTCAACTTGTCATGAATACCCGACTTAGGCTTTAGCTATGCTTCTTCTAACAACCCTTCCCCAGCATTCTTGTCTGAGAATTCCTTCCTCCTATGTTATCCCTGACTAGCTAACTCTGCCTCCTCCCTCCCCCAAAACACCCTGACCAACTTAACTCCAGTTTCAAGAAATGTTCACTTTTTTTCATTAATCTCATGTTGTATTTGTAACAATTTAGAAATCATAGGACTTGAAGTTCTGATAAAGAAGAATCATGTAGGAGATTTTTTTTCTTTTCTTTTTCTTCTAGTTAGATTGGGATTCTAAAGGCTTGGGAAGCATACTTATAAAGTTCACTAGCAGAGAGTGACTATCTCCAAAGTTCTCAGTGATAAATGATTTATAAAGCAGGTATTCAATTTCAAGATGTAAAATAATAGTGTAAGTCAAGAGAGGGAAGAACATCATCCCATAGGGATACATATTTCCCTTGGCTTTTTCTCAATAAAACATCTTATTTTAAAAAATTAAGTTTTTCAAGATGTTAAATAATGCTGTAAATCAGGGGAGAGGCGATCATCCCATATAGGTACACCTATTTTCTTATTTTTTTCCTCCCTGGAATATCTTATTTAAAAAAGTAAAATCAGAATCTCTAGGAAGAGCACTGTGAACTTTCTTCCCTGTAAGAAACAATAAAATACTTTGTAAATAGAGGCAACTTCATGAAGTAACAGATGCTTATGTGAAGATATAAAACTGAGCCTGAATATAAGAAGAAGTGTGTGCTCGATTGGTCAAAGAAAAGTTGAAAGTTGGACCCTCAGTGAGACAGAGTTTTTGGATTCCAGGATTGTTCCAAAGGGGAGTCCAGTCAGTCAGACATTTCACTGGCTCACTGATCGCCCAGTAGTGTTAGTGAAGCCAAGAAAGGCTTTCCATTAGATAATGAGTTATGAAATATGTCTCACACTGGAAAAACCAGTCATCTGCTGATGTCATGCTGATTCTAACCAATCCCAAACAAAGCCCCAGCCCTCCTCTGCTTGACTGGTACCCATGTGTGACTGTACAAATAAGTAGTACAGTATAAAACTCCTCAGTGCCAATACCATGAAGAGGAACCCGGACAGCTCTTACCACATGAGACAAGAGTCTGCTGGTGAAAGAGAGGACCGGAAAGGTAATGCTTTTTAACTTAACTTCTGAGCTCTTTCCACATTCCTAGGCAGGATGGTGAGCAGGACTTTTACAACTTCTTGGCACGTCCATGCAGATTGTGATCTGTACCTTTTTATGTGTTTAAGCAAGTGAATAGTGTTTTTAACAGTAGAGCATGCAGATAGATTATGTGTTTCTACAACCCAATTCAGCATCTCTAGGCAAGGACTTGTGTCAAAGAGAAAGCTAATTTTTAAGTTACATTCACAAATAGTAAATTCAGGGAATACACACAAACTCACATACAGAGAGGGTCCTGATGATGAGTTACATTTATCTAAATGCAGGTATTGGGACTCTCAAGTTGTTTGGAGTCATTAAACTTTGAGTTCTATTTCAACCTCTCTTGTAAAACTTAATTGGACTGCAAAATGCTTTGGGTACTGCATATGGGACGCCAAATAGGTAGATTATGTTATAAACCTTCAGTTTCAAAGATATTTTATTAAGCAATTATTAACACAAATGCCACCCTTTCCCCATTCTCTTTCACCATCCCCCACTAGAAGAAAATTAGACTCTTCAAGGAATGTTGACAAAATCTGAACAGTAATACCAGGGTAACTGATGTTCCTAGAGGTAAAAATCCTAAAGGTGGCTGGTCACAGAGAAAGTCTCACAGGCAGATGCTTTAGAAAAGGGGGATGGGGTATCCAATTCAGAAAAGCTTTGTTACCTGTGCAAACTGTAATTTTAACTTAGTATCACACTGGTCTCACCCTCTTCCCCTCGCTCTCAGTTCTTATGCTTCTAGTAATGTTATTTATTAACTTTTCCCAACCAAAGTGCATTGCTTGACTATAATGCTCTGAACACACTAGGTGTCAGATATAAGCTGACTGTATCTACAGAAACTGAGAGGGCTTGCTTATGTGTGGGAAAGAAACTGAGAGGGAAGGAAAGCTTTAACAGATGGACCTCTTAAAGATACTTCTGCAAGATAAAAGCAATAAGACAGAAAAACGAAAAAAAGGAGGGGGGCGGGGGGAGGAGAATAAAAAAAAACTCAGAGAGGCATTGTTTAAAAATTCACATTTTTCTTTTTCTGTGAACACTGAAATCCATGATGATTTCATCTGTGCTGTTCCTTTGAGAGAAAAAGAAGCCAGTCTGTTGACTGGTCCAGGATGCGGGTAAGGGGCAGGCTGAACAAACTACCCCATGACAGAGAAAATTATTTACCAGTATATTTTAGAGATTCTTCCCCCCGCTAGGACCAGTTATTCAAGTCATAGGAGCTCACTGTTTGTATAAAATAATGTGGGAAAAGCCAGCGGAATTCTGCATTTTACCTGTGAAGTCAGAGCTAGTGGTGGTGAGCTGTCATCTGTGAGTGTGTGTGCTGGGCAGGAGGGGTGGCCACTAAAGACAGGGCACAGAGCCTCACTTCACATGACACAAGCGTGTAACCCGCTGCCTGCCTGTGGATCTTTCAATGCCCCGCTGCCTTTTGCAGTTGGAAAAAGTAGAGTGTATTATATGACCCCAAACAAAAGTTCTGTTTGCACTCCCCTCTGATCGCCTGCCAGTGTTGATGGCCCTGAACATTGAGATATGAATGAATGGGGGAAAGGACAGTCTGCAGGATTCCCTTCAGCCGGAACAGTCAGCTGGCCCCAGTGCCACAGTGGCCCCTCTTCTTGACCTTCACCACCTGCCTGCCCACCTCTGGGCACCCTGAGCCCCACCTTCCAGGCAGTGGCCAGGCAGGGTGGAGGGGCACTGGGGCAGGCTGTTTCAGTCTGGTCCTCCCTGTTGATGGAGACAGGGCGTTGCTTCGGGCTTTGCTTGTCCCTCTGAAAGAGGAAGAAGGTGAAGCAAGGGGACTGGGCAGAGAAAGAAACAGGGTCGGGGGAAATGAAGAAGAAGTAGTAGAACCGAGTCAGGAGAATTTCCTTCAGAAGGGAAAGTAGAACTCCAGAGAATGGTGATATTTGAAGAGAGGTGTGTGTGTAAGGGAGCAGAAGGCAGGCAGCCTGTCAGAAAGAGCTGTCCCTCCCCTTCCTAATCACAGCCTTTACTCACAGACAAACTCCCTCCCTCTCCCATTCACTCACTCACTTAGGGCCAATCGCTCCGTCTCTCCGTCTCCCTCTCTCTC
>NW_011495058.1:6985225-6997573 GCF_000754665.1 Bison bison bison
AAAGAAAGAAAAAAAAAAAAAACAAAAAGGAAAAAAAAAACCAAACAAACCCTGTGCGTGAGGGGGGAGGAAAAGCAGAGCCTTTTAAAAGGGCAACACAACAACTTTTGCTGCCAGGATGCCCTTGCTCTGGCTGAGAGGATTTTTGTTGGCGAGTTGCTGGATTATAGTGAGGAGTTCCCCCACCCCGGGATCCGAGGGGCACAGCGCGGCCCCAGACTGCCCGTCCTGTGCGTTGGCCACCCTCCCAAAGGATGTACCCAACTCTCAGCCGGAGATGGTGGAGGCCGTTAAGAAGCACATTTTAAACATGCTGCACTTGAAGAAGAGACCCGATGTCACCCAGCCGGTACCCAAGGCGGCGCTTCTGAACGCGATCAGAAAGCTTCATGTGGGAAAAGTGGGGGAGAACGGGTACGTGGAGATAGAGGACGACATCGGACGGAGGGCAGAAATGAATGAACTTATGGAGCAGACCTCGGAGATCATCACGTTCGCGGAATCAGGTGGGTGCCTGCCCGGGGATGGGGGTGGGGGGCACACTGCTCTGACAGCCCTCGGCGGCGACGGAACTTCTTGCCCTCCAGCTGCACCCTGCCTGGGAAGGTCATGAGTTATTAGGGGACGGTAGCGGATGGACCGCGGTGGGGGTAGGGGGGTGGGGAGCGGGGTAGAGACCTCCCAGAGCTGGGGCTCTGGGGTCCTGGGCAGGAGATGGCTAGCTTACACTTGCTCAACTCAGCCGGTCGTCCCGGAGGAAGCTCTCGGCCCAATGTGGAGCAGGAAGGCAGTCTGAGAGAGGCTCCCTCGCCCTGCCTGCCCGGGGAACTAGATCAGAGGAGCCGGAGGAAAGTCGGGGCATTTTCTGGTGCTGGAGGGAAGCCCGGAGGCTTCCGGACCCCATCTGAAGTTTTTACTGTGGGTGGTGGGGTGGTGGGGGGATGGCGGCAAGCGCAGGACCGGGATGGCATGGCCCAGATGAAGTCATTGTCTTAAAACATCCCCTTTCTTTAAAAGTCCAATCAGGGGCCACATCGAGAAGCAGGGCATATTAGTGACAGTCATTTTTACCTTTAGAAACTCTGTCTTTAAAGACACAAGCATCACAATCTAGGCAGTGAAGAATGACTTTGGGGGATGGGGTGGGCTAGGGAACAGATGACATTGAACCATCAGTCACTTTTGGAACACTGACTTTTGCTCTCTGAACTAAAAAAAAAAAAGAGTTTTGTTCTCTGTAAAGTTACTAAGAGCTCTCTGCCAAGGAATGCAACCTTGACAAAGTGCTCTCAGATACTACACTGAACTCCCACTCAATCCTTAAGAGGAAGAACTTTAATAAATAGATTCTAATCGTTGGCTCAGGACCACGCTAACCTGTTGCTGAAGAAAACAATACCTGTCAAAAGGGCCTGCTGGAGACCAGGGGTCAGGTTATTTTTACAGTTATGTGACCCAGATCCTTTTGCTTGTCTACAAGCCCCTGTGTGCTGTGCCTGGGCACACACAGATGTGTTAATTTCATGTTACTTTCATGGTAATGCCAAGCTAAAGAATTGCATCTCTTGCCAAATCCATTTGAAAGGAATGCCATTGTTTTGTTTGGTAGAGCATATGGCCAGTAAAGTATGTGCCGGGACTCCCAGCATTGCTGTTTAAAAGTTTGCCGCAGCAGTATAAACAATTAAGGCAACACTCAGAATTTCCAATCCTGAAAACCTGTTGACTCAGATGTTATATTTTCAAGAAAACCACGTGAGACCAGGGCATCCTTCTGGGGGATGTCACCCAGACATTCTGGGGTGGGGGGTGGGAGTGGAGCAGATAGCCTGCTGACTTGCCGGCTCCCCTTCCTAGGAAAAGCTCTGGTGTCCCGCAGGCCATTTAGCTCTCACCAGAAGCGTCTTTCCTTTCAAAAAGGTCTGACTTTCTTCCTTTAAAGCTCTTTTTCAATGCAGTCCCAAAGGACTTTTGACTTTATCTTGTGAAGCTTACTGAGGGAAAGAGGCAGGTTGGAGTCTTTCTGAGCTGCTACCCAATTTTTCTTAACATTTTCTGAGGTCCTGAGCGGGGAAATGGATTCCAGTGGTCTAGGCGCTGCTCCTTCTTCTGCCACAATAGGGACCCTGTATATGTTTTTATATACTAATTGCCACACAGAATGGCCTTAATTGCCGCTCTTCCTCAATTGGCTTTACCCACATCATATGACTAAGCAGGCCTATGCCTTTGGCCACTTTTAACTGTACACCTGATGCTCGCAGTGCACCCGCTTCCTGACTTCTCCAACTTGTAAAGCAAATCACTCCTTTGGCATTAAGAGATTTTGCAGGGAAAGAATTTGAGTTTTTGCCTTCTTTCTTACTTATGGCCTTCATCTCAGTGCCAATCTTTTTGTCAATTATTTGAAATCTTGTCATTTTTCAAAAAACCTTTTCTGGTACCTGTTTGGTTTGAAAGAAATTGAGCTACTTTTTGAAAAGGTGGATTCATTTAACTCACGTGTTGACTACAGTTTAAGGTCTATGATGGAAAACTCCTCCGGGTTGAGTTTACAGCTTGACTTGGGGCAAGTTGCTGGCTTCTTAGAAAAGGTTTTTGACCCTTGCTCATTTTTCTCATTTGAGAAGTCTCACGCATCAACTTTAAGGCGATTTAGTATGATTTCACAAAAATGATTGCTATATGGACAATCTACTCTCCAAGTAGAGTAAGTACTCTATGAGTATTTTGCTGCTCCTTTGCTAACCCAGAAGAGAGATTTATCATCAGAACAATTGTCGTGAATATATAAAAATGTCTTGTTGCTTTTGGAATAATTCAACCTTAGTAATTCTCAAATGACATCAAACATCAAGATTTTTAAGAATAGCAAAGGACATTCAGTTTTGTTTTCTTTAGATACCATTCTGTACAGCATAGAACTCAGTGTCACCTGCATGCATGTCACAAATGCTCACCCATACACGCATTCTTCAGCCTCATGTTTCCTCACTTGAGGAATCATGTTTATTGTTCCCTCTACTCATTATGACGGTTGAATAAGGCCAAGACATGGACTCACAAAACTCAGGTGCCAGGAACTTTTTGAACTGAGTCTGCCCCTTGTATTCAGGTGGAAAGCACCCACCTTGGTAAAGCTGATATGAGTTGCTGTTGACTAAGCAGTACAGCATTGCCCTCAGCTTCTCTGAAATGTATTCTCACAAACAACAATGATTTTGTTTTTATATCTGTAACCCCAGATTGCTTACCAAGGTGACTGCATTTTTTGCAAGGCTGGCAACAGAATCCTTTGTTGTTTAACACCTTAAGGAACAGGAGGAAGAGATGGGTAGAGTCAAGCCAACTATCACCATAATTATCATTGAAGCCAAATTAGTGGTCTTCTTGACTTCTCTCTCTATTTTCTCTTTTTATGATTTGTGACAAAAGCTAGTCAGTCAAAGGAGGATAATGGTATATTTGAGTCTCATGCTGATTCTGGTGATGAGGTTAGCAATTGATAGCACTTACTGAAGAAAGTATAGGGAAAGAAAGACAAATCAAGCACCAAGAAATAGAAAATATGCACACAGCCAGGTGTTGTTGAAAGCAACACATACATTTCCTTCCTTGGAACATTCTAGTTAACAGAAGATTTGAGTTAAAATGTACATACACAAATGTTCCCAGACAGAGGTCTGAGGTGGCTTGCTAGGATGACTGTTTTCCTCCACCCCAGGAAAGCCATCTCAAGGTGGAAATGACTCCCACTACCCCATGCCCATCTTCTGAACTTGCTGGGAATTCACCCTCACAGAGGTTATACACTCTCTTCTCTGAATAATGAAAATAATTGGCCACAAGAGGGCGCATTCCAAAGACTTTTGCTCCTTACCAGTTAATCTTCCAGGGAAACAATTTCACCTACTGGAAGCCCCAGCCTGCATCGCCCTAATCTTGCTGATTAACAATCCGCCCTCCCCGCCCCGCCCTCCTTCCTTCCATCCTGCAGGAAAAGTTAAGATTTTATGGGTTGAGAGGAACATGACTACCTGTAACATATTACATGAGACAGAAGGTAAGGAAATAGGAATTCTAGTGATACATATGGACATTCCACAGCTCTATGGAAGACAGAGGAATGATAAATTTCAGAAGCAAACAAAGCAGAGCGGGGAGAAGTGTGACCGTGAATCATCAGCAATCCTGATTTGCTCACACATCTCTCCCTAATACGGCCGCCTGGGCTTTGACAAAACACTTCTTCCGTCTCCCCTGATGTGGTTGCCTAGTTGGCCTGTTTTATCAGCAGTTTTTACCAGCGACAAAGGACAAGTGACTTCAGACAGGGAGGAGAAAGTCTATTTATTTAATGCCTTGTGGGAACAGCACATAAGGCTTTGGAGGATGCGTTTGTTTCTGCACGGAGAGTGTAGAGAGAAATGGTGGAGAAAAGATGTGAAAAGAGATGGATTAGTGGTTTGGGCCAGAGGAGGAGGTGTATTGGAGTGCGTGTGGGGGAGGATCAGGGTAGAAATTCAGTTTTCATATTTGGAAAACCCAGAATCATACCTTCCCAGGCATTTTGCGTAAAAAATACGTGTTTCTCTTGGCCCCTCTTCTGCTAAAATGTACTCAGGCACGATGTCTTAGCTGTAGTTCAGAATGCTTTATACCCGACTGGTTCCTAGCTCCAAAACCCAAAGTGTAAAAGTTCTCAGGAACTTTGGAAGAAGTCTCTGAAAGTCCGAGGGTTAAACCTTCAGAAATTTTTTCTCCTTTTCGGCATCTAAAATCCCTTCCTCTCTAAATATTTAACCTTTTTTAAAATTGCCATTTAAATGAAAGATGCAGGAATGTGGCCGAGCATTTACAATTCAATAGCAGATCCTAAGCAAAGACAGTAAGTCTTTAAAAAAAACAAGATAATTTATAAGCAAAGTTCTGCTTTGGCAAGACCCTCTCCTGCAGGTTAAAGGAGGCATAACCTTCAAGGCCTCACTTGCTGCTTTTAGCAGAAATCCTTGGGAACAGTCCAGATGCAAAATTAGTGCTTCAGGGAACACACATGCTGTATTCTCCCATCAGTGACTGTACCATGTCTAGGCACAGGGAAACGCTGATGAAGAATGGAAAATGAAAGTAACAGCTGTGTTTTACAGCGAGCCCCCCCACCCCCATGTGGTGAGTTTAACTCCTCCATAAACAACAAGGCTCTTTACATTAACATTAGAGACTTAATTATTACCCACATGGAGAAGGGCAGCATACTTTAAGTAGGACCCTGGTGAGGAGAACAAAACATATCAAAAATGAAACACTGCATGTTAGTATCATTTATTTCATCGGAATTGCTCATGGACCCATGATCCTGAAATGCTGGTGGGGTTGGGTAGGGTAGGAGCAGCATTTTGTATCCTAGTGTGGGGGAGGGGGAACAACCCGGAACTTGGCTGCTTAACCCTTGGCATGCCTGCCTATATCCTTCAGTGAGTTATGAACACATTTGAAAAATTCTGAAAGCATCAAAGCAAAGGAAAATGTGCTTTCAGGTATTTTCACTTGCAGGTTTCCAAACTCATTCCTCCATTCAATGCCTCCCACTCAGAAACATTTCTGAGGTGTTCCCTACAAGGTGCAGTAATCATCTCTCCTATCCGTTTTTAGACACTTTTTTTTTTCTCCCCTTGGTATGTGTCCACCAAACTCAAGAGAGGTTTAAGTGATGAAATATTATCACCCACATGGGTTTGCGTGGGACTTCTTAGTGAATTACTCAGGCAGAGCAGGCTGTGATACAAGCGTTGCTCACAAGCCTCGGGAGGGAAAAAATAGCACAGAGGATGAAAAGAATATTATCATAGAGTAGGTAATGAAAGGTTAGCAAAGCCAGCAGCTATATCTAGTTAGGTGGGAAATAGTGTAGGAACCCGGTACACACCTGTATAAACGAATGCTGTACCACAAAGCACTATGGGAAGATTTCCATTCCAAGATTTTATAGCAGGAGATATTTAAGTCAAGCCTGAAACTGACTAGTAATTGATCCTAAACACCGCAGCCTCAGGCAAACTCCTTCCATTTTTCGAATTGCTGTGCGTGGAGATTTGAGGATTGGAGCATCCTGAAAGCATCATTGCAGTATAGCCATCTGTCTCAGATAAAACACAGATAAAGCAAATGTAATCAAGTGACTACTTATATTTTTCATGCCTAAGAAATTTGAGGGTTGTAATATCTTTCTGAAACCTACAGCCCTGGTAAATATGAATTCCATCCAGCACCTAGCTCTCTCATTCTGTGCCCCCACCACTTCTGCAAGGAAAGCTAGATGTAAAAGAAAAAATAAATGCACTGCTTAATAAGTCAGAATATAATAGAACTTTGAAAATGTACCTGCATATAAGGTAGACATTAGGAAGCCTTGAATCTCTCTCTTCCCCCTGTTCTCCTGAGCATTATGGCAACGGCATTTTCGTGAAATTGAATCTCAGTTTTATTTTTTTTTTCCCTGATAAAATATCATGCAATATACAAATAGCAGTTCCAGAAATGGACACCAGGAGAAGGAGGCGACAGGCATGTCAATTAGTAGGGGAAAATCCAAATGTCAGAAATCTGGGGGAGAGATCCAGCACGCAGGCAATGGAGGCAAATACAGGGAACCAAGTCTTTCTGCTCAGATCATTAAACTGATGCATATTTCAGCACTGCGCCTCTTCCCAGTACGCAGGCGATGCCATGCAGTTAATTATCAGCCAGGACCAGGATGAAAGTCATTTTATGATGACTCTCTGATCCTAATATAACAGCACCTGACAGATTGAGTCCCCTCTAATGAGTACTCTCTTTGTACAATCCTCTCTCAGGAACACTAAATCATTTGCTTCCAAGTACAGCTGCCTGTGGAGAAGGGGTGGGGCTATATTGTGCATTAGAAACCACCTCTTGAGAAATGAGGGGCTGCCCTGTAGGCTGTCCGTGGGAGCAAGGGGCCTCGGCTCCTTGACCCTGTGGAGGCAATTTGCATGTGCTGTCAGTGGTACAAGTCAGCCAGTTAGCGTCTCACCACCTCTTCCCAGCATCTGTAGACTTCTCTGGATTTTATTCAAGGAAAGTCCAACGTGGGTGGGTCCGCACTGCCAGCTGGACCCTCTGTTTACCCAGGACCGTCTACCTTCACCCTCAGCTCCTGCCCCGCTGGTTGAGGAAGGATTGTAGCAGAGCAGAGCCTGCGGAAATGAGTTACCTGAAACCCAGAGGGCCCTCCCAGCCTGGGGCCAGTCAGACTCTCCCGTTTCACACTCTTTCCTAGAAAAGCAAATCAGAACCTTGTGCCCTCTGGCTCCTCTAACTTAGCAGCTACTCTATCTCTGTCTTTAGAGTGGCACCCTGTGCGGTTCAGGGTTTCAGAAGTTGGCCTGTGTGGAGGCAGAAGGGAGACCAGCAGGGAGCTTGTTAACATTCTCTGCGGGGCAGGGTGGCTGTGCCCACACTGGAGGGGACCACAGGCTCCTCCACGCCTGTTCACGGAGCCTAGGGCAGTTTCCAGCTGCCTTTTCCTCTCATCTCTGGAGGACCCTACAACTCAGAATCTACGGCTGATGATCATTTTAGAGTTAAGTGATGAAGCTCTGCTTTGTGGTCTCTTCTCTTTTGTTTTCTTAAAAGATAAACAGTAACAACCACCACCCCCCAAACCCCACCAATTTTTAGCAAAGGGGAGTACTGGATTCCCGTTTTGAAAAAAAAAAAAAAAGTCCTCATGCTTCCTTAAAAATGACAGTTTTCTCCTCTAATTGTTCCCCGCTCTGGTGATCTAATCATAAACCTAACTTCATGATTCATTTCAACTCCTGCCAGAGATGCAAGATCGGAGGCAAAGGAATGCTGCTCACCAGCACCACCACCATCAGAGCCAATGTCCTTTCAAGTTTATACAGGGATACCAGAGAACCCTTCCTATACACATGCAGCCCTGCTGGGGCCCCGGGCTCAGTGAATTTACCACTAGCACTATCACACTGTTAAATTAAGAACAGAATCTACAGCTCTCCCTACACGGAATAGCCTTTCTGCTGCAGAGGACTTGAAACCATGCCTAAAATTTATGGTCCCGTAAACATCTCAGGGCTGAGAGTGATAAGTATGGCTGGATTTCCGTTAGCTATAGAAATCCAGGCAGGGAGACCCCCTAGGGAGTTGCAAGTTCTAAGAGGAACTTTCAGATGGTTCTCAGATTTGTGCTCCTCCGGATGCATGTACTCGAACAGTCGGAACCAGGTACACGGGGGCGGCAGTTGAGAAAAAGAGAACTTGTTTCAGATACCACCAAGTGGTAGCAGGGGAAGTGAGGGACCTCACTTTAATCAATCAAAGGATTCTACTCTGGACACCCAGTTCTTACAGTAAGTGTTGTTGCAGGAATATAGGCGCTTGTAGTAAAAGAAGGAAATGAATGACTTTTTCTCATTTTAGAATTAGGCAAGAACTGAGTGGTCCCTGCGTTCAACTGCTCTGCCAATGTAGGGGTCTCCTCTCTTATTAAGAGCTGTTGCTATTTTTGGACTCTCTAAGCAGCATTCAAGGGCTTCCCTGGTGGCTCAGCAGTCAAGAATCTGCCTGCAATGCAGGACACATAGGTTTGATCCCTGGGTTGGGAAGATGCCCTGGAGAAGGAAATAGCAATCCACTCCAGTATTCTTGCCTGGCAAATTCTATGGACAGAGGAGCCTGGTGGGCTATAGTCCATGGGATCACGAGAGTTGAACACAGCTAAGTGACTAAATCTACAAACTGCATTCTAAAGGAAAGGAGGCAAAACTGAGGGATACAGGGGTAGGAGGTGGATCTCTTCTAGTTCAGTGCTAAGGGTGCCTCCATTTGTTAATAAAGAAGCAAGTAATTGACTACTTCCTGCTAATTCCTGGGCTGTGACAGTGAATGAGATAGACAGGACCTCAGACCTGGGGTGTCCTAAGCTGGACTGGCAGGAGAGTGGGGGTGGAGGTGGAGGGAAGAGGGGTCACTTCTAGGGGAAGATGGGTCATCCCATCTAAAAGTCAAAGCTTTATTAAGGGCAGTCACTGTGGATGGTGTTTGGGGAGCAGGGGTCTTTTAGGTAGAAAGAAGAGCAACTGTCAGTGCCTGGAGATGAGAGCTGGTATGAGATGTTCATTCTGTGAAGCTGGACCACAAAAATGGGGTAGTGGGAGAGAATTGAGCTGGAAGGTGGGAGAAGCTCAGGTAGACCCCAGAGTTCCATACAGTTTCTGTGTTATATTGAGGACAGTAGGAACTCAGAGCAGGACTGGACGAAACAAGTGATGGGAATGAATCCACCTTTCCTTTATCAGCTTAATGGAGAAATGATGGGAAAGGGGCCTGACTCCATGCTGGCCTGACAGCTTGCACATAAAAGAAATGGCTGTTGCAGTGACCCAGGAAAGGAATGGTGGGGCGTGAAGCAGGTTGTGGCCATGGAGGAGGCAAGCCCCATGGGTACATGCCAGGAAGTGCTGTGCGTGCTTAGCTGCTCAGTCATGTTCGACTATTTGTGACCCCAGGGACTGTAGCCCACCAGGCTTCTCTGTCCATGGGGATTCTCCAAGCAAGAATACTGAAGTGGGTTGCCAAGACCTCCTTCAGTGAATCTTCCTAACCCGGGTCCCCTGCATTGGTCCCCTGCATTGCAGGTGGATTCTTTTATCATCTTAGCCACCAGACTCTACGGGCAGTCTTACATAGCAGGGGTGTTTGCATATTTGTTTCAGGGATAATAGTGTTTCCACAGCTTGCTAGAGCTTATACTATGTCTTCATCTATCTTATCCTGTTGGGTCCTTCCAAACCTGTGAGATAATGGGCCAAATGTCACTATGTTATTCCCATTTTATAAAAGGTAAGACTCAGGTTAAGCAGTTAGTCAGCAGACCCAGGCTCCCAGACACACTCAAATCTAGTCTCTTCTTTCTAGAGTAAGAGTTGATGAAGTTTTTTCTGAAAAGGGCCAGAGAGTAAGTCTCTTAAGCTTTGTGGGCCAAATGGACTCTGTCGCGGCTACTCAAATCCAAGTTCTAGTGCAAAGCAGCCACAGACAACCTGTAAAGAAATGAGCCTAGCTGGGATCAAAAATTCATGGGTACTGCAACTTAAATTTCATATAATTTTCACATGTCACAGCATCTTATTTTTCTTCAGCCATTTAGAGATGTCCAAACTGTCCTTAAGATACATAGGCCTTCATTCGCAGAGCCTGGTTAGAGATGATTTGTAACAGAGGCTGCCATGCTTGCCAGAAATTAGGAGGTGGCCTTGAACTTGACACTAACATATCCCTGCTCTCTTTTATGCTGTGTTTCATCTTTAGGCACAGCCAGGAAGACGCTGCACTTTGAGATTTCCAAAGAAGGCAGTGACCTGTCCGTGGTGGAACGTGCAGAAATCTGGCTCTTCCTGAAAGTTCCCAAGGCCAACAGGACCCGGAGCAAAGTCACCATCCGTCTCTTTCAACAGCAGAAGCACCTGCAGGGCAGCTTGGATGCAGGGGAGGAGGCTGAGGAAGTGGGCTTGAAGGGGGAAAAGAGTGAAATGTTGATATCGGAGAAGGTGGTGGATGCTCGGAAGAGCACCTGGCACATCTTCCCTGTCTCCAGCTGCATCCAGCGCTTGCTGGACCAGGGCAAGAGCTCCCTGGACATACGGATTGCCTGTGAGCAGTGTCAGGAGACCGGCGCAAGCCTGATGCTCCTGGGAAGAAGAAGAAGAAAGAAGAGGAGGGGGAAGGGAAGAAGAGGGATGGAGAAGGAGGGGCGGGAGGGGACGAGGAGAAGGAGCAGTCGCACAGACCTTTCCTCATGCTGCAGGCCCGCCAGTCTGAAGACCATCCTCACCGGCGCCGGCGGCGGGGCCTGGAGTGTGACGGCAAGGTCAACATCTGCTGTAAGAAACAGTTCTTTGTTAGTTTCAAGGACATTGGCTGGAATGACTGGATCATTGCTCCCTCCGGCTACCACGCCAACTACTGTGAGGGTGAGTGCCCCAGCCACATAGCAGGCACATCGGGCTCATCCCTCTCCTTTCACTCGACGGTCATCAACCACTACCGCATGCGGGGCCACAGCCCCTTCGCCAACCTCAAGTCGTGCTGTGTGCCCACCAAGCTGAGACCCATGTCCATGTTGTACTATGACGATGGGCAGAACATCATCAAGAAGGACATCCAGAACATGATCGTGGAGGAGTGTGGTTGCTCATAGAGCGCCCAGCCCGGGGGGGATGGGAGCGAGACGGTCCAGAGAAGACAGTGGTGACATGAAGACATGTTTAAGGTTTCTGACTGAAACAACCAGGAAAAAAAAAAAAAGAAAAAAAAAAAAACTGAAAGCAAAACCTGAAACAGATGAAGGAAGATGTGGAGAAATTCCTTAGCCAGGGCTCAGAGATGAAACAGTGAAGGAGATGGGAATTGCGGGGGAGAGGGAGAGTGGGGTACCTTTCGCTTCTTCCTCCAGCATCCAAGGGGTGACAGCAGTTGCTCAAACGGGAATATCGTCCTCTCCTTTTCAGTTCCCTTTCCGTATGAGCCTCGGAGTCAACCTGTCTGGTCTGCAGTAATGTGGGCTGGCACAACCCAAATAGCATCTAGAAAGCCATGAGTTTGAAAGGGCCATTTATAGGCACTTTCCCACCCAGTAACCCAGGTCGTAAGGTATGTCTGTGTGACCCTCTCTCTGTGTATATCAGCCCATGCACACACACAAAGACGCACACACCCCTCGCAGACACATACATACCCACCACACACACACCCCCCACTACACACAGATGAACACACGTACAGACCACACACCCCACCACGTACACGTGAACACACACACAGACCTCATGCACGCAGAGACACACATCAAACACACACAAAGGCATTTCCACAGCACACACACACATACACATATTCTGGTAAAAGAACACTAGTGTGCAGATGGTCACACCTTCTTTTTCTGCACCACTTCCGCAACAAAACAATAACCAACATGAAAAAAAAAAATGAGAACAAGAATGGGAAGCATGAAAGATCAAGGAAAAAAGAATACCAAGTTACATTTCGTTAAGGTGCTTATGATCTTAGAACTATGCAACCTAATAGGTTTGAAACTGTTTACCTGAGAGAGAACAAAAAGAGAGACTTTTTTGTATTGGAAGTAACCTGATTAATTTTTATTTTCTTCAAGGAGAGATACTTGAAAGGAATATGTTTGTCCATCTGTTGGATCCAAACATTTCTATATTTTGTAAATGTTGTTTTTTTTTTATCGTTTACTATTTGCACTACAATGGTGTTCGACCTGTCTAATCCTTATTTAAC
>NW_011495058.1:6998042-6998308 GCF_000754665.1 Bison bison bison
TGGGGGTGGGGTGGGGTTCAGAGCTGCACTTAATGTGAGCTATAAAAGAACTGCTACAGCACACAAAATAGCTATTTTTATTATTATAATTATAATTATTATTATTATTTTGTACCTTAAAAAATAGACACATACACCAAAGACATTTGTGTGAGCCTTTAAACAGTCTGTCTGTGGTTGGTATCATTCACCATCAATGAGTCAGGGGTTGGGATTCAAGGTTGAGTAAGGTGGATTGTGTTCAGGCTTGAGAGACCTGAAAAGTT
>NW_011495058.1:6998408-7009461 GCF_000754665.1 Bison bison bison
TCTTACTCCCTGCAGGGAAAACAAAACTGGAAACTCGTGTTCAATCTAGGCTGATTATTTGGATAACATATGTATTATCTGTTGGAATCAATCTTAAATCAGAAGCTTTTTCAGAAAAAAAAAAATTAACCTGTAGGCCAGGATAAAAGAGGTGGGTGCATTTTTTAATTTGTTTTTTTATGATTAAGGTCTGGTTGTGAGAAGTATTACCTGCGCAGCTGGACTCAATAATGTTGCTGTCACTAGTTAAACGATAAATAATTTGGGGGAAGGTGTTTAAGAGCATGGGAGTAAGAAAAAGAATGGGAAACAGGAATGAGGGCAGTGGTAAAAATCCCTGATATTTTAATTTACAGCCCAAATTCTTGATGTATAATTGGCATGCATTGATTCAGATACGAAAAGAAAAAAACCCCACTTTGTTTTATAAATATCAAAGTACATGCTTAAAGCGAAATTGTTACTGATTTATTCTATGATATTTAGCTTGCCTAGGTCATATGTAATTCATTTATGTGCTTTTTAAAATACAGAGCCTTACTTATACTGACTTGTTGAAATTTGTGAAAGTTGGGGGGAAAAAAGGTCTCCTGGGGGAAATTATATTTGTTAGAGTTCTGTAAAATATTGAAGCTTTCAGCCCTATGCCAATTTGTAGATTTTTAAAAAAAATTAATAGTAGGAAAATAAAGTATCAGTGAGCAATCATTCCCAAGGTAGTTTAGCTCTTCTTGAGAAATAGACCAAATCAGTCTGCTACCTACTAGGCTGTATGTAAGCCGATTTAATGTTGTTACCTGGCTGTACAAGCTACAGTCTAGAGGTTCATCCTATGCAGGAAACCCCACACGAGTGCATAAGAATGGATTCTAATTAAGTATGAGATGGAGTGCATGCAACATTGATACTTCCTCACCCTTAACCATTGACTAGGAAATTGGGCAGCTGAGTGTCATGAAATTTTCTTGAAAAACTTTGAGGGCCTTTTGAACTCCTTATTTGGCATTGGAATGAATAGAGGAACCTATGAAAATAGTATGGGAAACCAAGTCCTAGTTCACTGTGTAATAGCAGAGATGGCCCAGGCAATAGACAAAGCGAAAAGAGGTTGAAAAAACAGCTGATCTCTCTCTGTGGCTCCCATTCATCTCAAATATGTATGCCATCTACTGAAGCCTTTAAATCCTGGATGTGTTGAGGGTACAATGGAGTTTGATAAGTGGCCACAGTAATTAATAGCAGAGCTAAATGAAATTACATATGACAATATTTTAATGGGAAATTTTCAT
Organism: Bison bison bison; assembly: GCF_000754665.1. Lineage (NCBI taxonomy): Eukaryota > Metazoa > Chordata > Mammalia > Artiodactyla > Bovidae > Bison > Bison bison. The sequence continues at coordinate 6,999,698 of NW_011495058.1, forward strand.
TTATTAAATTACACATCTCCAAACTTTAAAATATTTTATTAAATGTATATGGCCTTGAAATAGAATGATAAATTACAACTATCTTTGATAATCTTGGAAGTTATGCAACTTTGTAAACAGCCATGCTGTTCATGGAGCAGTGTGAGGTCAAAAGAAAAACTTTTAAATTCCACCAGACTATGTCTTCCCTATCTGTTTTCCTAAAGCAAGTTTAGCTTCATCTGATTTGTGCTCTTTCTGAAGGGCTCATCTTTAGGCTCTTAAAAGTCTACCCACATCCACTCTTCAAAGATCTGAAAAGCATGTGTTCCCAAATAATTTTTAAGAATGCTAAATATGTTGTAGATTTGATTGACTTTTTCTTTTCCTTTTTTTTTTTTTTTGCAAAAAGTAAGGTGAATTCCAGAACACTGAGTTGGGATTTTCTTGTCTCTGAAGACCAATCAATTCCATACTTATTTAAGATTGATTCCACACTCTGATTTTAAGGAGAGTATCTACCTTCTCCTCTTAGATAGAACAAGTGAATTTTTTTGTCACCCTTGAGAGATTGAACGTCAAGGTGACTCTAAAATCAGAAAAGGCAAATGCCTTAGTGCTATTAAGCTTAAACTCAAATTATCATGTTCACTTGAAAAAATGATTTCCTGTGGGCCTTTTGGCAACTTCTCTTTTCAATATAGAGAAAAACTTAGTCACCCTGAAAACCTACACAATAAATGGAACTTGTAGATGTGGGCAGAAGTCTTGGGGGTGGACACTGTGTATGTTTAAATTAAACCCTTTATCACTGAGAAGCTGTTGTATGGGTCAGAGAAAATGAATGCTTAGAAGCTGTTCACATCTTCAAGAGCAGAAGCAAACCACATGTCTCAGCTATATTATTATTTATTTTTTATGCATAAAGTGAATCATTTCTTCTGTATTAATTTCCAATGGGCTTTACCCTCTATTTAAATGCTTTGAGAAACAGTGCATTGACAATGGGTTGATATTTTTCTTTAAAAGAAAAATATAATTATGAAAGCCAAGATAATCTGAAGCCTGTTTTGTTTTAAAACCTTTTATGTTCTGTGGTTGGTGTTGTTTGTTTGTTTGTTTGTTTTATTTTGATTCTTTTTTTTTTTTTTTGGCATATTACATGCAGTTCTTTAACCAATGTCTGTTTGGCTAATGTAATTAAAGTTGTTAATTTATATGAGTGCATTTCAACTATGTCAATGATTTCTTAATATTTATTGTGTAGAAGTACTGGTAATTTTTTTATTTACGATATGTTTAAAGAGATAACAGTTTGATATGTTTTCATGTGTTTATAGCAGAAGTTATTTATTTCTATGGCATTCCAGCGGATATTTTGGTGTTTGCGAGGCATGCAGTCAATATTTTGTACAGTTAGTGGACAGTATTCAGCAACGCCTGATAGCTTCTTTGGCCTTATGTTAAATAAAAAGACCTGTTTGGGATTTATTACTTTTATTTTTATTTTTTTGTCTTATTGATTTCCCAAGATCAACCTTGCACACATATTGCCATGTCTTTTGCTGGGTGATAATTTTGTTTCTACCATAATTATCTGGAAGAGTATGAGGAAAATAGATCACATGGGAGAGACAGAACAAAAGCTGAACTCAGAGAGCTCAAATAGAAAAAGAATATATATTGCTGTGGCAGGCAGAGATTTGTAATGGATTGCAGGTACTTGTGAAGTGAAAGCGAAAGTGGGTTAGTCATATCCGACTCTTTGCAACCCCTTGAACTGCAGCCTGCCAGGCTCCTCTGTCCGTGGAATTTTCCAGGCCAGAATAGTGAAGTGGGTAACCGTTCTCTTCTCCAAGGGATCTTCCCAACCCAGGGATCGAACCCAGGTTTCCCGCATTGCAGGTGGATTCTTTACCATCTGAGCCACCAAGGCAGGTACTTGGACCAGAAATATTTAAATTAGATACATTTTGTTAATTTCCCATTTCTCAATGGCAAAATTCTTGTAAGTAACATGAAATAGACATTTCCTCTTTCTCTCCCTCCAACTTTCCTCCTTCCTTCCATCCCTCCTTCTTCTTCCTTCTCTTTTTTCTTCCTCCTTTTCTTTCTGGAGTTGCATGGGACTACCAGGTCTCAAGAACTACACACACAGGAAAGAAACAGACTGGTACCAACCGGACCCATTCAGAATCACACAAGTACAGTCCCAAAGTGATCCTTTTCTTTCACTGTTTTTTTCATTGGTATTGGTGCCCATCTTAGAGATTATATGGAGAAACTAACTTCCGTGAACGCCAATACAAATAAACATGACTTCATGCTTCATGTTACTTGCAGTTCCCACCTCATTGTTTCAACCAACCAGAACACTAGACATTGATGATCCTGCTTTTAAAGATGAATCTGAGACATGGTTAAATAACATTAATTAGAACTAGTATTCCAAGCCAGATCTGTATTCAAGTCTCAGGTTAATCTTTTCTTTCTGTTCTATACTTCTAGTTTTTTTTTTTGGTTAACTTCCTTATGTTCCAAGGGGAAAAAAGCTGATGGAGGAGGTGGAGGTTGAGTGTTGAACACACACATATATATATTTTTTAATGCAAATACTTTACAACTGCCAGACAATTTACTTATCTCCAAGAAAAATGCCCAATTCACATAGATTCATGTGTGTGTGAGTGCTCCGTCGCTCAGTTGTGTCTGACTCTTTGTGACCCCATGGACATAAACCCTCCAGGTTCCTCTGTCCATGGAATTTTCCAGGCAAGAATAATGGAGTGGGTTGCCATTTCCCACTCCAGGGATCTTCCAGACCCAGGGATGGAACCTGCGTCTCTTGTGTCTCCTGCCTTGGTAGGCAAATTCTTTACCACTGTGCCACCTGGGAAAGTTCCAATTTTTTAAAATTGGAAAATGAGAATTGCTATAGTTTTGCTTTGCATTTATTAATTTCTCTTATTTTTTTTCTGCTTATATTTTGCTGGAGGAAACCTTTTGTCAGAAGTATTTTACTTTATAGGCCTAGCAATGTGTGTGTGTACACACACACAGGCATTAGCCTTCATTTCCCACCAAATTGAATAATGAATGCATATTAGGAACTGAGTAAAATCCCACTGAACTACAAATGGGTAGCACTGTTATGAAATTTATAATGGACATTTTAAACATTATGGACATTATCATAAGTAAGAAAAAGAAACGAAGAGAAAACAAAAGTCAGTTATAGAAAATTATATAATTATGTATATATGTGTATGTATAAAAACATGTATGTATTTGTAATATATATATTACATATCTAATACACACACAGAGACATATGTTTGGGGCAGAAAGAGAGAGAATATGTCATTATTTAAAGGCACCATCTAAATCCATTTCATATAGAGGTTTGATCCTTTTTCAGAAATCAGTTGTCTGAGGAGTTGTCCAAACTGAAGGGAAGAGAGAAGTACAATAATTCTTTCCTGCATCAAAGCCATTGTCAGCTTCCTTAAAAAAAAATTTAGTGTTTTTGCATTTATCTTAAAATAATTTTGATGTTTTCCTTTCTTTGGTCCATGAAAAGGTAGGATCCATAGAAATTCTCCATTATTACCCTTTCAGGGTTTCTTTAATTATCATGTCATCAGTGCCTACAGTTAAAAAAAAGACAAATTGTTTATCTACAAGCCCAGCATCACAGTGCTGTTTCAAGAGTTCTTAGAAATAAAAAATTAATTGCCCTATTTGACCATGTCCACTTTTGAGAAAAGTCTGTCATCCTAGGAGTCCTACCATGCCTTTAATTCACTAGAGGGATAGAGAAGTACTTTTCCTGCAGGAGACTTGGCAGATAAAATCTGAAAGTGTTTTGGGAAATATTAGGTCAACTGATTGAATAAAAATGATGAAGGATCTTCTTTTTTAAAAAACTGATTTCTGCTCGGAAAACAGTCAGAGGAAGCGTTGCGGGAAGGTTTAAACACTATTAGAAAAAGAGCATGGAAAAAGCCTCCCAAGGCTAGGGTTAATTTGCAGCTGTGATTCTCACTATCATGGTGGTGGTGTTGCCTGCATTATTGTCATATGAGGGACACAGTGTTCTAAGACAAACTCTATAATGTGGCAACGGAGGTCCCACGGAGTACGTCTTTCATAACTGAAGTTGTCCACACAGTTCAGGGCCATAGCCTAAGCTGTTTGAAAAGCTTGGTACTCACAGGGGAGAAAGACAATCTTTATGGGGAAACTGTTCCATTGTGAAACAGAGAAAGAAAGAAAGAAATAGCAAACAGCGCTAATCTATGCCAGAAATGGCAGGCCTGAGGCAGGGGGATGACAAAGCACTGGGCTTCAAAGTGTTTATTGTCCTAGAGCTGCCAAGCACTTTGAAGACAATCATCAAACCCTTCTAAATGGAACCAGGGAGGTTTCTCACCATTGATCTCAGCAACAAATGTTTGTGTTTCATGGTCAGTTTTTTTTTTAATCCTTCAAAGACTCTAAGTAGAATTGTCATTAAATAGGCTATTTTAAAAGATAAAACTAATTTTCCATCTGAGTAATCATATCCCAAACATGATCAAATGCCAACTAGAGAAATGGCTTGAAATGGTATCCAACAATATATTCAGTAGCTATTATTATGCCAAGTTATTATAGGGGTTCAGGATCCTGAAATCAACTAACCATTATGTTCTCAAAATGATGAATTTTCACCAGTCTCCATAATATCATAGGCTGGTACGTGTTGCCAAGGAAGTTACTACCAATGGCCTCTTAAAAAATGGCCTCATAAAAAAATGAAATGAGCGGACACAGCCTCTTCCTTTTGGACTTGGGATAATAAGATGTGAGTTACATTGAAGACTCTAGCTAATTAGATTGATTTAATCATTTATTTTGGAGAAGGCAATGGCAACTCACTCCAGTACTCTTGCCTGGAAAATCCTATGGATGGAGGAGCCTGATAGGCTGCAGTCCATGGGGTCGCTGAGAGTCAGACACGACTGAGCGACTTCACTTCACTTTTCACTTTCATTCATTGGAGATGGAAATGGCAATCCACACCAGTGTTCTTGCCTGGAGAATCCCAGGGACGGGGGAGCCTGGTGGGCTGCCGTCTATGGGGTCACACAGAGTCGGACACGACTGAAGCGACTTAGCAGCAGCAGCAGCAATCATTTATTTGGGCTTTCCAGGTGGCCCTAGCGGTAAAGAACTTGGCTCCCAATGCAGGAAATATAAGAGACACAGGTTTGATCCCTGGGTTGGGAAGATCCCCTGAAGGAGGGCATGCAACCCACTCTAGTATTCTTGCCAGGAGAATCCCATGGGCAGAGAAGCCTGCCAGGCTACACTCCATAAGGTTGCAAAGAATCAGACGCAACTGAAGCAACCGAGCATGTGCGCCATCGTTTATTTAGCCGGTATACCAAAGCAGTCTGGGGCAGAGGAGTCAAGAGCTTTCTCCAAGTTCAGTGTTGGCCAGGAGGTAGGATGGCCCTGTGACTGCTCGGAAGCAAATGCTCCATGGCCCCGTCAATGTTCCAGGAAGGCAGGTGTCAGCATGGTATGGAGAACCAGGATCAGCATGGCTTCCTCTTTCTAAGAGAGCTTGTTCTCATCCTAGTACCTGGGGCCCCTCCAGCTCACTCTTCACAACCAGACATTGTAGGGTTAAAGTTAATAGCTTTTATTTGGGGGCTTTAACCATTTCACAAGACAGGAAATGAAATCTAAATCCATTTAATATGAAACAAGTACCCAGTTGTGCTTCTGGTCTGATCCATCCATCGTTCGGAAGCCTGATGTTCCATGTAGTCAGTTCAGAATTGGGAGAACATAGGTTAACCACTGAAGGTAAATTCTATGGAAATTACTGTAAAAAAACAAAACAAAACAAACCTTTGAGACTATTAAAATGTGGCAGAGAAGGAGATGAAACTCAGGGGTGCTGAGAATGAGGTCAGTTGTGACTTAGCCTCACCTTGGAAGTGATTGGATCAATGTACATGCTGGCCTCTAGGAATCAGATTGCTTGAGGTTTCTTTTTCTCATTTTCTTGAAGAAAGAGTAGGTACCTAGGGGAAGGTAGAGTGGGGAAAGCTGCAACCTCCCCCTTTCAGACTTCCAGGACTTGGGTCTTGATCATTGGAGAGAAGAAGCTGCAGGCAGAAAAAGAATAAGTCTTTACACCAATGACTCAATGTAAAGGGACCATTCCTTTGGTCCCCAAGTAACAAATTGTGATACTATATGAAAAGAGACCATTTCCTCCAATTATGCACTGAAAATAGCTCTATGGGTAACACATGGAAAATGGTCCAAAAGCTTTGAGAGCTGTGAAATATAGGACATTCACCAGATTTTGGCTTTGGCAAGGTGGCCTCTGGAAGAAGTGGCATTGTGATGTATTCCACTGGCGGTGTGGAAGAACCCAAGAGCCACCTTGTAAAGCTGAATGGGCAAATTATGGCACATGTGAAACAACTGAGGTTTCCCAGGCATAAGTGGAAAAAATTTAGGGATGGGTTAGGTGGCACAATGGTAAGGAATCTGCCTGCCAATGCAGAGGACACAAGAGATGTGGGCTCTATCCCTGGGTCAGGAAGATTCCCTGAAGGAGGAATTGGCAACCCATTCCACTGTTCTTGCCTGGAAAATCCCATGGACAGAGGAGCCTGGCAGGCTACAATCCACAGGGTCTCAAAGAGTTGGACACAGCTGAGCACTGCGCAGTATGGACTTAAGTAAGTTCGTCTTCGAGAAAATGAGGTAAGAGCTCATTTTTTTTTTTTAATTCAGTCTGTTTGTTTAGTTTTAAAACTCTCATTAGTATACTTTTTGTTTACTGGTGAAATAATCCATACTGTTTATGTAAATTACAAATGGTACAGAAGGATGTGAAGTGATTTAATGCCACCATTTTTATTATATTTCATGCCGCCATCTCTGCTTTTACAGTTCTTTTAGGGTGGAGAAAACTGTGTTTGTGCTGGTTTTATAGTGACACAGAAAAAGTGTGGTAGATCCTCAGAAGAACTATTTTTAAACCCCAATTCAAACAAATCACAATAAGTATTTGTCTTACTAATGAAAGTCTTTAAAAGCAACTCCTTATAAGAACTCTAGGAGGTGGACCTTCCTTTTCAAAGATGGACCATAGCCACATTTTGCAGGTGAGAAACCTGTGGCACAGAATCCTAACATGTAACAGCAGTAGGGTTTCCATCCAGGGAGGCTTTGAACCCTCTATTGCGCCCTCATATGCTTTATTGCTTCTCGACCAAGAGTGCAACTGCTCTTACCCCACGATTCTGCCGACGCCATACAAGTGCCTTATTCTACTTCTGCGTGTAAGTTGTGTATTAACAGTTGTTATCACCAACTACTTCTTCAGCCAGTAGGTAACCTGCAGAGTGGAGGCATTTTGGTGAGGAGGAAAACCTGCCAGAGCATGAGTCAGGAAATCCAAGCTTCAGCCTGCTTCTGTCACTGAGTAACTCTGTCTTGTTCAGTCCCATTTACATCTTTGGCTTTCATTGTCCGTATCTATAAAAAGACCAGAGTTAGAATCTCCCCGAGTGCATCTCAGCCTCAAGATTCTAACATTCAAACTGCCTGGATCAAGGTTAGACACACATCTTTTGACCAAAGGACCTACATCTCCCATTTAGCCAAAGAACCTGTAATAGATACTACCCTAAGGACGTAGCTAATCAAAAGATACATTTTTAAAATGAATGTCATTCTGTTTTTGATGTCCCATTCACTGCTTTTGTTGTAACGGCAACAACAGTAAAACATTTGGTTTAATTACTTCTTGTGGAAAAAACAATTGTCAAAAACGCTCAACCAAATTGGCTAGCTGTTGCTTCAGAATTACTCATGTTGCTTTGAAAGAAGAGGTCAAAGCAAAGAGATAATGTTTGGCTACATGACAGATATATTTATGTACAACTTAATGTTTTTAGCCCATCTAGCTATTTTTTTAATGCATTTATATATTTCTGGACTATGTTTTACTCTACACATCATTGGATTTCTACCTTTTTTTCACTATAAGGAGTGTGTATTTTTGTGTTTTTATTTTCCATCATTCCTCATTTCTTCTGGCTTTTTCTAAAAGTCAGAGATAAGGTCATTAAGAATAAAACATTTAGGCAAAGAAAGTTTCAAATGGGGCTTCATGGCCAAGGTCAGAAATTCTCTTAGTGTATACAATCACCCAGAAACCTTGTTTAAAATATGTATTTCTGTGATCCATTCACGGAGATTTTTGAGACAATGGGTGAGGAATAGGATCCAGGAATCCATATTTTGTAAAATATGGACATTTGTAGGCAAAGTAATGTCTCTACTGTTTAATTCATTGTCTAAGTTTGCCATAGGTTTCCTTCCAAGGAGCAAGTGTCTTTTAATTTCCTGGCTGCAGTCACCATCTACAATGATTTTGGAGCCCAAGAAAATAGTCTGTTGCTATTTCCAAGTGAATGGAGGTTTACAAATTAGAAACGTTGGGACCTACCACACTGTATTGGTGGCCCTGAACTCATCTTTGAGAATAAGTAGATGGTGCCTTAGCACAAAGTGGCTAAAAATCATACCTATCCAGCCTGGATTCTTTCTCTGTTCTAATAATCTTTTCCAGAAATGTGGGTAGGAAGGTGAGCCCAGGGTGAAGAAGAAGACACTTTCTTCGAAAGATTATTAGTAGCTGTTATCTAATTAGAGATGGATATGGCTTTAAGCTGTATATATGAAAGTGAAAGTGAAGTCGCTCAGTCCTGTCCAACTCTTTGCGACCCCATGGACGGTAACCTACCAGGCTCCGCGGTCCATAGGATTTTCCAGGCAAGAATACTGGAGTGGGCTGCCATTTCCTTCTCCAGGGGATCTTCCCAACCCAGGGATCGAACCCGGGTCTCCTGCATTGCAGACAGACGCTTTACCATCTGAGCCACTAGCTGCTGCTGCTAAGCTGTATATATAGGGCTTAGTTATCTTTTCCTAGCTCTTTTTTTTCTCTTTAGATTTAATATGAAGGTAATTTTAATAATCATATAAATTCATATATGATAAATTCAACCTGGTTTCACACTGCATTCACCTTACTGGAAATTGACAATGCACAGAAAAACAGAAGATGAGTGGATAGTGAAGGGAGCACCAAATGTATTCAGTCCAGGCTGCTTTTTCTGTACTTCATAATGTGACCTTGAACTAGATGCTCTGATTCCAAATTTATTCTTCTGTATGGTGGGGCCAGTGATGCCTATTCTGCTCATATCCCTGAGGTCCTATGAGAAGGAGGTACATCAAAGTGTTTTAGTGATGGAAGAATCAAAATAGTGATGAGACTTCTCTTTCCATTTTCTTTAATCAACAAACACAATCTCCTAAACTGTTCATTTGTTTGTAACAAATGGCTTGGGAGATTCAATAATTCAACATTAAATTATTGAGTTAAATAATTCAATACATAAAACACTCAGCACCCTGCTTTGAGATGAGTGGATGAAAAAGCCCAGTCAGTTTAAATATAGCTTTTAAAGAAGGATCGTGACCAAGTTTCATTAAGCTGGATTTTTAATAGCACTTTATTTTATAAATTTCAAAAGATATCCCTCCATAAAGTAGAATCAATCACAAAATCTCTTTGGATTGATGTACTATATATTTGGGCTTCCCCTGGAATGTGAAGTCAAGTGGGCCTTAGAAAGCATCACTACGAACAAAGCTAGTGGAGGTGATGGAATTCCAGTTGAGCTATTTCAAATCCTGAAAGA
>NW_011495058.1:7009561-7010222 GCF_000754665.1 Bison bison bison
CTGTGAAAGTGCTGCACTCAATATGCCAGCAAATTTGGAAAATTCAGCAGTGGTCACAGGACTGGAAAAGGTCAGTTTTCATTCCAATCCCAAAGAAAGGCAATGCCAAAAAATGCTCAAACTACCTCACAATTGCACTCATCTCACACGCTTGTAAAGTAATGCTCAAAATTCTCCAAGCCAGGCTTCAGCAATATATGAACCCTGAACTTCCTAATGTTCAAGCTGGTTTTAGAAAAGACAGAGGAACCAGAGATCAAATTGCCAACAACTGCTGGATCATCGAAAAAGCAAGAGAGTTCCAGAAAAACATCTATTTCTGCTTTGTTGACCATGCCAAAGCCTTTGCCTGTGGGGATCACAATAAACTGTGGAAAATTCTGAAAGAGATGGGAATACCAGACCACCTGACCTGCCTCTTGAGAAATCTGTGTGCAGGTCAGGAAGCAACAGTTAGAACTGGACATGGAACAACAGACTGGTTCCAAATAGGAAAAGGCATATGTCAAGGCTGTATATTGTCACCTTGCTTCTTTAACTTCTATGCAGAGTACATCATAAGAAACACTGGACTGGAAGAAACACAAGCTGGAATCAAGATTGCCGGGAGAAATATTAATAACCTCAGATATGCAGATGACACCACCCTTATGGCAGAAAG
>NW_011495058.1:7010709-7014900 GCF_000754665.1 Bison bison bison
TTTGAACGTGTTGTTGGAGAAGACTCTTGAGAGTCCCTTGGACTGCAAGGAGATCCAACCAGTCCATTCTGAAGGAGATCAGCCCTGGGTGTTCTTTGGAAGGAATGATGCTGAAGCTGAAACTCCAGTACTTCGGCCACCTCATGCGAAGAGTTGACTGACTCATTGGAAAAGACTCTGATGCTGGGAGGGATTGGGGGTTAAGGAAAAGGGGACAACAGAGGATGAGATGGCTGGATGGCATCACTGACTCAATGGACGTGAGTCTGGGTGAACTCCAGGAGTTGGTGATGGACAGGGAGGCCTGGCGTGCTGCGATTCATGGGGTCACAAAGAGTCGGACACAACTGAGCGACTGAACTGAACTGAACTGAACTGTAGACTCTAGAAAAATGACACAGATGATCCTATTCACAAAGCAGAAACAGAGACACAGATGTAGAGAACAAATGTATGGTCATCAAGGAGGAAGATGGAGATTGGGAGATTGGGATCAACACATATACACTATCAATGCTTTGCATAAAATAGATAACTAGTGGAAATGCCTTTATTGTACCACTTTCCAGATACCCACAGCAGAAAACTATTCTATTTGAAAAAGCAGAGGGAGGCCCATTGAGAGGGTACATGGTATTAGAACAAAGGAAGCTGAGTTAGCTGTCAGTAGAGAAAAGTGTTGGAAGATATTTCCAATCACTATAGTTATGCATGCCCTGTAATACTTGGCTTCCAAGGTTCATTGCTGTTTTTTCTTCTCTTTTTAGCCAGTGAGTTAAAGAAATTAATTCAATTAAATATATATCATAGTGGTGAACAGAATAACTTCCGTGTTAGATAACAGAAATTTTAGCGCAGCTATTTAGTGGCAGTACGACAGTGGGGCAAGTTATTTAAATTCAACAACCATGCTTCTTTCTCTTCTTTACATTTAGGATAAAAATAGTATTAGGTAGATATTTTTCAAGTGGGAAGACATCTAAATAGAGCTCAATGTCTGATGTGGACCCCTGCTAAAAATATCTTATAATATTTTTATGCCTGCATCCTGCAAGAGTGATCAGAAACACCTCTTTCAGTCAGACCCTTAGCCCATACATTCTAGAACTTGAGTTCTGGCAGTGGCCCCACTGAGCATTTTGAGAGTTGATGTTGCTTGCTATGACACCAGTTGTAGAGGGTTATTATTGTTTTTAACCCAAAGAGCTTTCTTTAATAACCCTGTTATAACTAACATTTTCAGCTTAGTCTACCTCTTGAGGTAAAAACTCTATTAGTTTAACATACAAATTAAAGTGATACATAGTTTTCTTGAATTGATAGAAACTGAAGTGCCCCATAGAGATTTTTTTTCATAATTGAAGAATAATCTTTTAAATATTAAAAAAGAAATCAATGTTAGTTTGGACATAAGAAGTAAGCCTTTGATAAGCAGGTTTAAATAATAAGGACATTTGTTGCTCAAGGAACTTGGAACCAAGTTTTCTTGCATAGTATGATCACAGCTCCATTTCTTTATAATTCTCTAATCACTTCCCACATCAGTATTTTGACTTTTTCATCCAGCTCTTGGTCTCAACACAGCCTTTGGCAAAAACCTGGGCATTATTCATTTTCATTTGCATTCAGCATAGAATGCTTCCCATAACTTTATTTTAAAAACAATGAAGAAATTTCACAGAAGTTACTGAGTGAGTAAATCTTTCCTGGTGACTTTTTGGCTCAAATGGACACAGGCCAATCACAAGGACAGGAGACTATGATTGACTAAGACACATCAGACTCAACTTTCTGAGAATGGACAGTTCCCAAAATTGCATTGCTGCTGGGTATGTGGGGTTATTAAGGTGAATGGTAAAGATTCAAAAAGCAAAAGCACCAAACTTTTATTCCCATATTCTTGGCAGAAATCTTTATATGTGTCCCTACTTTCCACATCCTAAAATACACTGCACTGATCACAATTTAGCCTTGTCTTTTTTCGGAAGATAATATATAAAGATGATCATTCAGTGCTAACCTTATCAACTACTATTTAGGTGAGTAGAGATGATTTGCTCTTAAACTAACTAATTTCCGGTTCTTTTTGAATTTTATGGCTGTTCTTCCGAATATTTCATATCCTGAGTTGCTGTGATGCTAACAACTTAAGCTTTTGTGGCAGAAATCCATCCTTTCCCAACTTTACTTTGCCAGGAGAAGAAGTAACACAGAAAATCTCTTAATGGATCTCACTTAACTGACTCTGGGATTGATGAATGATCTCGATGTTCTGTATGAAATACATTGTCTGATACTCTCAGAATATTGAATATATGTGGCCAGTAGGTCACTCTACGGTACGTGTGCTATTTTGCCCTCACTGTATGCTTACAAAGTTGTATGCTTATGAGCTCTATCCTTATGAAGGCTTAATTGTGTTTGTTCCCAAATCTGTTTATGCCAGTTGTAGTTGTGATTGTATGACATAAAAACTTGAAATCTGAGAAAAGTGAAAACCAACCAGCCAAACAAAAAAGACTGGCTAACAATCAAATTAATTGTTTCTGTACAGTTAAAGGAAAATTACTAAAAACATATTGCTAAATTAGCCAGGAGAGAGACAGCCATAGAAGAGTGAAGAAAAATGATAAAATATGAAAAGATTCTACAGTCATGAATTTGTGCAGGGACCTTTAAGTTCTTGTTCTTCTTTAAAGAATCCGCAACTGGAAAATAGTAGAAGATGCATTTTAAGTACAATTCGCACAAGAAAATGGTGGCAACCTCCAATCAGCAAATCCACTTGCCAAGAAAAGGCCTTGGCTGTATATCAAAAGCTTGGGAATGAATGTACAATGACATACTTTAAGTTAAAACCAAATGTTAAAAGTACATGTTCTTTTGTGTAATTACCATCTTTAACCAACTTCTTCTGTTAATCAACCAACTCCCCGTCAGGCAAGAAGGCTTTATGGTCTATTGTGTGTGTGTGTGTGTATTTGTCGCTCAGTCATGTCCAACTCTTTGTGACCCCACGGACTGTAGCCCACCAGGCTCCTCTGTCCCTGGAATTTTCCAGGCAAGAATGCTGGAGTGGGTTGCCATTTCCTTCTCCAGAGGATTTTCCCGACCCAGGGATCAAACCTAGGTCTCCTCCATTTCAGGCAAATTCTATACTGTCTGAGCCACCAGGGAAGCCCTTACGGTCTATTGAAGGGATGAAATTGTGGAGATATGTGCATATGCATGGTTAGGGGCGGGAATGGGGCAGCCACTGGGTTACAGGGATAAGAATGCTATGTCCTCAACTAAAGCAGCAAGACAATTTCTAGAGTTAATCACAAATCATAAAATGCATGTTGTTGATTACCTTAAAGAAACTATTCAAGAACTTCCCTGGGAGTCCAGTGGTTAAGACTCTGTGCTTCCAAAGCAAGGGGTGGGTTCACTTCTGGTTGAAGGACTAAGATCCCACATGTTGCACAATGAGGGCAAAAATTTTAGAAAAGAAAAAAAAGAATAACTATTCCAACAAAAAGAGCTAATGATGTTGAAAAGCATTTATCTCTGGATAATAGGACTGTAATAGTTGGTGGAGAGGGGATTACCTATGGAGAACTAATGCTTGCATTATCTTATTCTGATTTGTTCTGTTCTGTTCTCTTCAGTTGCTCAGTCGTGTCAGACTCTTTGTGACCCCATGAATCGCAGCACGCCAGGCCTCCCTGTTCATCACAAACTCCCAGAGTTCACTCAGACTCAAGTCCATCGAGTCAGTGATGCCATCCAGCCATCTCATCCTCTGGCGTCCCCTTCTCCTCCTGCCCTCAATCCCTCCCAGTATCAGAGTCTTTTCCAATGAGTCAGTCAACTCTTCGCATGAGGTGGCCAAAGTACTGGAGTTTCAGCTTCAGCATCATTCCCTCCAAAGAACACCCAGGGCTGATCTCCTTCAGAATGGACTGGTTGGATCTCCTTGCAGTCCAAGGGACTCTCAAGAGTCTTCTCCAACAACACCTTCAAAAGCATCAATTCTTCGGTGCTCAGCCTTCTTCACAGTCCAACTCTCACATCCATATATGACCACAGGAAAAACCATAGCCTTGACTAGACGGACCTTTGTTGGCAAAGTAATGTCTCTGCTTTTCAATATGCTATCTAGGTTGGTCATAACTTTCCTTCCAAGGAGTAAGCATCTTTTAATTTCAT
>NW_011495058.1:7015349-7016039 GCF_000754665.1 Bison bison bison
GGAACCAGTCTGTTGTTCCATGTCCAGTTTTAACTGTTGCTTCCTGACCTGCATACAAATTTCTCAAGAGGCAGATCAGGTGGTCTGGTATTCCCATCTCTTTCAGAATTTTCCACAGTTTATTATGATCCACACAGTCAAAGGCATTGGGATAGTCAATAAAGCAGAAATAGATGTTTTTCTGGAACTCTCTTGCTTTTTTCCATGATCCAGAGGATGTTGGCAATTTGATCTCTGGTTCCTTTGCCTTTTCTAAAACCAGCTTGAATATCAGGAAGTTCATGGTTCACATATTGCTGAAGCCTGGCTTGGAGAATTTTGAGCATTACTTTACTAGTGTGTGAGATGAGTGCAATTGTGAGGTAGTTTGAGCATTCTTTGGCATTGCCTTTTTTTGGGATTGGAATGAAAACTGACCTTTTCCAGTCCTGTGGCCACTGCTGAGTTTTCCAAAATTGCTGGCATACTGAGTGCAGCACTTTCACAGCATCATCTTTCAGGATTTGGAATAGCTCAACTGGAATTCCATCACCTCCACTAGTTTTGTTCGTAGTGATGCTTTCTTAGGCCCACTTGACTTCACTTTCCAGGATGTCTGGGTCTAGGTCAGTGATCACACTGTTGTGATTATCTGGGTCGTGAAGGTCTTTTTTGTACAGTTCTTCTGTGTATTCTTGCCACCTCTTCTTA
>NW_011495058.1:7016139-7016481 GCF_000754665.1 Bison bison bison
TCCCAGTCTGTTTTTGTTGACTGTATAGAGCTTCTCCATCTTTGGCTGCAAAGAACATAATCAATCTGATTTCAGTGTTGACCATCTGGTGATGTCCATGTGTAGATTCTTCTCTTGTGTTGTTGAAAGAGGGTGTTTGCTATGACCAGTGCATTTTCTTGGCAAAACTCTATTAGTCTTTGCCCTGCTTCATTCCGTATTCCAAGGCCAAATTTGCCTGTTACTCCAGGTGTTTCTTGACTTCCTACTTTTGCATACCAGTCACCTATAATGCAAACGACATCTTTCTTGGGTGTTAGTTCTAAAAGGTCTTGTAGGTCTTCATAGAACCGTTCAACTTCA
>NW_011495058.1:7016581-7017318 GCF_000754665.1 Bison bison bison
CCTCCACTAGTTTTGTTCGTAGTGATGCTTTCTTAGGCCCACTTGACTTCACTTTCCAGGATGTCTGGGTCTAGGTCAGTGATCACACTGTTGTGATTATCTGGGTCGTGAAGGTCTTTTTTGTACAGTTCTTCTGTGTATTCTTGCCACCTCTTCTTAATATCTTCTGCTTCTGTTAGGTCCATACCATTCCTGTCCTTTATCGAGCCCATCTTTGCATGAAATGTTCCCTTGGTATCTCTAATTTTCTTGAAGAGATCTCTTGTCATTCCCATTCTGTTGTTTTCCTCTATTTCTTTGCATTGATTGCTGAGGAAGGCTTTCCTATATCTTCTTGCCATTCTTTGGAACTCTGCATTCAGATGCTTATATTTTTCCTCTTCTCCTTTGCTTTTCGCTTCTTTTCTTTTCACAGCTATTTGTAAGGCCTCCCCAGACAGCCATTGTGCTTTTTTGCATTTCTTTTTCATGAGGATGGTCTTGATCCCTGTCTCCTGTACAATGTCACGAACCTCATTCCATAGTTCATCAGGCACTCTATCTATCAGATCTAGGCCCTTAAATCTATTTCTCACTTCCACTGTATAATCATAAGGGATTTGATTTAGGTCATACCTGAATGGTCTAGTGATTTTCCCTACTTTCTTCAATTTAAGTCTGAATTTGGTAATAAGCAGTTCATGATCTGAGCCACAGTCAGCTCCCAGTCTTGTTTTTGTTGACTGTATAGAGCCTCT
>NW_011495058.1:7017418-7024435 GCF_000754665.1 Bison bison bison
TACCAGTCACCTATAATGCAAACGACATCTTTCTTGGGTGTTAGTTCTAAAAGGTCTTGTAGGTCTTCATAGAACCGTTCAACTTCAGCTTCTTCAGCATTAGTGGTTGGGGCATAGACTTGGATTACTGTGATATTGCATGGTTTGCCTTGGAAACGAAGAGATCATTCTGTCGTTTTTGAGATTGCATCCAAGTACTGCATTTCAGACTCTTTTGTTGACCATGATGGCTACTGATTTGTTAATAGTGTGCAAATTTATTCTTAAGAATACAAAGATATTAACCAGGAACACTTACCAGTCCTGTCTTTATTGATGTGGCAGCCAACTTCCAACATAGCCTCCAATGAACCTTGCTCCTTGGTGATCGTGCTCTTGTGTAATTCACTCCCACCCCATGTGTCACATTGTACCACGGTTGATCTGTGTGATCAGTAGGATACTGCAAAAGTACTGGTATATAACTTTGGAGATAAGTTATAAAAGAGCCCTTAGCTTCTGTCTCTCTATCTCTGTCTCCCTCTTCCTTTCCTTCTTGCTAAGATCACACTTTGGGAAAGCCAGCTGCCATGTTAGGAGAAGCCCTTCAGAGAGGCACACATGGTGAGAGCCTCCTGCTAACCTCTTTAAGTCTCATTCCTTTTTAAATAAGTTTAGATAATTATACCTTCCCCTTGAGTTTAGATATAAAATATATAAAGTTCAAAATAAGAAATAGACCCTCAATCACAGCTTATCATTAATATTACTGATATAGTTATTAAAGTTACCCAAATAATTCAGCTAGTATGTGGCAGCGATAGATTTTCAGAACAGGTGTATCTACATGGTCAATCCATTGCCTGTCTGCTGTACACTGGTGTCAACTGATGCCCATATGAAATTTGGGTACATTTTTCTCTTCTTTGTTATACATCTGCATGGATTACAGCTATCCCTGTAACTGTCCTCCAGTGACACCTGCAAAGAATGGACCTCCTGTTGGGTCAAGGGGGTGCATGGGAACACAGAGACAGAAAATGAAAGAACAGGGCAATCTCTACAGAATTACATACTCATAGGAAGAGAGGAAAGAAATATGGCACATATTAACTCAAAGTGAAGGGAATGGAAGAAATGCCATCTCGAAAGTTTTTGAATAAAGAAAGAGGGGATGGGTAGAACGATTTGGGGTAGGTGACTGGTTGCAAGGAGAGAGAGAAGCCAGATGTGCTTGCCTAGGGGAGTGATTCTGATTAGCAGTATGGATAAAGATCATTTTAAAAAATTTTATTGGAGCATAGCTGATTTACAGTGCTGTGTTAGTTTCAGGTATATAGCAAAGTGATTCAGTTATACATATATTCATTCTTTTTCAGATTCTTTTCTCATAAAGGTTACCACAGAATATTGAGTAGAGTTTTTTGTGTTACATAGTGAGTCTTTGTTGATTATCTATCTTATATATAGCAGTATGTATGTTAACCCCAAGCTCCTGATTTATCCTCCCCCCCTGCACGTTTCCCCTTTGGTAACCACAAGTTTGTTTTCAATATCTGTAAGTCTGTTTCTCCTTTGCAAATAAGTTCGTTTGTATCATTTTTAAAAATTAGATTCCACATAAGAGTGATATCATACAATATTTGTCTTTCCCTGCCTGACTTGTATGATCATCTCCAGATCCACCTGTGTTGCTGGAAATGGCATTATTTCATTCTTTTTGAAGACTGAGGATATTCCACTGTATATATGTACTACATCTTCTTTATTCATTCCTCTGTTAATGGACAAGATCTTGAGGTACATCACTAGGAGAAAAATCAACCAGGGATTTTCTGTGGATTTGAACCCAGAGTGTGGGAAATGGCCAGGTTTGTAGTGATGGAGTTAGGGCTAGGAAAACTGTTGAAATTGAGCCCAACTGATGGGAAATTGTAAGAGTTCATCTTAGTTGGGAGATGGAAATGAGGTGAGTGGAGCAAAATGAGCAGTGCTCCCAACAGAGAGAGGTCAGAGGAAAGATGGAAAGAAGCAGAGGAGTGGGATGATATGAAGAGCCCAAGAGGATCTGCTGAATGATTATATTTGGTCTTGTGATCAGTCTCAGGAGATTGGTTGTTTTCTTTTGGCTTTAAGGAGCATAAACCCAAATATGGTTTAAAAAATTAGCTGTGTACTTAAAACTATTAAATGAATTGAATAGGGTAAGATATCCTCAAGACTTGGGGTAGAGGCATCTGATGTCAGTGGTACAGAATTTGGGAGAGGATCATTTTTCCTCCCCTGTACCTGGTCACCAGCCACTGTTCACTCTGCAAGTAAGTTGACAGCCCACAGTGGAGGACAGCTGTACCTGGTGGGGATGGTACTCTCTGGGAGGCCCTAGCAGGATAGGTAATAGGGAGACACCTTGGTGAGATGACAAAGAATAAGAAGGAGAAGAAAGATTTTCAGAAACCCAAATGAGAAGCAGAAATGACATGCAATAAATGCTGTATTCACTCCATAGTGTGACTTCCTGAAAACAGGAGCTCTGTTCACCTGGCTCTAACGCTGAAGAGTGTCTGACACAAAAAGCCCAATAAATACTTGAATGAATAGCACACTTTATTAATCTGTCCAACATGGAGTTGAATATCTTATATCTGTGTCTGACCACAAAAGAAAGAGATCTTGTCCCAGTATAGACTTGGGAGTAACTAAATCAAAGATTTAAACAAAATTCCAGGCATCAACATTCAAGGACTGACCAAAAAAGGAGAAGACACGGAAGGTCCAAAGGTGTGGATGCAGAAGCAGAAAGAGTGCTAGGAAAGAATGGTCAAGAAACCGCATACTGAAGAAGCGGGTGCTCAAAAGGGGCACAGTTCCCAACAATTGAAAAAAAAAAACTAAGGAAGATATTGACTGAAAAAATATCTTTTGAATTTAGCAACAAGGGGGTCATTTGTAACTTTTGAGAGAGTCATTTTGTTAGAGTAGTGAGGCAGAAATTAGATTATTCTGCTTGAAGAAAGCAATGGAAAATGAAGAGATGGTTACAGTGAAAATATTGTTTTAATGAGCTTAACTGTAGGAAAACCACCAGACAGCCTTAAGAGAGGAGCAGAAAATGAGAGAGAGTTTTTTAAATGAAAGATTTCAGCATGTTTGAAGTTTTCACCCGAATATCAAATTGGACTTCCCTGACTCTTGAGATCAAAACAAGATAGACTTGAAGACCATCCTCTAGTGATTGTCGTAGTTACTGTTGGGAGAGGAGGTTATTGATTGTTTATATTCTTATGATGTCCTCTGAATCCGACCTCATATCTTTCTTAGCTTCCTCCATTATCACTGAATTGACCAAACTGGAAACTTAGCCCTTCTTTAAGTTCGTTAAAATCTATACATGTTGGCATTTAAGGGGTATTGCTGAATGTAAGCTAGTACCCATTTTGTATGTCCCAAGTAAGCCTAAGTTCCTAAGCTTAGGTTCTACTTTCTAAGATTATCTTTCTTTGGCTCTACACATTAACAAGAAGTCCTTGCTCAGTCCTCTTTGGGTTTGATTATACATGACCTTATTATTATGATAAATATCCATATGATTTCATATGATCCTCTTCTTCCAGTAACCCCTTGAATATTGGTGCTTCTCAGTTGGTCACGTTTGCCTTCTCTTTCATACTCCTTACCTGACTGAGACTTGTAAACCATCACTCTGCAGATCATATCCGGGGAAAACAAGATTTTTCTTGACCTGCACACTATTTTTTAAATCAAAGTTGTAAATTTGAGATATTTATAGATTCATATGCTGTTGTACAAAATCATATAGAATTCTCATGTACCCTTTCCCAGATTCTGCCAAGGGTATGCATAGCTATGGGCAAAAACACATCAGGATATATGAACACAGCAGCAGTCAAGACAGAACAATTCTTTCACAAAACAATCTTTCCTGTGGTTCTTTTATATGCCACCCACTTAGCTTGCGTGTCTACCTTTTCTTAACCTCTGGCAACCATTAGCTTGTTTCCCACTTTGGGAGTTTTGTCATTTCAAGAACGCTATATGAATGGAATCATACAGGATATAACCTTTTGAGATTGGCTTTTTTTTTTTCCACTCGGCATTATTCTATGAAGTTTCATTCAAGCTTTTCTTTGTATCAATAGTTCAGTTTTGTTTTTTTTTTTTTTTGCTGAGGACTATTTCATTCCCTGAATGCACCACAATTAAACATTCACCCACTGAAGCATATCTGAATTGTTGCTGGAATTTGGCTTTTATGCATAAAGGTGCAATTAATGTTCATTTTGTAGGACAATGAATCGTCCATTTCCCTGAAGTAAATACCCAAGAGAGCAGTTGCTGGGTCATGTGTTAGTTACATGTTTAGCTCTATGAGGAACTGCCAAACTGTACCATTTTACATTCTTACTAGAAATATGAGTCATCCAGGTTCCTTGTCTCCCTGGTAGCATTTGGTGTTGTCGTTTTTTCCTTTTTTTGCCATTCTGATAGATTTGTAGTGGTATTTCATTGTAGTTTTAATTTGGTTTTTCTTGATGGCTAGTGATGTTTAGTATCTTTCAATATGTTTATTTGCCATATATATAACCTGCTTTGATGAGATAGCTCTTCCTGTCTTTTCCCATGTTCTAATTTTATTGTTAGTTTTTTCATTTTTGAATTTTGAAGGTCCTTTGCCAGATACATTATTTGAAAACATTTTCTCCCATTCTGGAGCTTGTTCTTTTATTCTCTTAAGAGGATAAGGTACCTCAGAGCTCTTGTGAGGAGGTCTTTCACAGAACAAAGATTTTAATTTTGATAAAGCCCAAGATATCAAATTTTCCTCTTATGGATCATGGTTTTAGTATCAAGTCTAATAATCCTTTATCCATAGTTCTTGAAAATTTTCTCATACTTTTTATATATTTAAAAAATTCTAATTTTACATGATATATTTGTTTACTGTCTATAGATATTTGGAATGCATTGTTGCATAAGGCATGATACTTAGGTTGAGCAGTGCCTATGTCTGCGTGCTAGCACCATTTGTTGAAAAGGCTATCCATCCTCTGTTGAATTACTTTTACATCTTGTTCAAAACTCAGTTGGGCATATAATTGTGGGTCTATTTCTGGGATCTCTGTAATGTTCCATTGATCTATGTGCCTTTCCTTTTCCAAATACCTCTCAGTCTTGTTTACTGTAGCTATATAGTAAGTCTTAAAATTGAGTTGACTGAGTCCTCCCACTTTATCCTTTTTTTAAAGCTGTTTTAGCAATTCCAGTTCCTTTGCTTCTCAGATAAGTTTCAGAATAATCCTATTTATATCTTAAAAAAATCTTGCTTGGATTTTTTAAGTATAGCATTTAGCTTGTATATCAATTTGTGGACAATTGGCATCTTTACTATGTTGAGTCTTCCGATCCATGAACACAATATGGCTCTCCATTTATTTAGATCTTCTTTGATTACTTCCAGCATACAAGTCCTTTGCAGGTTTTCTTAGATTTCTTCCAAGTATTTTATTTTTTGACTGACTGTAAATGGTTTTATATTTTTAATTTCATTGTCCACATATTCTTTGCTACTGCATAGAAACACAATTGATTTTAGAATATTTATCTTGTATCCTGTGATCTTGATGAGCATACATTTTAGTTCTAAAAATATTTTGGTAGATTCCTTGGGATTTTCTACATATACAGACAAGTAATCTTCAAATAGGAGCAGCTTTTCCTCCTTCCTTTATGATATGTATACCTTTATTTTCTTTTCTTACCTTATTGCACTGGCTAGAACTTCCAGCTGTATGTTGACTGAGTCAAATAAAAGCAAATATTTTTGTCTTGTTACTGATCTTAGGGGAAAGTATTCACTCACCATTAAAATTATAATTTTAACTATAGGGTTTTTTTAGATATGCTTCATTAAATTAAGGACATTCCCCTCTATTCCTATTTATTCAGAGAGTTTTTATTCAGATGCTTATCTGACATAGCTTCTTTAAAATTTTTGTCAGATAATTCTAATGTCTCTGTCATCTTGATGTTGGCATTTATTGATTGTCTTTTTTCATTTAGTTTGAAATTTTTCTGGCTCTTGGCTTCCTAAGTGCTTTTCATTTGAACTGAGGACAATTTTATATTGTCTTATAAGACTCTGGATATTAAATCATCTGGTTTTGCTGGTTTCCACTGACACTCATTCTGAAGGAGAGGAAAGGAAAGTACCTTGCTACTGCCAGGTGGGTGTGTAAGTCCAGGTTCTTGACTCAGCCTAATACCTAGGGTGGAAATTCCTTGTTATTCCAACTTAGGATAACAGCTCCATGTCTACATGTAGTCTTCACTGAGACTCAATTGCATGGTGGGCTTGTTACTGCTGGGTGATGGTAACAGTCCTCACTTTCCAGTAGGCTTCCTATGACACAAGCCTGAAGCAGAGAGGGAGAGGGATACCTCATTACTGCCCAGTGGGATCGGATGTCCAGGATTTCCCACGTGGTGTCTACTGATAAAACAGAGATGGATGGAGCTAATTGTTGGTTGAACGTGGATGAAAGTCCTAGTTCTTTACTTGGTCTTCTGTGATCCCACCCTGTCAAAGGTATTGAAGCATCTTATTATTCCTTCATGAAAGTAAAAGTCTAGGCTCCTCACTTGGCTTTAGCTAGCATGAGTTGGGGAGGGGCTACAGCTTTTTTCTATGGTGTAGATGGAGTAGATCAGTCATTGTCTAAAAGTTTTTTGACCTGATAGGCTTCCCCTTTCCTGGTTCTTTGATTGGAAAAAGCAGGGTTTGTTGGGCTTTGTTGCCTATGTCATTGTTGTTTCCTGGTTACCAACTGCTTCAGCTCCAAGTCTGAGACATATAAGAACAAAGAAAATTCTGGAAACTTTCCACCATGTTTGTCCACTCATCCTAAGGTCCTGATGGGTCTGCCTTCTTTCCACCTCTGAGAATGTACAGGGTTTTTAGCTCTATTTAGTGGCAGCAATAATAAAAGGTATGTCTACTTTATTTTCCCCAAATGGAAA
>NW_011495058.1:7024535-7025340 GCF_000754665.1 Bison bison bison
AATAAAAGGTATGTCTACTTCATCTTCCCAAAGTGAAACTCTGCTCTCCTGTGGAACAGTGTTTTTAAATTCTTGTTGCTACCCCGAAATCTAGATTGCTCACCTACTGAGTTCCAAGCAGGTGAGTTCACCTTTCTGAATGTTTTCACCTGGATATCCCACAAGAAATTTAAATTCAATATGAATATGTGGGCTCCCTCCCCCATTGTTCAACCCCTGTCCTTAATAACTCTACCCTGATTATTATCACCACATGGCCATGTAAATCAACAACCAGAAATCATTCCTCTGTACCTTTTTTCCCCTCACTTGCTATGTTTTAGTCATCCAAATATTTAACTCATGTCTGCCTTTATCACCTATTCCTTCTGTTCAGTTCAGTTCAGTCGCTCAGTCATGTCCAACTCTTTGCGACCCCATGAACTGCAGCACACCAGGACTCCCTGTCCATCACCAACTCCTGGAGTTCACTCAAACTCACATCCATCGAGTCAGTGATGCCATCCAGCCATCTCATCCTCTGTCGTCCCCTTCTCCTCCTGCCCACAATCCCTCCCAGCATCAGAGTCTTTTCCAATGAGTCAACTCTTCTCATGAGGTGGCCAAAGTACTGGAGTTTCAGCTTTAACATCATTCCTTCCAAAGAACACCAGGGCTGATCTCCTTCCGAATGGACTGGTTGGATCTCCTTGCAGTCTAAGGGACTCTCAAGAGTCTTATCCAACACCACAGTTCAAAAGCATCAATTCTTTGGTGCTCAGCTTTCTTCATAGTCCAACTTTCACATCCATACATGACCACTGGA
>NW_011495058.1:7025440-7043868 GCF_000754665.1 Bison bison bison
AAGCATCAATTCTTTGGTGCTCAGCTTTCTTCATAGTCCAACTTTCACATCCATACATGACCACTGGAAATACCATAGCCTTGACTAGACGGACCTTTGTTGGCAAAGTAATGTCTCTGCTTTTGAATATGCTATCTAGGTTGGTCATAACTTTCCTTCCAAGGAGTAAGCGTCTTAATTTCATGGCTGCAGTCATCATCTGCAGTGATTTTGGAGCCACCCAAAATAAAGTCTGACACTGTTTCCACTGTTTTCCCATCTATTTCCCATGAAGTGATGGGACCAGATGCCATGATCTTCATTTTCTGAATGTTGAGCTTTAAGCCAACACTCTCCTCTTTCACTTTCATCAAGAGGCTTTTTAGTTCCTCTTCACTTTCTACCATAAGGGTGGTGTCTTCTGCATATCTGAGGTTATTGATATTTCTCCCGGCAATCTTGATTCCAGCTTGTGCTTCTTCCAGCCCAGCGTTTCTTATGATGTACTCTGCAAAGAAGTTAAATAAGCAGGGTGACAGTATAGAGCCTTGATGTACTCCTTTTCCTATTTGGAACCAGTCTGTTGTTCCATGTCCAGTTCTAACTGTTGCCTCCTGAACTGCATATAGGTTTCTCAAGAGGCAGGTCAGGTGGTCTGGTATTCCCATCTGTGGATGGCTCATTATTCAGGCTCCAGTAACACTTAAAATTTATGATGTCCTAAAATGAATATTTCACATCATCTTCTCTTTTAATTATGCTTCTCTTCTCTTCCTTGTTGAATTTTTGTTAATGCCACCCTTACTTGCCTATTCCTTATAGTTAAAAATTTTTTTACCATGTTTTCTACTCAAGTTTACCCTGTATCCAATATTTCCAAATTTTGTCAATTCTGTGGTGCTACATGGGCTTCCCAGGTGGCTAGTGGTAAAGAACCTGCTTGCCAGTGCAGGAGACATAAGAGATATGAAATTGATCCCTAGGTCAGGAAGAAGACCTGGAGAAGGAAATGGCAACCCATTCTAGTACTCTTGCCTGGAGAATATCATGAATAGAGGACCCTATAGTGGGCTACAGTCCATAGGATTGTAAAGAGTTGGACATGACTCAGCATGCACACACACTTCTCCCATCAGCATCTTTCTATATATTTCCACTGTCATCGTCCAATCCCTAAATTTTATTGAAACTATGTTTATGTCCAGATTTTCATCTCACCTCATCTGTATTATTACAGTTGTCTCTTCATTGGTCTTACCACCAGCCTATGGCAATTCTTTAGGTACAATGCCTGGTTAATTTTAAGTTGTTTCTTAACTTGATTATCTTGCTTCAAGACCTCCAAAATTTCTCTATTGTCAGAAGAATCATGCCCAGGGATTTTGGTTTGATGTTCAAACTCTTCCATGCTCACTTTTTTTATTCTGAGTTTCTTCTCTGGGTTTTGTTTATTTTCCTCTCCTGGATCTGGTAGATCCCCTGCGGTGACCCCAGGCAGGTTATGAATGATCAGTTCAGCCTGTACCACTGCTTTAATTCAACGGCAGCACAGATCACATTGTTTGGTTTATTATTGTACTTCTGGCCTTTGCTGCATGAAATGTGAGGTGAAAGAGGGGAGAAAACATAACAAAGCAAAGATGAGTGATGTGAGAAGATGTGGATAAAAAAAATTAACTCCGTGTTGAGGTGATCCTCATGTAAACAAGGGTCCTGTGTAGTTATTCTCTACAAGGAGAGGAGGGAAGTACAGGCTCGCAGTGAACCATGCATATGACTTCAAAGATAGGAACACATCAGTTGGCAATAAATATTTATAAAATGAGACTTAGGTATTCAGGCCATTAGCCTGCCACATACTTCTTCTACACAATGAAATATGAAGCTTGAATTATGATAAAGACAGGCAGTACAAATAACAGGGAACCTAAATTTAGGCTTGGGTAAATGTTCAGGTTTATTTTAAAATACTGATCTATGCACATAGGCCTTATAGGCAAAACCAGATTTTCAAATAGTCACACTGGTTTTCATTCATTTCCCTTTGTTTTTACTATATCTTCATGAGCAAAAAACATTTTCTCTCAATTCATAGTATCTTTTCTTTTGTCTTATCACACTTCATCATGTCCATTATGACTATACATTCTTGCCTTGTCAAGTCAAGTGAGATTCATTTGTTAAAATAAAGAAGCGCTTGAAGCTGATTTTATCCAAACCAAATTTTCTTCAAAGTCTGTGCTGATTCCCAGCTAAGTGTCTAATGTAGAGTCTTTTCTTCACCAATCTTCCTATAAATTCAACTATCACAGCCATGAAATAATAACCTTCAGGAGCGAACATAGGCTCTTGTGTTAACAGAGCTGAGGTTTAGTGCTTATTCCAAATTCTGGCCTTTCTGAACTTCATACTGATTAAAAACTAAATGTTTCCTTTTCCTTCCTTTGAGGCAGTAAGAAACAACGAGCTAATGAGACAAACCAATTAAACCAAGCAGCTAAAGAATAGCTAAAGTAACTAAGAGGTTTAATGATGCACTGTCTGTTCCAAATGAAAGAGATTCTTTCTCTGGGACCTTTGAGGTCTCCAGCCATGAGCCATGGCTGTGGTGGAGGGTGCTCTCCCAGTCTGGGGCACTGCCCAAATCCTATCTCTTAAATGAGGATTTTTATGCATAGATGTGTGAAATAAACCACTATAATCTCAATACTACAGTATGGAAAATAAGTATACAGTTTAGAGTTAGGTGATACAATATTGAGTCTTACCTAGATAATCTTGAACCATTTATTTCTCACCTAGAAAATGAGAGTGATGTTGGGTTCCTTGCTTTTGTGAGGATTAATTATGATGACTGTTGTTATTGTAGATAGAAGCAGCAGGAACAACAGGGGACTTACTGACCAAGTTAGTCCATTCATGAGGATAAGTTTAAAACATTGATTTTTTGAGTTCTATCATTTTTACTATGATATCACTCAATAAATTTATTATCATGTTTTTGAAAACATTTTTTCATCTCCCATCTCACTGTATCCTGTTAACTGCTTGGGAGGCCAGGTAAATGTATTATGCTCATTCTCCTGTGACTGAAGCAAAATATTACATATACAGGAAGGAGTTGCTCTAAACCATACTGCTATTAATATTTTGTTTAGAACCAAGTCAAGAACCTTCCTTATACTGTATATATAGTGGTTAAGTTCCAGAGAATCACAAATTCTATTGGCAAAGTCCTTTTCAATTAAACAAGAGGAGATAAGAAATTCCCAGGAAAAAAAACCTTTGACTGTGGCACTCATGAACCCTTTATGACCCTCATCTGAAATTCACTAGGTACCACTTCTGCACATCTACAGCAGATCATCATAAAACTCTTGAAAATGTAGATGTTAAGTATGAATATGATTAAGAGCTGTTTTTTCTATTCTCCTTCCTGCTATACTTTAAGAATCATTACCAACTTAAAAATGCACAAATGAAGGCAGGAAAGAGTTATATAACTGAAACTGTACGTTCCCTGCCATAGTGGGGAAGAAAAAAAGTGTGGAAGCACACTGTATGTGGTTCTGAATCCTGCCTTTGTCGTTCCCCAACTCTGTGACCTTGTCCAGCTATTAACCTCACGCGCCTCAATTTTCTAATATATATAAAGATGGTGATGAGGTTGAGGAGGTGATAACTACCTCCTAGGAATATTGTGAAAATGAAATGAAAGTATTTGAAAATTGCTAGCCCACCACTGGAGTCATAATAAACTCAGTAAACACTGTTTATTTCCTTTCTTTTCACATATTGTCTTAAGTATGTCTCTCTTGGGCTGAAAAAAAATATACCAAATCTCGTTTTAGTGGAATCTTGGAAAGCACGGGTTTCCTCCTTATGAAGTAGGATTTTTAACTAGGCAGACCTGTAAGTCTAGCAGGCAATGAATGCACAAGCCACTTAGCCAAGTAAAGAACTTGCTGTGACCATTTCTTATAAGAATGTCTTTAATATTTTTGAGGTTTCTAGAGCAGTGACAAGCTTTTGGAAAGAAGGCTTAGTTAGATTTTTGCTTTCTTTTTGAAATTATCTTATTAATGAGATCTGTAATGTCAGCTAGGCTATCCTAGAAACAACCCAAGAATAGGAAAAACAAATGCACTGAAAGTCTGACCTGAAATCCAAGGAGCTGAACTAAAGAGTCCTTCTGGTAAGAAATCAAATGTGACGAGAACTACAATGGTTATTTTTTCATGCTCTATTAGAGGGGAAAAATGTATCCTATCAGTAATAGCCAACAATTTAGTAAGACGGGGATAGCTAAAAATCAAAATAAAAGGTGCCTTCCTGGAAAATATTTTCTGATCCTAAATATCCACTGAAGTTTATAAAGAACGTTTATCTAAAAGGTACCCTAGCCTTCTAGATTCCAAGAATTTTGAAGATATGGGAAAGAAAACAAGCCAGCAGTTCTTGCTTCCAATGGGTGAAAACTTGAATTTACCTTTGGGATATTTAATTTATAGAGAATACTTTATATTTGTCAGGCAAATGTAATGTAAATGATAGTCTCTCAGTCGTGTCCAAATCTCTGTGACCCCATGGACTATACAGTCCGTGGAATTCTCCAGGCCAGAATACTGGAGTAGGTAGCATTTCCCTTCTCCAGGATTGAACCCCAGGATTGAACCCTAGGATTGAACCACAGGATTGAACACAGGTCTCCTGCATTGCAGGTTGATTCTTTACCAGCTGAGCCACATGGGAAGCAATGTAATGTAAGACTCCACTTATTATTTTGGGGGTTGACTGTAGCTTTGAAGAAAGCTGAAGATCTGCAGTTAAGCATTCTACTTAATAACATAAACTGCGAATAAATCATTTTGATTTTGAAATAGGACAGCCTATCATGCCATCAATTCTATATCATTCAACAAAAGTCTTCTCTTTCCAACCTCATATTTATACCCAGGCTTTGCTTTTTCCCTCTTAAAATGAAAAGTAACATTTATGGATGCTTAAATGATCATATATTTTATCTGCTATTTCAGAGAGATAGCAAGTCACAGTACATTTGTTTACGAGGGTTGCTGGAACAATTTACCACAACCTTGGTGACTTAAGAGAAATGTATTTTTTTATAGCTCTGGAGGCCAGATGTCCAAAATCAAGGTGTCAACAAGGCTGCACTTCTCTGAAGACTCAAAGGTAGAATGCTTCTCATCTCTGGCCGCTTCTGGTGGCGTTTCTTAGTTTGTGGTGTAATTCCAACCTTTGGCCTCATCTTCACACAGCCTTCTAGTCTGTGTCTTCTGTTCTAAAATTTCCCTCTGCCTTTCTCATGAAAGGACACTTGTCATTGACTTTAGGACATACTCTGATAATCCAGGATGAACTCACCTCAAGGTCCTTAATTTGATTTACAAAGATTTTTTATTTTTTCCAAATAAGGTGACTTTCACGTGGGTTTCAGTGATTAGACATGGACATATCTGTTAGAGGCCACAGTGCAACTCACTGCACCTAGTCATGGGGGACTATTCTCTACTAAGAGATCTTTGTTACCATAGTGGTTGTTGGTTATCAGAAGTGACGTTGCCAATGTGAATTTCATCAAAGAAACAGATTTCATTGGGTTCCAGGATGAGCAGCTGTGGTATGAGTCTATTCTTCACTGAGCAGTTAAGCCATCATAGGTTAAACACAAACAGTCCTTCTTCATTGTAATATTATAGAACAGGGGAATATAGAGTGCTAAACTGTATACCTAAGAATGATACCAATGGCTGATTAGACTCCTCCTTTTACATTTCCTATTTTTTAGGAGGAGAAAAGACTTGAAATTTCACCATTTGTACAATAGGTGATCAGGTTAGCACTTGTCCAAGGGAACGATGAGACTTCTTTGAAAGCAAATATTTTCTGGTTGGGTGTCTTCAATACATCAAAGAAGGATTGTAACTGGGCAAATGACAGCTACAGAATACAAGGGCATGGTGACCATACACTGAAATTGATTCAGACTGAAAACTTTCAAAGGACCAAAAACCACAACTTGAATGGAGGAGCAGCACATGACTCTATTAGTTAAGCTAGAGATAAGTAAATATAGCAATACGAGCTTGTCATTTTGAATAAGCTTTATTAATTATGTGAATTAGTACAGGCAACCTTCAAATGCACACCTTTAACTTTCATTGGCCAGATGGGTTATGGTCCCAGTAACAGACTTTGATTCAAAGTATGTTCATGTGTGTGTGTGGTAACATGTGCTCATCATTTAGCTATGTGCAATGCACTCCTTCTGTAAGAAACAACTTTTGAGTGGCCAAAATTTGAAGCACATGTTTTTGCCATAGTAAGATAGGGTACCAAGGAAGAATTTACTAATGTGATTAGCAAAGATCTAGGGGTTTCTAAGCAATTCTATTATAAGTAGACATTCTGGTAAAAGGACATAAAATTGAAGAGTGTTTTTGATTTAGAACTATAGTAATACTCTAATTACAGTGCAGAAACAACTTATAAATCTATTAAGAATTAGAAATGGCAGAATGGGTAGGATTTTGAGACATCTCAATGACACTTAAACATGCTGTGTTCTACAAGGGACTAGAAAGCAATTTAGTTCAAGAAATGAGGAAATTTGGAACACTTCTCTCCCATCCATGTGAATTAATTCTGACTAATATACTTGACTGTGTTTAGTCGCACTGAATTAGGTCTGAGTTACAATGAAAAATGTTTTCGTTTAAACCATGTTTAATAACTAAATCCTTGTGGCATTGCCTGAAATTTCCCATGTAAGTGTAAAAGAAAGCTGCCTACTAGTTTTCCTTTTATTTAGAATTTAGACAAGTTGTTGCTTTATGGAACTCGGCACAGCTCCCACAGAGAATGCAGAGATGGAAATTTGGTGATGGTGGCAGGGATCTTTTAGGAACCAGACATAAAAATCAATCCATAGACCATCTCTTAATAAAGCAAGTTGAAGACTGAGGTGAGGTTAGAACTCCAGGAGTTTAGATTCATTGGTTCTTATACCTTTTCCTATAAAGTTACTAAAATAGCTAAAATAATTTCCACTGACAGTTATGCCCCTCCAAGAGAGGCAAGGAGATTGAGACCATGTTGGTTGCCTGGGTTAATATACCCTTGTAACTGGGTGTTAAGAGGAATGAGACAGAAATTGTTGGGTGAGTTAAGACTTTCATTTTTTTTCTCACTTGAGGGAATGCCAAGGAAGACCCATCATGGTATTTTCTCAAGAATAGGGTTAAAAGACCACCATAATGCCTGACCATTTAGAAGGTTGTTTTTAAGCTATTTCATGCCCCAGAAGCCATTTACTTTTGTGGGAACCATTTATATTTATAGCGGAAAACTTTTTTGAGAGGTAGTGGAACCTTGGACCTGGAAACTCATTTCTCTTATCCTCCACTCCAGCTCCACCTCCCTTGGGGTCCCCTGAGGCAGATTTTAAGACTATATGAAACAGTTATTTGAAACATTGTTTAAAAAATCTCTCACCTACCATGAAGATGGGGAAAAGCTGCTTTAGGCCCAAGAAATGATTTCATATCCTATTTTTCTTTCGTTTTGCTGTCACACTTTTTCTTTCCCTGCTTTCTTTTTTCTTCACTTTCGTTTTATAGGTTTGGTGTGCCATTTTTCCATAAATTACATAACCATAATGACTCTCTATTAAGGTTAGCTCAGTCTCACCCTTGGGAGAAAGAGTTTTGTGTTTTTGTTGTGTACCCACCCACAATTTACATCATCAGAGAGCTTGCTCCATACCCCATTATCACCTCTTCAACCTCATTTTTTTTCCACTGTAAAACCAATTTTATGTTGCCTTGACCATGAAGATGTCTTAACTCATTCAGGAAAGATCATTTTCCCTCTCTGTCTTACTGGAATTAAAACCCATTGTTTCCCTGATCATGCTATTGGGTTCAACTTCCTCTTGGCTGCCTGGACCTCTTTCCTAAGGTGGAGCCCTCTCTCTTTAGCAGGGTAGTCCTCACGCACCACTCTATTCTGAACCTGCCTGGCCCACCAGATTGCCTAAGTGAAAGCGGACCTCTGATAAAGTGGAAAACAAGGTTGTCCTTGTAAGGAATGAGCCAAAAAAAGATCCTCCATGCATCCGTCCACCCCAGCTTGTCCACAACAGTGTGATGGGGAGGGCATTCACTGTGGGAAGAGAAGTTTGCCCATGATGTTCCTGCTGAAAGCTTGTTTCTTGAGAGCATGGAGTCTACTATATACATCTAAGCATTTAATGCTCAGCCTGATTGAATGACTGTGTGGGATGATCCAGATCCCTACCAGGCTCAGGATGGAAGCTGAGCCTTGAGTTATAGTCTATACAGATGTGGCAAATCCATAGATTAAAACTGCCATAGTGGTACTTTCCTGAAGTCCAGTGGTTAAGATTTTGCCTTCCAGTATAGGGTATGTTGATTCTACCCCTGGTAGGGGAGCCAAGATTCCACATGCCTTGTGGGCAAAAAAAAAAAAAAAAAAAAAAAAACCAGCAAAGCAAAACAAAACATAAAACAGAAGCAATATTGTAACAAAATCAATAAAGACTTTTAAAATAAAAGGTCTACACCAAAAAAAATAAATAAATAAAATTCTTAAAAAAAACTGCCAGAGTGATTCTTTTTCTTCATCACATAACCTGAGTTTGTTATGGTGCTTGTGCTCAGTCATATCCAACTCTTTGAGACCCCATGGACTGTAGCCCTCCAGGCTCTTTTGTCCATGGAATTTTGCAGGCAAGAATACTGGAGTGGGTTGCCATTTCCCACTCCAGAGGATCTTCCTGACCCAGCGATTGAACCCATGTCTCCTGAGTCTCCTGCACTGGCAGGCGAATTCTTTACCATCGCACCATCCTAGTTGGTTATCTGCTGAGTAAATACCAAGAGTAGGGAATGCAGTAACTCCTAGGATGGATTTTAGCCTGGAAGGTAGCACTCTTTCCTCAGGTCTCCCTCAGGCAAGATGGTCTCTGCCCACATAACTTTCTTGTCCCAGCCTGCATTCCTCAGTAGGAAAAGAATGCAACTCCTGATGCTCTTCTCTGTTCTTCATGCTCTAGATGAATGGGGACTCTTTTGTCTATCTACACTTAAGTCTGGAAGACTTCTCTAAACTTCTTAGGTTGGTGGCTGGGGCCCTCCTGAAAGAATAATGGAGAAATTGTTCAGTAAGTGCCTTGTACCCTCCTAGGAGCTGGCTCTGTTTGGATGGAATGGGTGGGGGCAGGGGAAATGCCATAGTTCTCTCTGCCAAGGAACAGACATGGCTGACCTTTCCACTGGGCAGATGTACCAGCGGCCAGCACCTCTGCCCAGCTGCCAGCCCAGTTTCAGAAATGGCATTATTAAAATTTAATTCCTTTGAATCTAGACTTTTTAATCTGCCAAGACTCTCTATTAGCCTCTTCCCACAATAAAATGTAGATATATAGGTTCTCTTGGGATTGGTCAGTTCAGTGAAATCAAAGACCAATGGAAATAGAATTTAGATCTCCTAACTTATGGATGAGTATTTTTTACTTTGTTTCTAATAAAGTCTCTGAGTTTATCAAATTAAATATGGATTGAAAAATGTGATCTTCTATAAGGCATAGTATTAATTTATTTCTTTTATTTGTATATTGGCCATAATAAGAATATCCACAAGATACTACATAAGTGACTCTTGCAACTATAGAGATGTAAAGTTTTATGAAAAGAATATAAATACCTTCTAATAATTATGTCTGGGATACACTAAAATACATTCAAAAGTATAGAATTTTTTGATGTAAAAATAAATTTTGGCAATTTTGTTTCATATGGTAGATCTAATTTCAAATTTAAATTAAAATGTGTGAATTCCATTCATGAGGTCTCCAAGGATAGCAAAAATCTATAAACACATTAGAAAGCTATCTCAGAGTAGAAACAGAAGAAAACAAACACAAAGACTGAATGAAAAGTGAAAAGTGAAAGTGAAGTCGCTTAGTCATGTCCGACTCTTTGCGACCCATGAATTTTAACCTGTTAGGCTCCTCTGACCATGGGATTTTCCAGATAAGAATACTGGAGTGGGTTGCCATTTCCTTCTCCAGGGGATCTTCCTGATCCAGGGAGCTAACCCAGGTCTCCTGCATTGCAGGCAGCCTCTTTACCATGTAAGTCATGGCAGGAGTAAAATGGAGGCTTCCTTTTTGAAATCTAAAATAGATTGTTTTTTTTTTTTTAACTAGCTTTGTAGAAGTACAGCAATACAGTGTTTACCTTATTCTGATTCTTTGGTTTGATTTTTCTTAGATGTTTGTAGCTTGCAAGTTTCAATAAACTTTTTACATTATTGATACTCGAAATATGAAGTTAAGGAACTTCCCAGTGGTCCAATGATTAACGCTCTGCCCTTCCAATGTGGGGAGCACAAGTTTGATCCTGGTCAGGGAATTAAGATTCCCACATGCTGTAGCCAAAATAAGTAAAATAAGATAAAATGTGTTTAAACATATGAAGTTCAGTGCTGCAGAGATTGCATTGGCCAGAGATCCTGGATATGGGAGACAAGGAAGCCCCAGTAAACTATCTCCCTACTTTTCTTCTCTAGTAAATGCTTTGTGTTTTTAGCCAGGCGGGGCCACTTCCTGTGACCTATTTCTACATTTGGGATGTGTTAGTGAATGAAGGCCAACCATCCTGCTGACCAAAGTTGGAAGATACACAAGTCCAGAGGACTCTTTGACAGTATTGGGGATCTAACACATGCCTCAAAGATGTGCCTGCCAGAATAAGAGGACATTGATGGTTATGCTCTGGCCATCAGACATGGTCTTTCTTGAATGTGTCTACAGTTTAGAGAAACTACAGCTACAACTGGGACCCTGAACTCACTCAGGAAATGTGGCAGGGATGTGTGACATATTCCTGATCCTGAGCCAGCCTCATGGCACAGTAATGCCAGGGACATAAAAAATGGAAATGTGGTTTCAATAAGAACACTCTCAAGGAAATGTGCACTTACACAGACCTCTGCAAAGACCTAAGATAAATATCTGAGATCTATGTAACGTAAGACAAGGAATTTAGAAAAAAAAAAATTAAGCTCATCTTCTTTCCTAGATCATCTCCTTCTTTACTCAGCATGACACACTGTCAGATAGCATGCTTTCTCTGGAAAATCTTGTGTTTTTTTAATTAATTTATTTTTTAATTGAAGTATAATTGCTTTACAGAACTGTATTGGTTTCTGCCAAGCATCAACATGAATCAGCCATAGATACACATGTGTCCCCTCCAAGGGAAAAATCTTGTTTTTACTGAGGGTTTGCCTGGGATGAATTATAATACAGGTATTGAAATTGAATCATAAAATGTTTTACTATGTAAAGTATATGTATAGATCATAAGTTATTTTACTATATAGGGTGGATGTAGATCACAAGTTATTTGACGCATACACAATTCACTTATAAAATTTAATCAAAAACTTCATCTGCTGGAAATAATCATAAAAATCAGCCTAAATCTTCTTCTAGGGTAAAAATTTCTGCTTTTAAAGGATATATGGTATAGAGATCATTTTTAGCTTGCATAGCTCTACTAGCTGTAAATGCATGAAAACAAAACACAAACAGAAAAATAATGCCTCCAGATGTTTTGGTGGGTATGCATGCTCCAAAGTAGAGCAGGTAATTAACAATCTCAATGCAAGGGAGGTCCAGGCTGAAACCTTGTCAACCTTCTTGACATTTTCTGTGAGTTTAGGTTTGGCTCAGATGAGTAGAGTTCAATGCCTTTGTGGGGGGTAGGGGGTGGGCGTAGAGAGTCTGGTTGGAGCTAGGAATTTGGCTCCATAGCACTTAGATGTGTTGAACCTCAAAAAAGTTCACACAGTAAGATTAGTTTCTCTGCAAGTATTCAAAGGTTTATGGACACAGAGCTCATCTGAACCCTCTAAACCTATGGAGTCGGCCAAGTTGGCTAGAATCACTGACAGGATTGGGCTCTTTCCCAAGCCTTCCATCACTTCCACTCTGATCCCTGCCAGAAATCAAACAAGAAAAAGCCTTTCTTGTCATGTTTTGACACCCCTAGCTTTAGTCTCTGCTATAAACTCTGCATCCAAATATTTCAGCATATCAACCAAAGGTTGATAATATACATGGGCAAGGGTTCAAAGGGTGGCTAAGAGCCTGAAAAAGGGTCACTCGATGTTATATAAATAATGTGCTCCTAGGATAAATTAAGAAGTGAATGATTATGGGTCCAGTCATGTAAGCATTGCCTGGCTGTCTCCAGTAGCACAGAGCTGGGTGTAGGGTTTGGTCAATAGGTGTGCTCTAAAGTCACAAAAAATGTCAGCTGTAATTGAAAATGTCCCTTCCATGATAAAAGAAAGAAAAACAGCATCCAGTAACTTGGTTGAGTTCAAAATATATATCTAGCCAGGTATATATATCATTTTGTATGCAACTGTGTCAGTTACACAGGTGTATGCATTGATACTAGTCATCATATCTGACATCTTTCTTCCCACGGATCACAGTCAAAAAATTTGAGAGCCATTGATTTAGACATTGAAGTACAAACTTTGAGACATCCAGCTACTTGTGGTTTAAACCGTTATTCATGTTTATTCTCACCACAGCAGTCAAAGTGGGACTGTTCCAAACCTAAGTCAGACCATGTTGCTCATTGGCTCAGATCCCTCCAATGTCTTCTGCATTTACCTCAGGGGCACCTCTGACCCTTTGACATTCACATTCCCTCAGTCACTTCCTTTCTCTTCCTCAAACACATTAGGTGAGTTCTTGCCTCAGGAATTGCCTGCTCAGAAATTCTCTCTGCTTAGAATCGTCTTTTCCCAGTTATGCCTCATCTCTTGCATCCTTCAAATGTTGCTCTCCTGTCTCCTTCAGTGAGGCCTCCCTGAACCACTCCATATATATCCCACTTACTCTACTCTATTTTTCTAGGGCACTTGTCACCATCCTGCATGATTTACTTGTTTAGGGCATTTGGTCTGTGTTTCTCTTGACTAAGATGTGCAGTGAATGAAGATAAAAATTTGTTCGGATCATGCATATACACCTCTGGCACTCAGAACCAGCCATGCCAGGTAATAAAAGAAAAAAGTGAAAGTGTTAGTTGCTCAGTCATGTTCAACTCTTTGCAACCTCTGTAGACTGTAACTCACTAGGCTCCTCTGTCCACGGAATTCTCCAAGCAAGAATTCTGGAGTGGGTAGACATTTCCTTCTCCAGAGGATCTTCCTGAACCAGGAATCGAACCTGGGTTTCCTGAATTACAGGCAGGTTCTTTACTATCTGAACCACCACTGAAGCCCCTGATAACTATCTTTAGAATTGAATGTATTTGTGAAAGAATTGCATTCAGATAACCCACTTTTCTTTGCCTCTGGGCCCATTGGAGACGCCAGGATCTTTGCATAATTCACATCAACTCCAGCTCACCTCTCCTTTGTGCTGTAGATTCACTGAACAGCCACCCTTTGGCCTGTTCTAAGCCTAGGAGATAACTAGACAAAAGGCAAAAAGAAACACACACTTTCTGAGCACCCAACAGTATCCTTTTGTGACCTGCTTCCCACTGATGTTCACAGTATCACACTCATTTTTTTCTGGTTCTTCATAGACCTGGGAAATAGATAGGGAAACAGTGGAAGCAGTGTCAGACTTTATTTTTCTGGGCTCCAAAATCACTGCAGATGGTGACTGCAGCCATGAAATTAAAAGACGCTTACTCCTTGGAAGGAAAGTTATGACCAACCTAGACAACATATTCAAAAGCAGAGACATTACTTTGCCAACAAAGGTCCGTCTAGTCAAGGCTATGGTTTTTCCTGTGGTCATGTATGGATGTGAGAGTTGGACTGTGAAGAAGGCTGAGTGCCGAAGAATTGATGCTTTTGAACTGTGGTGTTGGAGAAGACTCTTGAGAGTCCCTTGGACTGCAAGGAGATCCAACCAGTCCATCCTAAAGGAGATCAGTCCTGGGATTTCTTTGGAAGGAATGATGCTAAAGCTGAAACTCCAGTACTTTGGCCACCTCATGCGAAGAGTTGACTCATTGGAAAAGACTCTGATGCTGGGAGGGATTGGGGGCAGGAGGAAAAGGGGACGACAGAGGATGAGATGGCTGGATGACATCACTGACTCGATGGACTTGAGTCTGAGTGAACTCCGGGAGTTGGTGATGGACAGGGAGGCCTGGCGTGCTGCGATTCATGGGGCCGCAAAGAATCAGACACGACTGAGCGACTGATCTGATCTGATCTGATCTGACAGACCTCCACCTTCACAGCAAAGCTTGTTTTCTAGACCTAATGGAACTGTAGTTCTCTGGATATGTTGTTATTTCATATTTGCATACTTTTAAACATAGTATTCCCACTGCTTTGTGTTTTTATTCCCTTTACCCATTTAGAGAATTCATTTACTCATCGAGAATAGCAATTTTCACTTCACTTTTGAAACCTTCTCTGACTCTTCTTTGCCACTTCTTGCCCTCCGGCCTTTCTTGATACTCAGAAGGCAGCTTGTGGAACAGAAGGGAGACAAGGTAAGACAAACCAAATTTTGCCATCTTCAAGTTATATGAACATGGGTAAATTACTTTTGCTTGCTTCTTAACCTTTAAGTGGGGCAATTTGGCTGTCTATGAGGCTGCGTTAAACCTAGTTAGATAGCATTGTCTAGCATAAGGCCAGGGTGTGCTAACGGTGAGTGTGTGTAAACGTGGCTTTCCTCTCCCCTATCCTGGATCTGTGTTCGTAGTCCTATCAACATTCAAACTCACTTTAGGCAATTATTTATTTATTCTCCTATCTTCCATAATTGAATAACATTCCAGAAGGTCAAAATGATGCTCTATGCATTTTTGTACGTTTAGCAGTGAACACAGTTAGGGGTACATAATAGCTGCTCAGTCAATGTTTGTAGAAAGATGATAATGGTCTTCATAATTAGAAGTGGCTAGTGTTTCTTAAGTCCTATTGAGTCAGCTCATAACATGGATCATCTTTATGCTCCTTCACAGCAGTGTTCCCATTACCTCCATCTTATAGATGAGGTAACTAATCCTCAGAGTTTAAATAATTTGCCCAAAGGCACAGAGCTCTGGTGAGACAGAGCCAGAGTTTGAAACCAGTCATTGCACTGAAAAAGCTTCAAGCTATAGACCACACCTCTGACTGGAATGC
This sequence comes from Bison bison bison, assembly GCF_000754665.1. Lineage (NCBI taxonomy): Eukaryota > Metazoa > Chordata > Mammalia > Artiodactyla > Bovidae > Bison > Bison bison. The sequence goes on from NW_011495058.1 coordinate 7,040,648, forward strand.
TCTTATGTCAAGGGTAAACCTTTGGTCAATCTTGATGCTATTTCCATGGTTCCCCAACTCAACATACAAAACAATCCTGCAGGACAGACCCAGACATCTGGCCAATGGGAACTGGACAAAGCTCCATCTGGAAGTCATCAGCACCTCTCATGGGTCAGCTGCAAGGGATTTAATTTCAAATGACCCCATGCATTTCCTCTGCTTCCCCTTCACAGACAAATTTGTTGGCTGCACTGTTCTGATAGCTTCAGGGTAAAGGGTCCATCTAAATGGCAACTTAATCTCAAATCAGCGAGTCCCCAAATACTATTTGCTATTATTGAAGTGTATGTTTCCATGTTCCAAGCCAATCTACATCAGAGGCATTCTGAAGGCTTCCGTGGATTACAGGTGATAGGAGAGCTCAGACTGGTTCTAATTCTGCAAATATTCAATTTATTTTCCTGTTCAATTAAATAATCTTAAGGTGCATTGCCTCATTTTAATTGATAATTTGAAGGCACTTGTTCCTTCTGCTTCTTACTGCCCAGTGATGAACTTGACAATCAGGGAGTCAGATTGCCACAAATCCCATGTAGGCATCCTCGTCCTTTGCTGGGGGATGAAACTGGGGTGGCAGGGAGCTGGGACCCTAACAAGGTCTTTGGTTGTCACAACTAGTAGTTATCACTTCAACCAGAAAGTCTCAACTGAGATCTCAATAAAACGTAGTCAGAGTCTTGCCCCCTGGACATTTGAAGACTTAAAAATCATCAAAGCATGCAAATTCTTTATTCTACTCTTAATAGTAATATATCTTCAATAAAAATAGTTTTTTTTTAATCAGAAAGCAAAATACCAGAATCAAAGATGAATTTTCTAAGCAGTCAGGGAAGCATCTCTAAAAGTTTCTCAAAACTCGCTGATATAATCAGGAAGGGGAAATGCTTTGAGAACCAAATGCTGTCTTCTGCCTATATATTATATTATAATAGCATACTGTTACATTTTAAATTTCATGCTCATTTTTCACATGATTTATTTTGCTAATAAAACCATGAAATTCCTAAAGTCATATGAGTAAAGGAATGTTTTGACTTCAGTTTTCATATTAAAATCCTTATGGGATTTTTAAAAATTAAAATTGTTATAGACTATGAGTATAAATGTCTATGTACTTCATGGTAACTTATATTTTTCACTTAACAATATGGTAACTGTTTCCATGTCAATGCCTATACTTCTAGAGCATCAGTCATAGAAGCTACAAATATTCAGTTAGATAGTTGCATTAATATTTATTTCCTTAATCATTTATTGGAATATGAGTTTATTTCTAATTTTCCCTTAGTAAAAATAATACTGCAACAAAAATCTTTGTGTATATACATATTTACACACACATAATTCCTGGTTTATTTCTCAAAAATAAAGTCCTAGAAGTGGATAATCAGATCAAAAAACATGCACACTTAAAAATCTAGTCAAATCACCCTCTAAGAATATTGTACCAATTTATACAAGCAATAGCAAATGAATTCCAATATTTTTTAACTGAGAGAAATAGTTATTATATTGATAAATTATACTCAGACTAAATAATATTTAATTATCTACCATGTGCAAATGCAAGATGAAAAGCAATAGTATCTAGTTATCTTGATTTACCACTTTGAAAGTTAATGGAATAGGATTGTCTGTATTCTATTGTGTTCTTGAAGTAAGTATGTGATAGGGTGGAGTGAAAGGTTGTGGATCAACTATTCTTCAGTAAAAATTCTAAGTTTTTTTTTTTTTGATGTAGATGTGGCCTGGGCCTGAGCCTTCTATCGTCCATGGATTTCACTCTTTAGTTCTGTGATACCCTTACACATATTGATTTTTGAAGGCAGTATAGTTGATGACTCTCGGATGATGTATCTCAAAATTATTGGGCAAGTTTAGCTAGAAAATGTCATTTTTGGAAAATGCCAGGCTTAAAAAGAAATCAAATATGTTAAGAAATAAAATGTTTTGGTGTATCAGTTCCTTAAGGTTAGAGAAAATAATAATTTTGATTTCATTCATTCATTCCTTCAGTAGATATGTACTGAGTTTTATCAATAAATACCTGTGGGCGCTGAGCCACAGGCTAGGTAGCCAATGATGAACTAAATAGATATTATCCTTGCCCTTATGGAGCTTACCTAACAGTAACTATGGAATCACAAATTTTACAATGGCTATGAAGTACCAAGTGCTATGTAAGGGTATAACAGGAGAACTAAAGTAGTCAGCAAGGGGGTTGTGGGAGAGGGAGGGTTGCAGAGACATCCTTTCTAAGTGTCTTGAAGGATAAGGAATTAACTAGATCAAAAAATCTGGAACTCTAGCAGCTCCTCTAAAGTTTAGGCAGAGTTACTGTATGGCACAGCAGTTCCACAACTAGGTACATACCCAAGAGAAATGACAGCATTTGTTCACAGAAATTCTTATACCCAAATGCTCATAGCAGTATTATTCACAATAGCCAAAAAATGGAAATAATTCCGATGCACATCAGCTGATGAACGGATACATAAATCATGTGCTATGCTGGTACGATGGAATATTACGTGGTGATGAAAAGTGATGAAGTACTGCATGTGCTCAATAAACGAATCTTGACAGCACTATGCTAAGAAGACAGATGCAAAAATGTCACATTGTACAATTCTTTTCAGTTTGAAAGCCCAGAATACACAAATCTATAAGGATAGAAGGTAAATAAGTGCTTGTCTGGACTTGGGGTGAAGAAGCTGGGGGAAAATGGGGAGTGACTAACAGATATAGGGTTTCCTTTAGGGATCATGAAAATGTCCCCAAATTGACTGTAGTGATGGCTTGCGTAACATTGAATATACCAAAAACCATTGAAATCAACATTTTGAGTGGCTGAATTGTATGGGATGCAAATCTCAATAAAACTCTTATATTTAAAAAAATGAAAAAGAGAAATGGGAGCAACTCTGGGAGATTCATTAGTCACACAGAGTCCTTTAGTTGAAGCCTGTAGAAAAAGTAGCAGGAGTTGGTTTCCTCTGCCTTGGGCTCCCTGGAAATGCATTTTCCTGTAGGAAAATGAGAATAGTGTTAATAAAATTTTAGATCAGTCAAGTCACATTACTGCTTGTCCTTTTAGCTGCAAAAAATCCCAGGTCAGCCTCACAAGAAATCATTGGCGTTGTGTTTTGCATATCTCTGCCTCATCATTTGCTTATATC
>NW_011495058.1:7043968-7056541 GCF_000754665.1 Bison bison bison
ATCATAGTCACAGGGGAGATGAAGGTGGAGTCACATAATTTTAGAGTGTATAAAGGTACGCACAATGTACAACCATCTACACCAACCTTTCAGAAGACATTCAGCCACCTTCGATGTGAATCCTCTAGCACACCACTGAGGCCTGACTTTTCCTTTCGATTTTGTTCAGTGAGTGAGTGCCAAACAAGTTAAGGTCAACAAGCATTTGTGGCTTCTTTTATATTTTAATTACACACTGAATCACAATTCTTTTAAAGTACTGTGTTGGCCAAAAAGTTCATTTGGATTTTTCTGTAATCTTACAGTAGAAAGTCTTTCAAATCATTGTTAAGGTTTTTTTTGTTTTTTGTTTTTAAGGTAGGATTTATCTATTAAGCAACTAACTAAGTATAATGCTAGGGTGTGCAACTGTACAAAGAAATTAGGTCCTGATGGAGATCAATTCTAAAACATGAGGCAACAGACTCTAGATATATAGATATAAAATTGGCATGGTCTATATACCTGAGGACAAATTAGAAGGGCCTCCTAACAGTAGACAAACTTTTGGGATTCTTTTAAACTTATTTTAGATTGCCATAAGACATGGATTTTGAATGACTATTTTAATCACTGGCATGAGGTAGAACTTTTCAGAGGAGCTGGATGCTATTCTTGCCAAGATCTCAGTGGGATATCACTCTGCATTTGAGGTTGAAGTGAGATTCCCTTTGAACTGTCCTCAGATTTTTCTTTTCTCTTTATGCTGTTCTTTTTTTTAAAGAAAAAATGTAAATTGATTTTCCTTCTGCCTTAAAAATTTTATACAAATAAACTGGAGGGAAATATACCATAAAATCATGGTTATCTATAGTTTATAAGAGCATGTTTTCAAAATTTTCTGCATTGAAGTTTTATTACATCTGGGTCAGAGAATAAAAATATGTGTCCTTGAATTTCTGTAGGAGAGTCTATTGCTTATTTGCTTCTCATTTCAAAATAGCATCTGGAATTCTAGTTGTTCTAATGCCCCGAGTCCTCTCTCTATTTATGACATCATAGAGCATGAGTTTTGGAGTCAAACAAACTAAGGTTTAAATCTCTACTTTGGCTGACAAGAAGAGAACTAATATAAGATGCTGGCTCTTGATGCCAAAACCAACTCTAGAGATGAAACAAAAACAAGACAGGAGTTGATTGCTATCAGATCTTAAAAACTGTGAAAAACTCTTGGAGAGACAAATATGGAAGGGAAAAGAAACAGCAGGCAGGAGCAGAAGTGGACCAAGTACTCGAGGGGAGGAAAATGAGCAAGGATTCTACTTCTGAGGGGTATAAAACAGCAGCTCTGGGTGCTGGGGTGAGCAGAAAACAATGAGGTCAGTCTCTGGATACCACCCCCCCCCAACACACACACCCTGGGAAAGGTTTCTGTTACAGGGAAAGGCTGCTCTTTCTCAGGCAAATGCAAAAGAAGGTTCTTGAGGGCAGAGGGAAATGAGGAGAGGATATGACCAGGTTGGAATACTGTAGGTTTCTCACTTGAACTATACCCTCAGAGTGAGAATACTTTGTATGGTCCTGCAATGGGGGATACACTGCAATGGGATCCGTCAAAACCCATCAAATATACATCAAGTGTTAGTTGCTCAGTTGTATCAGACTCCTTATGACCCCACGGACTGTAGCCCACTAAGCCCCTCTGTCAATGGGATTCTCCGGGCAAGAATACTGGAGTGGGTTGCCGTTTCCTTCTTCAGCAATCTTCCTGACCCAGGGATTGAACCTGGGTCTTCTGCATTACAGGCAGATTCTTTACCATCTGACCACGAGGGAAGCCAGGGTATCCAAATGTAATCTATGGACTTGGGGTGATAATGATGTATCAGCATAGGTTCATTGATTGCAATAAGTGTACCACTGCGTGCAGGATGTCCATGATGGGGGAGGTTTTGGTATGTAGAGATGAGGATTTGTGGAAACTTTGTACTGTCTACTTAGTTTTGTTGTGAACCTAAAGCTGCTATAAAAAAATAAAGCTTATTCACTTAAAAAGAAGGATTTGTCAATGATTGAAACAGTTTCACATGAGAAAATGTATCAGTTTTCCTCACCTTATCAATGGCAGAAAAATGGGCCAATGGGAAAAATATCACATTATTATCTCCAGAGCTCTAGAAGAAATTGCTCAAGTTCAATGTCTACGATAAAAATTTAAGAAAAGGATTAGAAGGACATTTTCAAGCTTGACACAATCTATTACCAAAAAAAGTTACAATAAATACCAATGTTAATAAATGTTGAATATATTCTTTTAACATAGGTAGTAAGTCAAGCATACCTGCTTTCATATGATCCTACCCTTACCATAGACCCCAAAAGTCCTGGCTTAAGAAATATGCCATGAAAGATAAATAAAAAGATTAAGGGTTGAGAAGAAAGAGACTCAAGTACTTTATTGTTTTCAGATACTAAAATTATTTATAGAGAAACCTGGAAAGAATTAACACATTTACTGGATATTATGAGTATAAACAAGTTGTCAAATATGAGATCAACACATAAAAATCAATAGCTCCTCTTAATACTAAAAGTGAGTAGAAAACTTTCTAGAAAAGAAGACTTGTTTCATAAAAACAATAGCATCTATAAAATACCTAGAAATTAACCTATTTTAAAAGCACAGGAGAAAAAAATAATGGAGAAACATATAAACCCTTATTTAAATTCATAAAATAATACCTGAATAAGTAAAGAACTAGAGACCATGTCCATGGATGAGACAATTTAACATGTCTTGATATCAATTCTTCCCAAATTAATCTATGTATTCCATGCAATTCTGGGAAAAATTTAAGCAGATATTTAAAAAGAATTTATAAAAGTGATTTCAAAATTAATATGTAAAAATAAATGTGCCAATTATGGTAACCAAATTTTGAAAAAGAAAATCAAAGTGATCCCATAGTTTGATGATGGTAAGTGGGCAGTATAACTGTTCCACAAGATATTAAGAAATACTTCAAAATCAAAATGATTAAAAAGCAATGTGCAGGAGTAAATAGAACCCATCCAGTAAAATAGATGATCTGATGTATATGAAAACTGATATAAAAGTAACAGTACAAGTCAGTGACTAAAGAATGGATTGCTTAGTGGAAAGTCTTAGGGAAACTGGCCCACTCTATAGGGAAAAATAGAACTCATTACATACAAAAGTGTAATCCAGGTGAATTAAATGTAAAAAGCAAAATTAAAAAAAAAAACTTAGTAGCAGAAATTGTAGGAGAATATCTTCATTTTTATGTTTTTTGGATGAAAATGTACAACCCAGATCCAAAAATCAGAAATTTTTCATCCTGAAAAATTGATGAATTTCACTGTTTAAAGTAAGGATTATTCTTCAAGGAAGAATCTTAGACAAATGGATAATAGACTAGGAGAAGATGTTTAAAACATAAAAAATTAATATTGCTACATAAAAGTAACACTTGGAAATCAATAAGAAAAAGAAAATGCCATAGAGAAATGGAAACAATTTAAATATGGACAAGGCAAAGAAGGAGAAATCCAAATGGCTAGCAGGTGGAGAAAGATATGCTCCATATCTATAATAACTAGCATGTGTGGGTGCGTGCTTGGTCACTTCAGCCGTGTCCTACTCTTTGCGACCATTATGTATGATAGTCTGCCAGGCCCCTCTGTCCATGGCATTCTCCATGCAAGAATACTGGAGTGGGTTGCCATGCCCTCCTCCAGAGGGTCTTCCCGACCCAAGGATCAAACTTTTGTCTCCTGCATCTCCTGCATTGCAGGCAAATTCTTTACCCACTGAGCCACCTTTGTAATTAGCATAATTCAAGTTAAAACCATTATTAAATCTAATACAGTAGGAAAAACTGGAAAGATGTATAATACCCAGCATTGCTGAGAAATGCCAACAATGTTAATTCTTATGTATGGACTGGTAATAGTCCATAATATTATATCCATTCTGAAAAACTCTCTAGTAATACTTAATAACATTGATAATGATGCATCTTCTGATTCAGAAATATCTTCCCGAAAACAGACCTTTAAAAAACTGTGGCTCATAGTATTTGATGTTTGGGCTTGTTTATCGCATTGTGGTGATAACAGTGATTAGGAGAAAACTAGGAATGTCTGGTAAAAAGTCATTGACACATATGATGCAATACTATGCAGCTATCAGAATCTGTAAACTATCTAAAGCTTCGTGGATCATGAAAACAATGTAGGTTTCAATTCAGTTCAGTTCAGTTCAGTTGCTTAGTCGTGTTCGACTCTTTTCGATCCCATGGAATGGAGCAAGTCAGGCCTCCCTGTCCATCACCAACTCTCAGAGTTTACCCAAACTCAAGTCCATTGGCTCGGTGATGCCATTCAACCATCTCATCCTCTGTCATCCCCTTCTCCTCCCGCCTTCAATCTTTCCCCAGCATCAGAGTCTTTTCAAATGAGTCAGTTCGCATCAGGTGGCCAAAGTATTGGAGTTTCAGCTTCAATTCTTCAAAGTTTCAGCTTCAGTCCTTCCAATGAACACTCAGGACTGATCTCCTTTAGGATGGACTGGTTGGATCTCCTTGCAGTCCAAGGGACTCTTAAAAGTCTTCTCTGACACCACAGTTCAAAAGCATCAACTCTTCAGTGCTCAGCTTTTTTTATAGTTCAACTCTCACATTCATACATGACTACTGGAAAAACCATGGCCTTGACTAGATGGACCTTTGTTGACAAAGTAATGTCTCTGCTTAAAAAGCAAATTTTAAAAATGGAACAAGATAAAATTATGTGTGCATGCATGAATTGCTTCAGTTGTGTCCGACTCTGCAACCCTAAGGACTGTAGTCCGCCAGGCTCCTCTGTCCATGGGATTCTTCAGGCAAGAATACTGGAGTGAATTGCTATGCGTTCCTCCAGGGGATCTTCCCTACCCAGGGATCGAACCCAAGTTTCTTAAATCTCCTGTATTGGCAAGGGGATTCTTCACCACTAGTGCCACCTGCGAAGCCTGAAAAAATTATACCTATCATATAATATTTAGACATTAAATACATATATACACTAGAAAACTACTTATTTAGCTCTATCAATGAAACACATTAAAATGGTGACTTTATGAGACAAATTAATGGCAGTTGGGATGGGTAAAACTTGAGAAAATACTAAAGTAAAGCACAGAGAGGTCTTGCTAAACTGATAATTAGTGAACCACAAATTGAACAGTAAGATGAACTCAAATCTCTGTACTTGAATGGAGATGAAAAATCCAAATCATTGCTCCACCGTTTACAACTGCATTCTTTGTGGTTAAGTCACTTAATCTTTCACAGATTTAGACTCTAGATCTGTTAAAGGTGATGAAAAATCTTTATCATTCTTTAAAATTAGGATTAAATGAGGTAAAATGCAGTGAGCTCTTAGCACAAGGTTAGAGTATGATGAGCATCTGTTTGTCAGCCATTGGGAGACTGTTCAGGTGACAGACTGATTTAGAATGGAATCCTTGGTGCTAGACAGGCCCACTTCTTTCAGAACTGGCTCTGTCATCAGCTAGCTGTGAGCTTGCTAAAGTTATTGACTCCCTTTTGGTACAGATTTGTTCTCTGTACAGTGGGTATAGAATAATAAGTTTTAAGCTGTGTTTTGGGGATCACTAATAATCTATCCAGGCAGCTATAACAAAAATACCATGGACTCAGCTTATCAGTTCAGTAGCTGAGTCGTGTCCAACTCTTTGTGACCCTATGGACTGCAGCATGCCAGGCTTCCCTGTCCATCACCAACTCCTGGAGCCTACGCAAACTCATGTCCATTGAGTTGGTGATGCCATCCAACCATGTCATCCTTTGTTGTCCCTTTCTCCTCCCACCTTCAATCTTTCCCAGCATCAGGGTCTTTTTCAATGAGTCATTTCTTCATATCAGGTGGCCAAAGTATTGCAGTTTCAGCTTCAGCATCAGTCCTTCCAATGAATATTTAGGACTGATCCCCTTTAGGATGGACTGGTTGGATCTCTTTGCAGTCCAAGTGACTCTCAAGAGTCTTCTCTGACATCACAGTTCAAAAGCATCAATTCTTCGGTGCTCAGCTTTCTTTATTGTCCAACTCTCACATCCATACATGACTACTGGAAAAACCATAGCTTTGACTAGATGGACCTTTGTTTGCAAAGTAATGTCTCTGCTTTTTAATATGCTGTTTAGGTTTGTCCTGGCTTTTCTTCCAAGGAGCAAGCATCTTTTAATTTCATGGCTGCAATCACCATCTGCAGTGATTTTGGAGCCCCCCAAAATAAAGTCTGACACTGTTTCCACTGTTTCCCCATCTATTTGCCATGAAGTGATGGGGCCAGATGCCATGATATTAGTTTCCTGAAAGCTGTTTTAAGCCAACTTTTTCACTCTCCTCTTTCACTTTCATCAAGAGACCTATAAACAACAGAAATTTATTTCTCACACTTCTGGGGGCTGGGAAGTCCAACATCAAGGCAGAATATTCTGTTTCTGGTGAGGGCTTGCTTCCTAGTTTATAGACTAAATATGTCTTCTAAATATGTCCTCATAGAGCAGAGGAGGGAGAGGAAGTTCTCTGGGATCTCATTCACCAGGGCAGTAATTCCATTCATGTGGGCTCCACCCTCATGCTCTTATCATCTCTCAAAGTCTCCATTTCCTAATACCACAACATTAGGAGTTAGGATTTAACATATGGATTTACTAGAGGACAGAAACATTCAGACAGTCATACACCAGCAATATAAATAAAGTTGTTAGCTAGGAGCTGGCTTAATGAATATTTACTATCTTTGTTATTATTATAATTTTAAAAATTAAAAATTTGGTTAACCTAAACATTTTATATGAATGATAGCTAAAGTAAAATAATAAGTCAAAATTCAATTTTCATCGTTTATTCATATAATTCAATTGTCCTCAAATTTTTTTATCTTATGCTCCCTTTATACTTTAAAAAGTTATTAAGGACCCCCCCAAATTTTTGCTTATTTGAACATCTATCACTAGGTACCATATTAGTATTAATAATTAAAAATGACATCTAAACATATTTTTTGCTAATTAAGCTAATATAAAATAAGAAGCATATCATGCTAACAAAAATAATATATCATGAAAAATATTATGTATTTTATGGAACAAAAAATAGTGAGAAAAGGTGTTATTGCCTTAATTTTTGCAAACCTCTTATGTCTGGCTTAAGATAAAACAGCTGGAATCTTTTCTTCTACTTCTGTATAAAATATGTTGTGATGTGTTGTTTTGGCTGACATATATAAAGAAAACCAAGCCTTATACAGATAGGTAGTAGAAAGAGGAGTTTTTTTCATCTTTTCGGATAATTGTGGCTCTTCTTTGATATTGTACCAAAACTTGATCAGTGATAGTTTCTTAAAGGTTAGTTGCAGGATCTGACCTAATTGATATTTTAAACAGACTTTTAACAATTTAAGATTTTGTAGCATCATGCTTTGGTCATTTGGGAAATATTGACTTACTGAGTTAATTTTGCCATGTTTTATCAAATATAAAAAAATCTTTCCATCAAATATTACCATCAAATCTTACCTACAATCACTGTAAATTTGGGGATGCTGTTTAGCTCACTGTGGCAGATACACATTTTCCAAAATTTTAATTTTGGCTTAAATGCTCAAATTTTGTTGTAAACGATACTGCCAGTTGTTTTCCTTGAAGTGACAAATGTATTTTTGAGAACCTGTCTACCATATATCCAAGTCTGAATAGCTGCTATCTCTCAGGTATTCTTTCATATGAAAATGCTGCTTCATAAAAATAAAGTATGCATCAAAGTGTACCTCCTACTTCTTTATACAAAATATTTTTGAAATGTATTTAAATATGAAGATACATAAAAGTAATACTTTTTTGCATCGCCAAGCATATTTAAATTTCTATTATTATTTGTATCATGTCTGGTGTGGAAGAGTGCAGTTTGGTGTCACTACCTGAATTCATGCAAGGTTGCCAACAGTTTGACCCACTGCTTATTCTGCAAACAACACATTACTGTTGGTTTGAAAAGAACTGCGATCTCAACTCTGCCCTCTGGACCTGATCATGTGCACTGTGCCTCTACTCTACTGAAGTTCAGTTCAGTTCAATTCAGTTGCTCAGTTGCATCCAATTCTTTGTGACTCCATGGACTGCAGCACACCAGGCTTCCCTGTCCATTTCTAACTCCCTGAGCTTGCTCAAACTCATGGTCCATTGAGTCAGTGATACCATCCAACCATCTCATCCTCTGTCATCCCCTTCTCTTCCTGCTTACAATCTTTCCCAGCATCAGGGTCTTTTCCAGTGAGTCAGTTCTTCACATCAGGTGGCCAAAGTATTGGAGTTTCAGCTTCAGCATCAATCCTTCCAATGAATATTCAGGACTGATTTCCTTTAGGATTGACTGGTTTGATCTCCTTGCAGTCCAAGGGACTCTCAAAAGTTTTCTCCAACACCACAGTTTAAAAACATCAATTCTTTGGTGCTCAGCTTTCTTATTATCCAACTCTCACATCCAAAGATGACAACTGGAAAACCATAGGTTTAACTATATGGACCTTTGTCAGTAAAGTGATGTGTCTGCTTTTTAATACATTGTCTAGGTTTATCCTTGCACTCTAGTACTGTTGCCTGGAGAATCCCATGGACGGAGGAGCCTGGTGGGCTACAGTCCATGGGGTTGCAAAGAGTCGGACACAACTGAGCAACTTCACTTTCACTTTTCACTTTCATGCATTGGAGAAGGAAATGGCAACTTAATCCAGTATTCTTGCCTGGAGAATCCCAGGGACAGAGGAGCCTGGTGGGCTGCTATCTATGGGGTAGCACAGAGTCGGACAAGACTGAAGCAACTTAGCTCAGTAGCAGCAGCTAGGTTTGTCCTAGCTTTTCTTCCAAGGAGTAAGCGTCTTTTAATTTCATGGCTGCAGTCACCATCTGCAGTGATTTTGGAGCCCAAGAAAATAGGCTCTGTCACTGCTTCCACTGTGTCCCCATCTATTTGCCATGAAGTGGTGGGACTGGATTCCATGACCTTAGTTTTTTGAATGTTGAGTTTTAAGCCAACTTTTTCACTTTCCTTTTTCATTTTCATCAAAAGGCTCTTTAGTTTTTCTTCACTTTCTGCTATAAGGGTGATTGTCATCTGCATATCTGAGGTTACTGATATTTCTCCCAGCAATCTTGATTCCAGCTTGTGCTTCATCCAGCCTGGCGTTTCACATGACGTACTCTGCATATACGTTCAATAATCACCGTGACAATACACAGCTTTGACGTACTCCTTGTTGTTCCATGTTCTCTTCTAACTGTTGCTTCTTGACCTGCGTACAGATTTCTCAGGAGGCAGGTCAGGTAGTCTGGTATTCCCATCGCTTTAAGAATTTTCTACAGTTTGTTGTGATCCACACAGTCAAAGGAAAATCCTACTGAATTTAGGATTTCCTTATTTCCCAAGGTGGTGTCTTCTACCTTTGACATCTAATCTGTACCCAGGATGGCAATGTGAAGGAAAAATCAGGGAAGAAAATGTTGAAAGTAGAAAGGTAAAAGAAGAATAAATAATAAAAAAATACTCACAACATGTGTATGTGTGTGTGTACGTGTGTGTAAGGGAGATAGGTTTAGAGAGGCTCCATCACCTTCTGACATAAGAAAACAGAGCATGAAATTCACAAACATGTGAGTTTTGGTAAAGGAAGGCAGTATAACCTGCCTACCATTCCCGCTGGTTTTATATGCGGTGAGTAAAACAGCCACAGCAATCAACATCTCTGTTTAAGGCAGCCCCACTGTAGGCATCCCAACTACAGGATAACAATTAACCTCCAATCTTTCCCCACTGGCAGACTATTCTTTTAACTCATTTAAAGCGAGGATTTTGTTAGGGAGCAATATATATATTGCATACCGCCTAAGGCTTTTTCAATGCCCTCTTGATAATTTTTCTTAAGTCCACATGCCCTTTAGGAAATTCTGATTGTCCACAACTATCATCACCAATTGCCCCTTTATTAATGGAAGCCCACTGTCAGGTTCAACATTCCACAGTCCCCATATTTCATGAATATGTATGTCATACCTCACATTTATCTTGTTTTCACTCTGCCCTTTCCACCATTCCTCTCAGTGTCCCCATTCAACACTGTAATTATTAGCTGCTTTGGTAATAAGATATAAATCACACTTTATGGCTTCTTCACCATGTTTCTGCTAACAGCTACCATACCAAGTTAACGTGACATTATACACTCCAAAGGGAGGGGTATGACCCAAACACACACTTTCTAAAGATTTATTACACAGCTAAACTGCTAGGCCAATGAACCTCTTCATCTTACAGCACCAGGAGCTTAATATGTCCTGCTATTCCCCCACCAGCAGCCTTTCAGGAAAATGTCAATGTAGGAAACCCTGGTCGTGTGCTATCAGTTAAAATGTTTGACTTTTGAACAAAGGAGATAATGTATCTCCACTACTGTTTAATCCTCAGGCAATTACTAAACACAGTAAAATAAATCCTTTCTTTTTCCACCCAACCCCCCTTCTAGTCACATGCATAATGAGAAAATGCTGAGAGCAGCATAGAGTATGTTTCTTCTTATCAGAGATTTATTGTTGGAGATTCTGTTTCATTTTCAAATTTGACCTTAACAGGCATCAGGGAGACACAGTGATGGGAAGACAGATATCTGGAGAGTGACTCAAGGAAACCACACAGCAAAGGTAGAGAGCTGGAATTTTAGCTGCGTGAAACTTGCCACAAAGAATATTTGGAAAAGTTGGTCTGAGAGGGTGAAAAATGGACTTGCATTTTTCAAGATTCATTCAAGAATGGCAACAGCCTTAGGACAGAGGAACCTGGTAGGACCCTATGCTATTTTAACTTCAAAGCTTCATTTATGTGGCCCAAAGAGTGAACTTCTACCCCCTGGAACACTGACTAGGGAGGTTCCAGAGAGTAATCAAGAAGGGATTAGACACTGATATATTTAATGGTGATAAATTTAAAGACTTTCCACTATGATCAAGAACACAGTAAGGATATCCCTTCTCACCATTTGTTTTTGACATTATACTGGACATACGAGCTAATGCAGTAAGACAAGAAAAAGAAACAGAAGTCCTAGAGCTAATAAATGATTACTGCAAGATGTCAGGACACAATGTTAATATACGAAAGTCAATTGCTTTCCTAAATACCAGCAATGAACACGTAGAATTTTAAATTAAACATGCATTATCATTTACATTAGCACCCCCCAGAATGAAATACTTAGATGTAAATGCAACAAAATATGTATATAATCTGTGAGGAAACAATAAAACTCTGATTAATGGAATCAAAGAAGAACTAACTAAATAGATATTTCATGTTTGTGGATAGGAAGAATCAATGTTGTTAAAATGTTGCTTCTTCCCAACTTAATCTATAGAGTCAGTGCATTCCCAATCAAAATCCCAGCAAGTAATTGTGGATATTGGCAAACTAATTCTTAAGTTTATATGGAGAAACAAAAGATCCAGAATAGCAAACACAATATTGAAGGGGAATAAAAAAGTTGGCAGAATGAGACTATCTGACATCTAGACTTACTATAAAGTTATAGTAATCAAGACTGTGTTATTGGGGGAAAAATAGACACATAACTCAATGGAACTGTCAATGGGCTCAGAAATAGATCCACATAAATATAGTCAACTGATCTTTGACAAAGAAGCAAAGACAATGCAATAAAACAATGCACATGAAAAATCTAGATGTAGACATAAGCTTTTTATGAAAATTAACTCAAGATTTAGGCCTAAATATAAAATGTAAAAATATAAAACTCCTAGAAGATGACCTTGGATATGGCAATGACTTTTTAGATACAACAATGAAGTCATGATCCATGAAAGAAATAAGACAATCAAGCTAGACTTCATTAAAGACTTTTGCTCTGTGACAGACAATGGCAAGAGAATGAGAAGATAAGCCAAAGACTTGGGGAAAGATTGGCAAAAGACACATCTGACCAAGGACTGCTGTAAAAAATGTACAAAGAAATCATAGAATTCAACAATAAGAAAACAAATAACTCAAAAAATTGACCAAACCTTAACAGACACCTTGCCAAAGAACAGATACAGATGGCATGAAAGCATATGAAAATATGCCCCAACTGATATGGCATCAAGGAAATGCAAATTAAAATAATCATGAAATAATATAATACATATTAATATGGTCAAAAGACAGACTACTTCATTGAATGCTGAAGAATATGTGGAACAATAGAAGGTCTCTTATTGTTGGTGAGGATGGAAAATAGTATAGCCACTCAGGAAAACAGTTTGGCAAATTCTTACAAAAGTAAACATTGGGCCTGCACACCGCAGCTGGAGAGTAACCCCCGCTCGCCGCAACTAGAGAAAAGCCTGTGCCGCAACGGAGACTCAGCACAGGCAAAAGAAAGAAATCAATAAAATTATTTTTAAAAAATGAATGCACACCTTATTGTACTCCTCTTTTTGGATCTTTTCCCTGAATATGTAT
>NW_011495058.1:7057079-7078271 GCF_000754665.1 Bison bison bison
AAGAACACTGGAGTGGGTTGCCATTTCCTTCTCCAATGCATGAAAGTGAAAAGTGAAAGTCGCTCAGTCCTGTCCGACTCTTAGTGGCCCCATGGACTGCAGCCTACCAGGCTCCTCCGCCCATGGGATTTTCTAGGCAAGAGTACTGGAGTGGGGTGCCATTGCCTTCTCCAACTGAGATAATAATTAATGTTATTTTGTGTGTTTTCTTCTGGTACACTTTCTGTTCACGCAAACACATATATACACATACATACATTTCTTTAGTGCATTGGGATCTTATTGTCTACATATTTTGTGCCCATTTAAAAAATAACAAGAAGAGAGGAATTTTAGGCTTTAAACACATGACATTTTAAAGTGATTGCCTAAGAGATGGACATAAATTAGTGATGTATTAAACCATTTAATGATGGATTAGATGGATCCTTTCCCTTTGATTGCACTTTTAAGCTACATTTAGTTCTTCTCTTTCATAAATAGCATGTATTCATAGTAAATATCTTCATAACAGACTATCTAAATAATTATTTTCTAAGATAGTTTTTGGTGTTAAATTGTAGAATCAAAGTATATGGCAGTTTATTAAAAGTTCTTGATAAATATTGACAGATCAGTTTTGTGAATAGATATACCAATTTACTCCCACTGACAGGTCATGAGAGTATCATACAGCCTTCTTTATAGCATTATAATTTTTCCTTCTCAACTTCACAGGCAAAATATTATCCTGTGTGTTTCCTTTGAAGATATACAATTATTTTTGACTGAATATTTTTCTATAGGTCTATCTGTCTTTTTTCTTATTTGAATGTTTTCTTAGTATATTTTGTTCATTTTATATTGAGAAGTTGATACTTATATAATTGACCTCTAACATCTTTTTCAAATTAAAGATATTACCCCTTTGCCTGCCCACTTGTTACAGTTTTCCATCTGGCTTGCAACTTTATTACTTAATTTTGTTTATCGAGTCTTACTCAGACATTTAAAATTCTAATAATTTTCCCTCTGTGCTTTTATATTATGAAAAACTTTGTCCATTTCAATACCCTTTCATTTGTCATCTAAGCACAATTTTGTTTTTATAATTTGTTTTATTAAATTCATTGGCATTTGAGTTTTTCATAAAGTATAAAATGATATTTTATGGTGTTTTTCTACAAAATAATCTATTGTGCCCTCAGTGGTTTTGTGAATAATTTACTCTTTCCTTATTAAGTTGTGTATAAGATATGTGTGTGAGAGAGAGAGAAGTCATTTTTCTGAATCTCCTGATACTTATCAGTTAATTGGTAAATCAGAAAACCTGATTAAAGGAAAGCATGATGAAAAGTGTGGTACTTACCCTACTTGAATACTTCACTCATTGAATTTATCTGTCAGTCTTTTAACATGATTCCAGGGTATGTGTCCATTGATTGGAGCGCTCAATTCTCCTTCTTATGTAAACTACACCCATGCTACATTCGGATATCTTCTGGATTTAGTTACTTTAAGGTGGAGAGAGACAAGTTGCATAAACTAATCAAGATCAAGATCCTTGTATGTTTTTTATGATTTTTATTTTTAGTGGTTTGGTTTGGTAGTCTTTCTATAGCATTCAATATAGTTTTCAGTACAGCGATAACTCCTTTCATATTCATATTTCATTTGTTCTTCACAATAATAAAATGAAGTAATTATAATACAAAACAACTGTATAAACAGATTGTAGACACATCACTGACTTGGAAAACAAATGACTTTTAGTGCAACAGAGTGTGTGTGTATAATGCATATATATCTCAATCCTTGAGTGCTCTAGGTTCTAGGCATCAATCATTTTGCTTTGTAGACAGAATGGTGAGTGTTGGATTGTGCAAAGTTCATTGAAAGAGTGTGAGTGAACATGAGTTTGTGTTTATATAATATGTTTGGGGATGACTCTTCTTTTTCAATAATTTTTTTCAGTTTCCACATGACTTTTTTTTAGTGTTATCTTTATAGTTTTTAGAACAAAACCTCCTACCTTATTATTTGTTTTAATGTTCCTTGTGAATCTCAACTGTGAAATCTTCCAGATAAATATTAGAAGAATTTAGAATAATTTTATATATTCAGAAAAAAATAATCAACTGAAATCTTGATTGCATTTTTCTCATGCCTATAGAATGACTAGAAAAGATTTTATTTTTCTAGACACAGATTATGGCTCTTTACTATCCTGATCTTCATAGGAAAACATCATTGCCTTCTTACTGTGCTGTACGGTATCTGCTGTGTTCTCTCCTTGCCCTGCGCATTCCATCGACCAGGAGATATGAGTTCAGCACTGGGAAACTTGAAGGTTTCTTGGCTCCTGTGTTTGAAATGAGGCTTTGGATCCCTGTGTCCTCTCCCAGGCTCCTCCTTCTCTCTTTCTCCTGAAATCAGCTCCCTGCTCCAGACACCAGCCACTCACCTCTCCAGGAGCAACTCATTGTTAGATGACTTCCACAAGACTTAGTTGAAATACACTTATAATATACCCTCAGATGAATTCCTTTCTAGGTATTTGCTTTATGATTAGATTGTGCGAGATGAAAAGGGATTCTCAATTCTGATAGCACAATTACACCCTGGAATTTGAAACTGAGAAATTAAGAAACCTGGGCAAGGGAGTGGAAGGAATAAGTTAGGAGTTTGGCTTTAACAGATACACACTAGTAAATAGCTGAGAAAAGAAGAGAAGTGAAAGGCAAAGGAGAAAGGGAAAGATATATCCATTTAAATGCCCAGTTGCAGAGGATAGCAAAGAAAGATAATAAAGCCTTCTTAAGTGAATAATGCAAAGAAATAGAGGGAAACAATAGTATGGGAAAGACAAGAGATCTCTATCTTTGAAGATATCAAAGGAATATTTCCTGCAAGGATGTGCACAATAAAGCACAAAAATGGTAAGGATCTAACAGAAGCAGAAGAGATTAAGAAGAGATGGCAAGAATACACAGAAGAACTATGCAAAAAAGTCTTATACAGTCTCGATGACCCGGATGACCACAATGTTGTGGTCACTTACCTAGAGCCAGACATCCTGCAGTACAAAGTCAAGTGGGCCTTAGGAAGCAATTCTGTGAACAAAGCTAGTGGAGGTGATAGAATTCCGGCTGAGCTATTTAAAATCCTAAAAGATGATGTCATTAAACTGTTGCACTCAACGTGCTAGCGAATTTCGAAAACTCAACAGTGGCCACAGGACTGGAAAAGGTCAGTTTTCATTCCAATTCCAAAGAAGGACAATACTGAAAAATGTTCAAACTACCATACAATTGTGCTCATCTTGCTCACACGGTAATGCTCAAAATCCTTCAAGCTAGGCTTCAGTAGTACATGAATCAAAAACTTCTAGATGTGCAAGCTAGGTTTAGAAAAGGCAGAGGAACCAGAGATGAAATTGCCAACATTTGTTGGATCACAGAAAAAGCAAGAGAGTTCCAGAAAACATCTACTTCTGCTTTATTGACTACACCAAAGCCTTTGACTGTGTGGATCACAACAAACTATGGAAAATTCTTCAAGAGACAAGAATACCAGACAATCTTACCTGTTTCCTGAGAAACCTGTACGCAGGTCGAAAGCAACAGTTAAAACTGGATATAGAACAATGGATTGATTCATAATTGGGAAAGGAGTATGACAAGGCTGTATATTTTCACCCTGTTAACTTAACTTAAGTGCAGAGTACATTATGTGAAATGCCAGGCTGTATGAATCACAAGCTGGAATCAAGATTGCTGGGAGAAATATCAACAACCTCAGATATGCAGATGACATCACTCTAATGGCAGAAATAAAGAGGAGCTAAGCAACCTTTTGATGAGGGTGAAAGAGAAGAGTAAAAAAGCTGGCTTAAAACTTCACGTTCAAAATACTAAGATTATGGCATCTGGTCTCATCACTTCATGGCAAATAGAAGGGGAAAAATTGGGAACAGTGGCAGATTTTGTTTTCTTGGGTTCCAAAATCACTGAAGATGGTGACTGCAGCCATGAGATTAAAAGACACTTGCTCCTTGAAAGGAAAGCTATGAGAAACCTAGACAGCATATTAAAAAGCAGAGACATCACTTTGCTGACAAAAGTCTGCATAGTCAAGGCTGTGGTTTTTCCAGTCATCTTGTACGGATGTGAGAGTTGGACCATAAAGAAGACTGAGAGTCAGAGAATTGATGCTGTTGAATTGTGGCTCTCCAGAAGACTCTTGAGAGTCCCTAGGACTGCAAGGAAATCAAATTAGTCAATCCTAAAGAAAATCAACCCTGAATATTCATTAGAAGGACTGATACTGAAGTTGAAGCTCCAATACTTTGGCCACCTGACGCAAAGAGCCAGTTTATTGGAAAGGACCCTGAAGCTGGAAAAGATTGAAGGCAAGAGGAGAAGGGGGTGACAGAGGATTAGATAGTTGGATAGCTTCACCGATTCAATGGACATGAATTTCAACAAATCCTGGAAGGTAGTGAAGGATAGGGAAGCCTGGCGTGCTGCAGTCCATGAGTCACAAAGAGTCAGACATGACTTAGGTGCGGAACAACAAAACAACAACACTACTATGTATCAAAAAATAAACAACTGGGACCTAGTACGTAGCACAGGAGCTATATTCAATGTCTTGTAATAGTTTATAATGGAGAAGAACCTGAAAAAGACTATATTACATAACATATGTAAATATGTGTGTGTGTGTGTGTGTGTGTGTGTGTGTGTGTATTACTGTGGGAAGTGACTGGACCATATGATAACATCATTACATGTTGCCAACACTAAGCTGATGAGTGGGGCTTGGACCACCTTGCATATACCACCGTGCCATAGCATTGCACAAACAGCATAGCACAACTGGATCTAAAATTGACTTCTCTGAAGTCTTGTCACCTACCTACTCCAACACTGTGTCCAAGAAGTGGCCACCAGGGTGTCTGCCTTCTGTTCCCACCAATATTCCTGCTGCCCTCACCATTCACACAGGTCTAGCTTTAAAAAGAGATACATTGAAACTCTACCATAAAATAGCTGATAGTTATGCTGCTTGAAACACCTAATCAACATATTTTACTATTTTACTAATTTTAGAGTAACACATGTTTCACTCTAAAATTTTCCTAAGAATATGATGAAGCTTCTAAATTACCAACTGGTGTTCAATGAAAAAAAAGTCTCTGCAAAAAATATTACATATGAATTTTTAGGTGCATAACAATTTCTATCGTAGCCTAGTTCATAAGATTCCCTGAGTGTGTTGTTTCTACCTTAAAGTGACAAAATTTCTCTTGGATCTTAATGAGTCAGTCAGTGGGTTGGTTACTAAACATTATCACTTCATCTTTAAGGTATTAGAAGTAGTTAATAAAATTCAGTGCAAGACAATACCCTGAACAAAACCCTAACAGCCTTTGCAAAAAATGATAGAAATTTGAGTAGGTTAGGTAAGTATACTTTATAAACTTTTGCACTCCATAAAAACCACAACTGAAGGTGATACAATATGGTACCTTTAATAACATGTAAGATTTCCCTGTGGCTCAGATGGCAAAGAATCTGCCTGCAATGCAGGAGAGTCGAGTTTGATCTCTGGGTAGGGAAGATCCCCTGGAGAGTGAATGGCTACCCTCGCCAGTATTCTTGCCTGGAAAATCCCATGGACAGAGGAGGTCGGTGGGTTATGGTCCATGGAATTGCAAAGAGTCAGACATGACTGAACGACTAACACTTTCACACTTTCACTTTTTCTCAAGTCTCTCATAAACTGATTCATGTTATACATACAGAAGGTGGGTGTAATAGTTTTGGTAAATAAATGTGCAATTCTTTTGTAAGAAAAAAAAAAAGAGGTACATTGATCTTTCTAAAGAGGCACTTGTTGAATTTAGTTGGATGTTAATGACTATTTTCTTTTTATAACTTATTATGAGGACTCTCTTGTGTGTGTCTATCTTTTATATTGTGTTTTCCCCCTTGTGCTCAGCCCCCAGGGCTAGTTTGTAAGACACTTGTCCATGCTGTGCTGTGCTGTGCTGTGCTTAGTCACTTGGTCATGTCTGACTCTGCTACTCCATGGACTATAGACCTCCAGGCTTCTCTGTCTATGGGGATTCTTCAGGCAAGAATACTGGAGTGAGTTGCCATGCCCTCCTCCAGGGAATCTTCTCAACCCAGGGATTGAACCCAGGTCTCTCTCATTGCAGGCAGATTCTTTACCATCTGAGCCACCAGGGAAGTCCAAGAATACTGGAGTGAGTAGCCTATCCCTTCTCCAGGGCATCTTCCCAACCCAGGAATCTAACCAGGGTCTCCTGCATTACAGATGGATTCTTTATCAGCAGACCTACCAGGGAAACCCATACTTGTCCATAATTTTATGCTTTTATAAAATATCAGTTTCAGTCATGTGAAATTCCCAATTTGGGAATCAAAATGTTCCAATGCTAGCAATTTTGATTTGACCTAAATAGAATTGTGAAATAAATGTCATGACAAAAATATTGAAATACCAATCGGCAATCTTTTTTTATTTCCGCATAGTCTCTTATAGTTCTCTCACTTAATGGAGGTGATTGGTCCTGGGGATGGATGTGGCATCCTTCGTGTCCCCAAAGCCTAAGCTCTCTGACAGTGGTTTCAACTGAATAGAAGGGGAAGACTGGTTGTCACAACTGGGGAAGGAGTGAATGCTACTGGCATCTAGTGGGTAGAGACCGGGGATGCTGTCACTCATTCTCCAGTGCTCAGGACAGCCCTACAACAGAGAGGTATATGGCCCAGAATGGCCATAGCCCCTGCCTCAGGGGAATTTAGGAAAGTTAAGAATAAACAAAATATTTTAGAGAAACATCAAGGAAGGACAGATTCCCTCCCTCCCACACATCTTTCTTTTTCCACCAGGACTAGAAAAAATATTGTGTCAAATCACCAGTGAGAGAGAGAGAAAGCAGGAGGCAGCTTCTCTGTTCTCCAGGAATTTATTCAGAATTTGCGTAGAGCAAGCATTAGGGGAACTACAAAATGTGCTGGACACGTTTTATAAACTATTTCAGAATAAAGTGTGAAATTAGCATTTCAGTCTGATTCATTCTTAGTGATTATTTTTTCACTGACATCAAGTGGTCTCCCAAATGCCACTTTCTCTGGCCTTTCTCTGCTGCCATAGACAGGAACCAAGTGTCAGGAGAGAGCAAGCATCTAGAAAATGCTTCCAGACTCTAAAGGGATCTTGAATGCTTCATCTCTGACTCTAACCTGTTCAGGTTTCCCAACTGCTCACATTTTGACATGTGTTTATCTGAGGCAGGATTAACAAACATCCCCATTCATTCATTAATCCAACACCTCAAGTTCAGAGTATACACAGCTCTTGTCATTAATCCTCTCTATCTTTTCATGGCAGCCGCTGAAATAAACCACTCCAGGCAATTATAATTGCCTTTAAAGCCTCATCCTACAGTAGAAAAGGGTCTCAAGGATTTGGGGGTAGGAAATTATAAATGCAAGAGTAAGGTGCATCTTTAATTTTAAATATTCAAATGAACTTGATTTTTCTTGATTTGCGTAAAAATTCCTGTTTTTATAATATTTATAAAAACATTTTCCTGAATGCCTTTAAACTAAAATAAGCTTTACTTTTTTTTAAGAGTGTGTTTGGGATTGTAGGGTAAGAAAAGGAGGAGAGAATAGAAATGGTACAAAATATGCCCTGAAGAAAGATTTGTTCTTTTTTTTTTAGAGGATACAAAAATTCTTCCCACTCTTGAATTTCTGTAACAAATAAACTGGAAAGGACTACTCTTCTGAAGGCCTATCTTTAAGGACGTTTCTATTTCTATGGGGAGATCTCAGTGGAAGGCAGAGTAGCATAAATTGTGATGATTATGCAGTGGAGAACTTCAGAGAGTTCTGCAAATTAATTGTTAAACATAGGCATTATTAAAAACTAAATTATATAAACTTAGAATTAAATTACATTAGAGACAAATGTAATAAATACTCAAAGTGCATCCCTGACTAATTATTTGATGATATTTTACTGCTGTGTATTTTATCTGTAGGACGGATGGTGGTGGTGGTATAGCTGGTAACTCACGTCCAACTCATGAGACCCCATGGACTGTAATCCGCCAGGCTCCTCTGTCCATGGGATTTCCCAGGCAAGAATACTAGAGTGGGTTGCCTTTTCCTTCTCCAGGAGATCTTCCCCACCCAGGGATCAAACCTGGGCCTCCTGCATTGCTGGTGGAATCTATCCACTGAGCCACCAGGAAAGCCCTGTAGGATGGATATGTTATCTAACAATGTGCTATGGTGCACCTCTTCCTAACTCCACATTCTCTGACACCTTGATGGAAGTTGAAGCTAACCACAGTGGAAATATTCACACCAAGGAAACTGGCAAATGCTACCAATCACGTTTTTCTTAATCTATCCTACTCCCTCTCCACCGACTGTTAAATATTCACCAGCACACCAACGCTAGTAACTATAACAACATAAGCAAGAGTCCCTGGAAAGCATCTGTCACACTGCTATCAAAAGTAGGAAATATGATAGGAAGTAAGTAGGAAAAACCAAAGTGGACTGACTTCACTAATGGTGGATTCAAGGTGCAAGACCTCCATTCTAAGACAAACAGGCAAGGCTTAGGCTGGATGGTGGTGCTCTCCTAGGTGTTGTAGGCTTCTTAAAGAGAAAACGTTATAGCAGGTGGGAAAGTGTCCTACAAGTAGAACATGACAGAGTAGGGAAGGCTTTGAGATGAGGAGATGATGAGGTGAAGCGTAAAAAGCTAAGACGATGCCTCACTATGGTTTGTCATATGACTCTGCACAATCACTCTACTTCTCCAAACAGATGTTTCAAGGATTTAAAGACAGAAGTGAAAAAATTAGGTTGCACTTTAGAAAGACATTTCTGGTGTCTGGATGGAGTTTGGGAGTCAGGGGCAGCCTGGAGACAGGGAGACTGGTCAGGATGCTGAGGCTTCTCCTGCCAGTGAGACACTGAGGACAGAAAGCAATTGCACAGGGCTGGAGGGAGAGTTTTTCAATCTAGGTGTCTTTGGCTGAAGGCACACTTCCAAGCAGACTTGCCCAGTGTCTCTGAGGTGAAGAATCTGTCTGTAACGCAGGAGACTGGGGTTTGATCCCTGAGTCAGGACGATCCCCTGGAGGAGGGCATGGCAACCCACTCCAGTATTTTTGCCTGGAGAATCCCATGGACTGAGGAGCCTGGCAGATTTATAGTCCATAGTGTCATAAAGAGTTGGACACAACTGAAGTGACTGAGCATGCATACACACTGCCAAGCACATATTAGGCACTCAGTGATTACCTGGCCAGTAAAAGAAAAATGGTTCAGTCACGTTATTTTCTGCATTCTACAGTCCTTCCTCAGCGTTAAGATTGGTTTTGTTCCAAGGCAGTAGAACAGGCTGAATTACCTTTGCATGATCACCTAATCCACCTCTCAATTGAGGTTATGGTTATTTTTCAATAAAATGCATCATACATACATTGAATTTTCTCAGAAATGAAGGAAAAATTAGCAGTATAGTTTAGAGCAGTGGCTTCTGAACAGTGACCAAGATCCAAAATAAGAAATACACATTTTAGCATGACTCAGTATATGTATGTATTTTTAAAAATATATGTATGTAGAAAATAATAAACTAAATTAACATTTGCATAAAATATTATTTATTTTTATTGTGTACAAAACACATGGATATTTTTTACTCTATTCTATTTCTTTATAAAATGCTATTCAAGGCTCTCTAAATTGATTTCATGATCCATCAATGAATTAAACCCCATAAATTGGAAAACACTCCTTTGGCAGGATGAGAAAATGCCATTTATATGTTTTATTCAGACATATCACATTCATCTGAACAGCAAATAAACATTTAATAGAAGAAATTAAATGTATAAGAACATTTATAAAACAAACAATAAAATGAGAACATTGATAATATCTAGTCATAGAAACTGTTAGCTTGCCACCAGTAGCTATGCAATTCTTCATTTTTGACAATATAGTAATCTTTGATGGCAATCACTGTACTGTTCAGGAATGTTCTGGATCTGGCAGTTTTCGTCAGTGGCATTTTTAGGCCTCTGTCATATCCCATGTGTGTGATCCCCCTGCTTTTACAATAAGAGCCAGCAGTGCTTCTAGATGGCAACCAACTTTCTCATCACATTTTCACTCTCAAGTAAAGTGTGTGTGCATGTGGCTCACTCAGTCATGTCCGACTCTTAATGACCTTATGGACTGTAGACTGCCAGGTTTCTCTGTCCATGGGATTTTCCAGGCAAGAAGACTGGAGTGGGTTGCCATTTCCTTCTCCAGGGGATCTTCCCAACCCAAGCATCGAACCTGTGTCTCTTGCATCTCCTGCACTGGCAGGTGGATTCTTTACCACTACGCCACCTGGGAAGCCCACTTTCAAGTAAACCCAAACCCAAACCAGTGAAGGAACCCGTTAGTATAAGAACATGGGAACAATACAGAAACCTGTGCTTGGTGCCCTGGTGTCAGTACATGAAAAAGAAGATTGATTAATTTCTTCATTTAGCTTAGGTTGTAAAAGTGCAAATTAATAAAATGAATTTGAAAAGTAGATACATAGTTAAACACAAGGCTATTCACTTGGATCCTTGAAGCTCAATCTACTGTAATAAATTAATTTTTCACACTCTTTACCTTAGCTCCCAGTGTCTTTCTTCCCCAGGCTGCTCACTATCAATCTCCCAGCCTGGTCTCAAGCCCTGCTTTGGATAAATTCATGATCTGTGGAGAAAGATGTCATAGGTTCTGACCTATGATTGATGATTATCCTGCAGAACTTTAAATTCATTTGTAAAAGGGAATCAGGATGATCCTGTCAGTAGCTGCTTCTCCTTGGAGTTGAGAGAGCTCCAGAAAGTCCTTCCTGCTGAGACAGCCAATGATGGCCAAAGGTTTTCTGGTTAAGCGTTGTTATTAAAGACAGCTCACCAAATCATTGCTATGACAGAGGCTTTGTGTTTCCAATTCTTAATGAGACAAAAATGCTTTGATTAATTATATGATACTATGTCAGTAGGAACTTGGGAAATGCTTCAGGTGGCTAGAAAGCAGCCTGGAACTTTGAGCAACAAATGCTTGGATGAACTCAAGCATTCCGAAGCTTTCCTGTGCTTAATATGTTACATTGTTCTGTTGATATGTAATGTCACAGATGGTAATATTAGTCATGAAAGAACAAAGAAGCCAAGTTCATAGCCAAATGAAAGTTAAAAGGAGGGGACAAAAAGTGCATTTACCCCACCAACAGGTTTTTCTTATTGAAAACATCTTAAACACCACGGAACACCTTCCCAAGATCCATGTGTTGGCACAAGCAGATGGGAAAGATTGTAAATCTCAAAACTGGCTTAGCTCCCACTCAAGAACTAAAGCAAGGAGTGTGGTGAAATCAAATTCAGCACTGAATGGATGATCCTAATTTAACAATGGGCAGCCTTCCCACAAATTCTCATGCAAACCAGTGGTTGCTTCCTCTTTTTTTAATTAACTACACAGCCTTTTCCAACCAGAAGATTTAAATGTTTACTTCTGTTTGCTTTGCGTCATTTGCATTTCTTTCGATTCTAAAAGGAAATTAACCCCTTAGGTCTAGGAGGGCATCCCATGGAAGAAATTCGGGGAAAAAAACTGACAAAGAGAAGCTCTCCATTCTCCACATTTACTCTTGTCCAGCTAAATGAGATGGCTGGTATTTTGAACGGTAACAATAGTGGAGTAATTTACATGCAATTGACAGCATTTCTCTGAAAACTGGAAGATAGAAAGCAAAGTCTAGATTCAAATAATGCTGCTTTTACGGAAAAAAAAAAAAAAAAAATCCTTAAATCCCTAAGAAGAAAGAGCAGATTAGATATTGAGTCATGTAGAGCAATGTAAAAGGTAAATTCCTTTTCTACTTGAGAAATCACAGAGAACTCTTCTCCCCCTCATCTTTCAGATGAAATGTAGGGGGCAAAGAGAAAAGAGGAGTATTTCACCTACTCAGTATCTCTATTGTTGATTCATTTTGACAGATGCATTCTCCTTGTCTAAGGCACCTGGGCTATGACTAAGAGAGGGCGCGGTAGCTGACTCTGACTACAGGAGCTATATTTGGAGGCTGCAGCAACAGAGAAGAAGGGCTGGCTTGGGTACTCTAAATGGTTGTAGTACAGGATAATTAGATGGAATTGTACACGGAAAAAATTTGTTAGAGTTACCAAAAATATTTCCTAACGAGAAGCCTGTTGTGCTCTGAAGTAGTCAAAGGGATGCAATGAATATTTCATCTCTTGAAACATTTAACAGAGAAAAGGATGCAGGAATAGAAAGTGTATCTTAGAGCTATTTTCTGTTGGGTAAGACTGGAGATCATCCATCTTCCTGGCCTTTATTTCTACCTCAACTAATAGGGTGGAAAGAGTGACAGTATGGACACATAAACCATATCATTATACGAGATCAAATCTTCAGATGTGAAGCGGAGGAGATAAATCTTACGTCTATGCTTAACGTGAAAGAATAAATGTTCTTGACTTTTTCTGCTACATGGTTTCCTATAACTGATGATTCTGCTGCAAATACTAAAGGTATTTCTAGTTCTAGAAAAGAAAGTGAAAATTTTTAATTTATTGATAGTGAGTTCAGTTAGTTTATGGAGGATAAAAGAATAGTACTCATGCATTTTGAGAAAGAAAATGATTAAGGGTAGCTTTGATCATGAGAAGAAAGTTGTCTAAAGAGAAAGTACTGTTCCAGAGGGAATAAGAGAGCACTAGATTTTTGATCTAGTGCTATACAACATAAAAATTATCAAGTAGTTAAATTAGGGTTTATATGCTATGGTTTACTTGACTAAAATTTTTTTTTAACCTTTTAACAATTTTTTGCCTCTTGAACTCTCAGAGATGTGACTACTTAAAGAAACATAGTGGTTTTTTCAAACTGCAGATTCTGATTCAGTAGGTCTGAGGATGGGAACTTGATTCTGGATTTGTAATAAGCTCCCATGTCATTCTGTGCATGGACCATACTTTGAGTAGCAAGTGTGACAGCACTGCCTGCTCTTAATCCCACATTCTTCTGCAGATACAAACTGGTAAAAGGTATTTTTCTTGTTTCATGTACATGAGGTATGAATTCATGTTATGTTTCATTATTTTCCATTATGTTTCAGTCCTCTTATATTTCCGACAGTCATATCAAAACTCAGATGGCATATTATTAAATCATTTAGATACAGTATTCCTCAACCCTGGGTGCACATTAGAATCACCTGGAGACCTTTTGAAACATACAAATGCCCTTCCCCTACCCAAAGCCAATTAAGAATTTCTGGGAGTGAGGCCAACACATCATTTTTCTCCACATCTTTTTATGAGAAAACTTTTTAAGTTTACAGAAAAGTTGAAAGAATAGTCTACTGATTGCCTCTATATGCAGCATAGTTGAAAGAATAGCTTGATGATTACTCATAAACCCATACACCTAGATCCAATAATTGTCAACAATTTTCTGTCATTATTTAGCTATACATTTTTGCTTTATATAAATCTGTGTTTCTCGATCAGGGACAATTTTGCCCTCAAAGGGACATTTAATAATGCCTGAAGAAACTTCCGGTTGTCACAACTTGGGGGCAGAGTAAGTATGGGATGCTGATACCTAGAAGGCAGAGGTCAGGGATCCTATTGAACATCCTATAATGGACAGTAAAGATTTTTCCAACCCAGAATGTCAGTCATGGTGAAGTTAAGAGACCCTGATATGTGAAAATATTTCAAAGCAATATTCACTTTTCACTCCTAAATACTTTAGTGTTTCCCAAAATGATGTTCTCCTACATGACCACAATGTAATATCACTCTTAAGAGAATGAACAGTGATTCCTTAATATCTTCTAGTACTGAGTTATATTCAGATTTTCTCCATTGTACCCTAAATTTTTTTAAATAATTTTTGAACCACAGTCCAATTAAGTTTTGTGTCACATTTGTTTTCTTTCTTAGCCTTTAAAATCTAGATTAGTCTTCCAAACATTTTTTTAAGAGATCAGTCTAGTGGTTGGACATCTGGGATTTGGTTGGGTGTTTCCTTTTGTTTGATTGCCTAATTTGGTTTTCTATCCCTTGTTTTTCCTGTGAAGTAGATAATAGTTGTATATAAATGCTTCACTAGATTCTTGTAAATATTCTTTGCAAGAATATTTAAAGTGACTCTGTACCTATGTTACATCATAACAGGAGCTACCATAATTCCTAGTTTCTCTCTAGCAGTGTTGCTAAATTTGATCACTTGGCTCTGGCAGTGACTGATCTCATTTTAAAGTTCATTTTCCTCTTTGTGATGAGTGAATCACTCTTTGGGATAATTCTTTGGCACCTATGAGTATCTCAGCCC
The DNA here is from genome assembly GCF_000754665.1 of Bison bison bison. Classification (NCBI taxonomy): domain Eukaryota; kingdom Metazoa; phylum Chordata; class Mammalia; order Artiodactyla; family Bovidae; genus Bison; species Bison bison. The sequence continues at coordinate 7,071,539 of NW_011495058.1, forward strand.
CCAACAATTTTCACCTAATAGTTTTGGCATCCACTGATGTTCCTTGCCTGAGGTTGCAGACAATTCCATTTCTTTATTTATTAATGTAATGAACTTGCACAGGTAATTCATGAAATTATCAACCGTTAGGTGGAAGATAGATTGAAAGTCACCAGGTTGAAATCTATTCCTTCATTTATTGTGAAGAAATTATTTTTAAATTCTACAATTTTCACTTGTTAGCAAGAATGCTCTTATGAGAAAAGAGCCTTGTTTGATCAACTGGAAATGAGCTACAGTTTCTTCAAAAAAGGCAGGATTATATTTATTTCTTTCCTTTAATTCTCAATTTTCAGCTTAAATTTCAGAATAAAGAGTTAATATTATAGTCACTTTTTGACTAATTATTCCTAATAGCAGACTTTAATGCAGCTCAACATATCCATGACATAGCAGGGAGTATCACCAATTTTACGCAATCAGAAAAAAAATCTACAACATTTTCTTTTCTTTAAAATGGACTTTGAAAATACCATATATATTGGTATAGATGTTGATGCATTTATATGCACTTTTTTTGAACTTTTAGAAGAGGAATATACCTTTAGCAAAGATACTTCTGGAAGGAGATAGGATTGAAAGTCACCAAGGTGAAATCTTTTCCTTCATAAACTGGACTATGCTTGAATTGCCTATTTAGTCTCTCCTAAATCCATGGGTGGTAAGTGATGTGTGACAGCCAAACTTTTTTCAGACAACAGTTGAACAAATATTCAGTAAGGTTCTTGGATTCAGACTGTTATATTTGGAAATCATCATTTTCCACAAGAGAAAATGAACACATTACAGGAAGTAACTGGAACCAGTTTCACTCCTTTGTTTCAAAGCCTCAAATCCTTTATTTCTGAGCCTAGAGTTTCATCTTGGTGGCTTTTCTTTGGGAATAGTAACTTTTCATCTACTGGAACTTTTTCTTTCATTTTGACAAGCTACATTTGATTCTGAGGCCATATTCTAAGTCTGAACCTGGGGAGGCCAAAGGTAGTTTTTTTAAAATTCATTGTCTTAGGTCTGACCATAACAAAGAGGTCTGCTTAGAGTTCATAACATGATAAATTTGTTTGTATGATGAATAAGTGGGCACTTAGCACAAAGAGTTGCAGGCACCATCCAGATGTGTCAGAACTTGAACGCATGGAATTGGTCACATGGATGCTTCTACTAACTGAATGTGCAGTTTGCCGAGAAGATGCATTTTTTCAAGATCTGGAAAGTCTAACAGAATCTGGCAGCTCCTTCATTTTCAAGATAACCCTGTCACTGTTTCTGGTTATGGGCAGGGGTGGGGGTGGGGTACCAAAGGAGACGGTTTGGTAGTTTGCTGAAATTGGGTGGAGGTGTTGTCATGTTGGTGCCTGAAGTGAAAGCATGAATAAGCTTTAGAAGAAGGAACCTGAGTTTGTGTGACTTTTGGTCTCTTAAGGACCTAAATGGTATGGGTGTGAGGAAAGAGAAAGAAGGGGAGAAAGAAAAAGTGATGAAAAAAGAGCTATGTGGACACCAAAGCAATTGGTTAATTCAGTCAGACTTTCACATTTCAAATCATAGCTTGGTTAGGTCCTTAATTTTTTAGCCAAGTAACTAGTGACTCCCTAAGGACCTCTTAACTCATTATTTGCTTTTGAAGATGTGACATCAAAGTGCTGCTGCTGCTGCTAAGTCGCTTCAGTCGTGTCCGACTCTGTGCGACCCCAGAGACGGCAGCCCACCAGGCTCCCCTGTCCCTGGGATTCTCCAGGCAAGAACACTGGAGTGGGTTGCCATTTCCTTTCCAATGCATGAAAGTGAAAGTGAAGTCGCTCAGTCGTGTCTGACTCCTAGCAACCCCATGGACTGCAGCCTACCAGGCTCCTCCATCCATGGGATTTTCCAGGCAAGAGTACTGAAGTAGGGTGCCATTGCCTTCTCCAGACATCAAAGTAACCACTTCTAAAGTTACAGAACCATCTTCTCAGTAGGCTTTTTCTTGGTCCATAAGGTTTGACAAACTGACAGTTTGTTGTCTTGACTCGGCCAAGACTGTGTTCTATTTCTCATTCTTGTCCTTGCCACTGATGGCAGAGGAGACTGTCACCAAATAATATTTGGTCATCCTCAAAAAAAAAAAAAAGAAAAAAGGAAAGGAAAAAACTGAGCAAATGACTTTTCAATTTTATTTTCACTGAATTGACAGAATTTCTTTATTTCCTCTTACAGAAATGGCAGAGGCAGGAAAAAAAGGAGGCTACTTCCAGATGGATTTAACACCATGAGCATTTTGACCACCTTGCTTGTGCTGTTGAGGCAAAATGTTAATTTTGCTAATTTTAACCTGAGATTCAAAAGCTCCATGATGGAACCAACCACACTGATTTGTAATTTAAATATCTATTAATATATTAAAAAAAAATGTGAGAAGTCCTTTAGCTAACAGCAGCATTGCAGCTTTAAAGCACTTATCTCTCTTTAGGAAGAAATGCACTCTCATTAGAGAAAGTAAGATATTTTAGAAATATCAAGGAGCTTGGGCTACTAGATAGGAGGATATAACACTTCTTTTCAAAATTATATTTTCTTTTCAAAATTATATTTAAGTACATGTGTAATACAATTTCTTGTTGTTCAGTCACTAAGTTGTGATCAACTCTTTGCATAATACAATACTTATGTTTATAATTATTTAATATATTACCTATATATTAGTAAATACTTATAAATGCCCAATAATATGCAATTAAAAATAGTTGCAATATTTAACTTATATGCAGAGTACATCATGAAAAATGCTGGGCTGGAAGAAGCACAAGCTGGAATCAAGATTGCCAGGAGAAATATCAATAACCTCAGATATGCAGATGACACCACCCTTAAGGCAGAAAGTGAAGAGGAACTAAAAAGCCTCTTGATGAAAGTGAAAGTGGAGAGTGAGAAAGTTGGCTTAAAGCTCAACATTCAGAAAACTAAGATCATGGCATCCGGTCCCATCACTTTATGGGAAATAGAAGGGGAAACAGTGGAAACAGTGGCTGACTTTATTTTTCTGGGCTCCAGAATCACTGCAGATGGTAATTGCAGCCATGCAATTAAAAGACCCTTACTCCTTGGAAGGAAAGTTATGACCAACCTGCTACTGCTTCTGCCGCTAAGTTGCTTCAGTCGTGTCGTCCGACTCTGTGCGACCCCATAGACAGCAGCAAACCAGGCTCCCCCGTCCCTGGGATTCTCCAGGCAAGAACACTGGAGTGGATTGCCGTTTCCTACTCCTGGATAGCATATCGAAAAGCAGAGATATTACTTCACCAACAAAGGTCCGTCTAGTCAATGCTATGGTTTTTCCAATGGTCATGTATGGATGTGAGAGTTGGACTGTGAAGAAAGCTGAGTGCCAAAGAATTGATGCTTTTGAACTATGGTGTTGGCGAAGACTCTTGCGAGTCCCTTGGACTGCAAGGAGATCCAACCAGTCCATCCTAAAGGAGATCAGTCCTGAATATTCATTGGAAAGACTGATGCTGAGGCTGAAACTCCAGTACTTTGGCCACCTCATGCAAAGAGTTGACTCATTGGAAAAGACTCTGATGCCGGGAGGGATTGGGGGCAGGAGGAGAAGGGGATGACAGAGGATGAGATGGCTGGATGGCATCACCGACTCAATGCACATGAGTTTGGGTGAATTCCGGGAGTTGGTGATAGACAGGGAGGCCTGGCGTGCTGCAATTCATGGGGTCGCAAAGAATCGGACACTACTGAGTGACTGAACTGAACTAAAAGGAGAAACACCATGAAAAATATAGTCGAAAACAGAAGTGATTTATGCAAATTCCAGTAACAATTAATCAGTACTATTAGCTTCACAGGGTCCCATTGGAAAAGCCGTAAGACTAAAGTGGAGCTTTTGAGTTGTAGAAAATTATAAAATTTCTCAGGCATGGTCCCCCATTTTTTGCTCACCAGTCCTATTACTTTTTACTTACTTGATGAAATCACTCATTAATTCAACAGATATTTATTAGATACCTACAGTGTGCCTGGCATTAGGACAGATTTTTAGGACTGAACGTAATAATTATACCCAAGGGCCTCCTGGGGAATTTCCACCAGGTGAATATATTAATAAAGCTAGTGAATTTAATCATGAGTTTTGAGTGCTACACTAGAGGTAAATTCAGAGGTGTTGGAGCTTCAAATGAGTGAGAGGCAAGTTCATTTTCTTGAGAAAGCTAAGTTTGGGATAGCGTGAAAATTGGAAACTGACAATGAGAGCTGCCGCTACATTCAAATAATCACTGCTTCTTCCTAATAGTGGAAATGGTTTTCTGAGCTCAGCCTCCCAATGGTCAAACTTGAACAGTGTATGTATTTATAGTTTTATTTTGATATTTCCTTGGGCAGACAATTGCCTTCCCATTTTCATTTACATAGTTCTAGAATAAACAGAGGTATCAAGACTATGGGAATAAGTGAGGGCATCATTTGATACAGAAGGAAAACCTAGGCCGCAGTACACAGAGCACAGCAACCTAGAGGTGACAGGTGCCAGCAGAAAGGGAAAGATGACACAAAGGGCCACAGAAGGAAACAGATAAAAGAAGAAAGAGCTGCCAAAGGTGGGTGGGTGGGAATAAATACTTTTGAAAGTGCTTAACTTAAAATTATGCCGAGGGGACCTGCTGTTGGACGTTAAAGTAGGAACTGTAACTAAGCCCCCGAGAGCAAGGGGCTATTGTTGTTTGGGGAAGGAAGTTTACGCCAAGCCGGTTGTATGATAAAATCTGTTATGAATTCTCTCCATCTCAACATTATATTAACACACAGGGGCTCATTTTCAAAGGGCTCCAGAGGAAGCAAGTCACCCTACTCCCACAAATAAATAGGAGTTGTGTGTCTGAAATTCCTCAAAGCACTGAACAAGTGAGCCCCTTTTAATGTCATTATATATTTTAACCATTTGAAACCAATTTATAACAGACATGAAAGTATTCCGTCTGCAGAGGAGTTGGCACGGAGCACTTCCTACGTTCAGCATTCCCTCTGCACCTCATTCACAGCTCCCTGGTATTGATGAACTTTCTGAGTTTTTCTTCAGTCATTCATCACGTGAGGAGGCATTTTCCAGGGAGCATGAAGAATATAATTACAGTCTACCTCTGATTACAGAAACCCTTGGGAGTCTCTGAGATTCTCTCTCTGTGTTTTAGGAGGTTACACTTTAAAAAACAGCAAGGAATTCTCACTTCAATCTAGACAACAGTCCACTTCTATTTTAGATGTGGGCACCCCAAGTTTACAACTGCTCCTCTGTCCAGAAGGATGTGAGGGAGCCATTGAAGTAGGAGAACTGGGTCATCTCCTCTGAGACTTTGACATTTCACTGGTCTCAGACAAGCTCTGGAATCTTCCAGTGCTGCCTCTTTCCCTCTTCTCTTCCTTCCTCCCCTCCTATCTTCCCTCCATCTTTCCTTTTGTTCTTCTTTTTTGTCTTCCTTTATCCTTTCCCATTCTCTTTTTCCTGTTGTACCACAAGGAACAAAGAACAACGCAGGTATTTTAGACAAACATTTAAAGAAGCCAACTACAAAGGACTTCTGCAGACATATGTCAAAATCTCTCCAAACCTTCTTCCAGATAAATGAAGATTACATATTCAAAGTTACACACTGCAGTCAGTTGTTGCTTAGACTAGAGATGTTACTTCAAGGTTGGGAGCCCTCTTTAGCACTGATGGCTTGGATCAATCCCCATGTTCCCAACTTTGTTCAACATGGGCAACAGTGGAACACAATGATATTAGACTGGCCCCTCCTCCCCCCCCTTTTTTTAAACTCATTTTTAAAAACAAATTCAAGATTTAATAATATAACATGAGTAAGAACAACAATTTCACACAGAGTAACTAAAAGTAGGAAAACAGCCTGATACTCCAAGGAGGCAGCACTTGGATTCTTGGATCTAGCCTATACCTTCCTGACAACGGTTACCATGTGATAGTGATGGAGGTGGTGATGGTGGTGACGATGAGGATGTTGTTAACCACATTCAGCTTTTCATTTTATCACCTAACGGCTTCAGGAGTCTCACTGCCTGGGGAGAAAACTCGACTCACTGACCTCCCCTGGTTCAGGCTGCTCATGTTCCATGGCCCACTTCCTGTCCTGTTCTGTAATGGGTGTTGTGGTTGCCATCTGTTCACTGTACATGACTGGCCCAAGCCCACTGGGGATGTTTCAGGATGTTTCATCCCCCTGTTAATATCAGTGCAGAGATGAGCGGGCTCCAGGCTGTTTGGGACCTAGCTATACAAGAAAAGGCTTACCCTGCATTGACTAGGAAGAGATTCTACCCTCAACCTCTTCCCACCACCACAGTAAACAAGAAATCATGTTGCTCTGTTGCTGCTGGCAGCCATCTTGGGACCATAAAGAAACTGGTGATAGGATGAAACTGATGCCCTGATAGCAGAGGAAGGAGCCAGAAAGAAGTGGTGCATTGTCCTGGTACTGGCTCACCCCTTACCCCTCTTCTGGACTTCCTGTTATGTGAAATAATACACACCCTCATTTAAGTCAATTTAAGGTCTGTTCAATGAAGCCAGACGGTATGAACCTAACAGAGGCAGAAGATATTAAGAAGAGATGGCAAGAATACACAGAAGAACTGTACAAAAAAGATCTTCATGACCCAGATAATCACGATAGTGTGATCACTGACCTAGACC
>NW_011495058.1:7078669-7079631 GCF_000754665.1 Bison bison bison
TGTGGAAAATTCTGAAAGAGATGGGAATACCAGACCACCTGATCTGTCTCTTGAGAAATTTGTATGCAGATCAGGAAGCAACAGTTAGAACTGGACATGGAACAACAGACTGGTTCCAAATAGGAAAAGGAGTATGTCAAGGCTGTATATTGTCACCCTGTTTATTTAACTTATATGCAGAGTACATCATGAGAAACGCTGGACTGGAAGAAACACAAGCTGAAATCAAGATTGCAGGGAGAAATATCAATAACCTCAGATATGCAGATGACACCACCCTTATGGCAGAAAGTGAAGAAGAACTAAAAAGCCTCTTGATGAAAGTGAAAGTGGAGAGTGAAAAAGTTGGCTTAAAGCTCAACATTCAGAAAACGAAGATCATGGCATCTGGTCCCATCACTTCATGGCAAATAGATGGGGAAACAGTGGAAACAGTGTCAGACTTTATTTTTCTGGGCTCCAAAATCACTGCAGATGGTGACTGCAGCCATGAAATTAAAAGACGGTTACTCCTTGGAATAAAAGTTATGACCAACCTAGATAGCATATTCAGAAGCAGAGATATTACTTTCCCAATAAAAGTTCATCTAGTCAAGGCTATGGTTTTTCCTGTGGTCATGTACGGATGTGAGAGTTGGACTGTGAAGAAGGCTGAGCGCCAAAGAACTGATGCTTTTGAACTGTGGTGTTGGAGAAGACTCTTGAGAGTCCCTTGGACTGCAAGGAGATCCAACCAGTCCATTCTGAAGGAGATCAGCCCTGGGATTTGTTTGGAAGGAATGATGCTAAAGCTGAAACTCCAGTACTTTGGCCACCTCATGCGAAGAGTTGACTCATTGGAAAGGACTCTGATGCTGGGAGGGATTGGGGGCAAGAGGAGAAGGGGACAACAGAGGATGAGATGGCTGGATGGCATCACCGACTCAATGCACATGAGTTTGGGTGAATTCCGGGAGTTGGTG
>NW_011495058.1:7079731-7092114 GCF_000754665.1 Bison bison bison
AGGCTGAGCGCCAAAGAACTGATGCTTTTGAACTGTGGTGTTGGAGAAGACTCTTGAGAGTCCCTTGGACTGCAAGGAGATCCAACCAGTCCATTCTGAAGGAGATCAGCCCTGGGATTTGTTTGGAAGGAATGATGCTAAAGCTGAAACTCCAGTACTTTGGCCACCTCATGCGAAGAGTTGACTCATTGGAAAGGACTCTGATGCTGGGAGGGATTGGGGGCAAGAGGAGAAGGGGACAACAGAGGATGAGATGGCTGGATGGCATCACTGACTCAATGGTCGTTGAGTCTCAGTGAACACCGGGAGTTGGTGTTAGACAGGGAGGCCTGGCGTGCTGCGATTCATGGGGTCGCAAAGAGTCGGACACGACTGAGCAACTGATCTGATCTGATCTGATCTGATCTGATCTCAGTGAAGCCAGAAGCATCCAAGAAGCCACATGACTCTACGTCTGACTCAAGCTAGATCTCGCGGCTTTCCTGGCAATGAAAACAGGTTACTGATGTCTAGTTTCTTACTTGCATTAAAAACCTGCTCCATTGCCCTTTCTTGCTTTCATCACCTCCTGTCTATCTAACCAGGCACTTGAAAATGAACACATTCAGGGACTTCCCTGGTGGTCCAGTGGTTAAGACTGCCTCCCACTGCAGCAGGTTTATGTTTGGCCCTGGTTGGGGAGCTAAGATCCCACATGCCTCATGGCCAGAAAATCAAAACAAAAAAGATGATATATTGTAAGAAATTCAATCAAGATCAAAAAATGAACACATTTAAACATTCTGTTGGTTGTATCTCAGAAATATACAAAAACATACAAAAAGCCCCCCTTACTCTGATTTGGGACAGTATTTCTCTTGCTTGGATATTGCAGTTGCCCCCTAATCCCTTTCACTGTCCCCTCCCCTGCCCTGCCCTACCCTGCCCCATGCCCATGTGATTTTCCACAGGGAGGCAGAATGACTTTCAAAAGCTTAGGTCACACCCTGCCATCTCTTCTTGGTGAAGCCTTCCCTGGCCAATCCCCACCCCAGCTTGCTTTATTTTCTGTGCTTTATTCCACATCTCTGGCTCCATCCAAGGGTCTGTATAATTCATTCAATTATTTATTTTTTTCTTACATGTCTTCCCTTACGAGGATATAAGATTGTGAAGTCAGGGATTTATGGACTTCTGTATCAGCTGTTCTCAGACTAATGCCTGGTACAAAGCATTCAATTCATCTTTGTTGAACAAATGAAATTTTAATTTTTAAATTCTGAACCCTCCCAAAGGTTCACACTTCATTCAAAATCAAAACCAAAGTCTTTGTAAGGTCTACCAGGCTGTTGGTGAGCCAGTTTATCACTTAAGCTGCCATGCTCCTCTTTCCCTTTCTCAGGGGCTCTAACCCTGGACACCTCACCAGTCTTGGGTGGGCAAGGCAGCTCCCACCTGAGACCTCGTCTCCTTCTTGCTCCTGCTGCTAGGAAGCTCCCAGGTTCTCCCTATGTTCTCAGGGTCTTTGCTCAGATGACACAGCATCAGCATCTTTGCTGACCACCTGGCACAAAGTAACTTTGCCCTTCCTCATTTTTGTCTCAACCAGCATTTTCTTTCTCTAAGATGTTACCATGATTTTAGGTACTGTCTGCTTATTGGCTAATGGCTTCCAACCTGCACCACTAGAATTTAAGCTTCTAATTGGGAGGAATCCAGTTTGTTTGCCACTGTATTCTTGCATGTCAAAGAAGAGTTGCTCAATAAATATTTGTTGAATGAATAAATAAATGAATGGTTTTATGTGGGTTTTAAAAATTGATCCCTTTTACTACTACATTTATTGCAAGAATTTTTCATGGTTTCACATTTGGCTTATAATTTTTATGTGGAATAGGGATTCGTTGTTATGCAATCAATTTTGTCTTTTCTTTGGTAAATGCACTCACCCTAAAAGCCCTTCCTGACCTAAATATTTGTTAAAGACACATTCACGCCTCTGCTTTCTTCAAGGATTTTATGGTTTTATTTTTTTCCTTTTTATCCTTTAATATATTTGGAACTTTTTGCTTATGTGAGCTAATTAAATAGAGTATTTTTAAAAGAAATTTTTTCGGTATATAATGTATTAAGATTGACAAATTCGTTCAATATTTATTCTATTTCTTCTTTTTATTACAGATGATTCTAAGTTATTTATTCTATTCCAAATTTCCTTAAGATATTGTTTAAATTATTAAACTTTTATAACATGGTTTAATATTGCTCTTAGCTTTCTTTTTAAAAATTTTGATTCCTCCAAATTTTTAAGGCTGACTGTAGAATTATGTTGTTCTTCAGTTGCTGGGTTGTGTCTGACTCTTTGTGACCCTATGGACTATAGCCTGACAGACTCCTCCCTCAGGTGGAGGTTCTCTAGGCAAGAATCCTGAAGAGGGCTGACATTTTCTCCTCCAGGGGATCTTCCTGACCCAGGAGATAAACCTGCACCACCTGCATTGGCAGATGGATTTTTTTTTTTTTTTAAACCACTGAGCCATTAGGAAAGCCCATAGAATTAATATTAACAAAATTCTAAAATAATACCATTAAGACTGGCTTAAAATGCATTGAACATCATTTTAAGTGGTGAAATAGTGGAACTCATTACAATTTTCAGGGTTCTAATATAAGACACTCATTTGGTGAAAGTGTAGTCTGTTAGATGTCTCTACTGTTAACTTAGTATTTTTTCCCCATAATTAGCAACTATTTGGGGACCAACACATTGATACTGTGAAAATATTCTGTTTCTCCTCAAACTTTTGTTCAATAATTTTAGCATCCCTTGGAGCTTGGTGCAATGATTACTACTGTGATGTCCTAATGGTGACTTCCTTCATTCCTTCTACACTTATTGATTGGAATTCTGCTGTGAGAATGAGTTGCTCCCTCTCCCCATTTATTTATTTATAACAGTAAGGAGGTGATGTGGATATTTATTTTAGTGTATGGATTATAATCCAATACCACTGTTATTTATTTGGTTTCTGGAACTGTGTCACCTTTGGCCAGTGGGAGCTTGTCTAGGTTGGCTCCTTTGTTCTTTGCCATCTTCCATCCATGTGAGCACATCCTTACTCTCTGATTCCACAAGCAGCTACAAGTTCCTCTTATCTTTTTCATGACCTAGCACTGAAGGTCATGAAGGTCATCTTTCTGTAGTCAAAGAAAGATTTGCCTGATTCTTAAATCTCCAACAGTTGCTAAATAGTGTAAAGATAGTGGATTTATTTCTTTCTCCATATGCAGCCATACTTAGGTTGCTGCTGCTACTGCTGCTAAGTCGCTTCAGTCGTGTCTGACTCTGTGCGACCCCAGAGACGGCAGCCCACAAGGCTCCCCCGTCCCTGGGATTCTCCATGCAAGAACACTGGAGTGGGTTGCCATTTCCTTTTCCAATGCATGAAAGTGAAAAGTGAAAGTGAAGTCGCTCAGTTGTGTCCGACTCTCAGCGACCCCATGGACTACAGCCAACCAGGCTCCTCCGTCCATGGGATTCTCCAGGCAAGAACACTGGAGTGGGTTGCCATTTCCTTTTCCAATGCATGAAAGTGAAAAGTGAAAGTGAAGTCGCTCAGTTGTGTCTGACTCTCAGCGACCCCATGGACTGCAGCCCACCAGGCTCCTCCGTCCATGGGATTTTCCAGGCAAGAGTACTGGAGTGGGGTGCCATTGAGAACTCTGCTGATTAACCTACCATATCAAAGACAAATAGTTCAGAAATCAAAGAAAACCAATTTATATAATGTCTTCATGTGCCTATTTTTAAATTTTTTTAAATTAATAACTTAGGCAAAATCTAACATGATTCTTGAGTTATTTATGAATACCAATGATCTAAGTTGCCAATTACAGTAAGTAATCAGATCGCTGCTGTCCATAGAATGAGGTGCAAAGGAGTCTGTCTTCTCTCTCTCACCCTGTCTTCTTCACCCTAACAGTGCCTGAGGCATTTCTATGACTTAAGGATCTACATAACACAATTCATAAACAATTGACCCTGAAGGTGTCCAATACCCTCAATTTACGGATATATTTTACATATAACTAAATGGGTTGAAGCTTCCTAGGTGGCTCTGTGGTAAAGAATTCACCTGTAATGCAGGAGACACAGGTTCAATCCCTGTGTCAAAAAGATCCCCTGGAGGAGGGCATGGCAACCCACTCTAGTATTCTTGCCATGAAAATCTCATTGACAGAGGAGCCTGGTGGGCTACAGTCCAGGGGGTTGCAAAGAGTGGGACATGACTGAGGTGACTAAGCACACAAACTGGGTTGAATGTAAAAAGTTCTCCAAGCTTACAGATTTGGTGGTGGCTTATCTAAGGACTAAATTCTGTATTTGAAACTCACTCAAGTGTTCTTTTAGCTTCACCATAATGCTGAAGGTGGCAGGACAGTTTCATGTTCTAAAGAATCTGGATAGAGTGAGCCCAACAAGTATAAGTTAAAATGGATAAAACCCATTTTAGACAATAAGCAAAGAGAACTGTGTTAGTGATTAAATAAACTGTACTGAGGATAAGACTGAAAAGTAGGAATTGAATATAGACCAAAGCCTATGACGTATTACAACTTTATCACATATTTTATGTGGGTTCTCCAAATCTTGCAAGTACTTTGTTCTATTTGGTGAACTGACATCCTCCTTTTGCAAAAGTGAGGCTTTTTTGTCCTAGTGATTTTTAAGGTGAACTAGTATCATAAGCAAGAGAGTTTCAGAAAAACATCTACCTCTGCATTATATGCCAAAGCTTCTGAATGTGTGGACCACAACAAACTCTGGAAAATTCTTAAAGAGATGGGAATATCAGACCACCTGACCTGCCTCCTGAGATATCTGTATGCAGGTCAGGAAGCAACAGTTAGAACTGGAACATGGAACAACAGATTGGTTCCAAATTGGGAAAGGAGTACCTCAAGGCTGTATATTGTCACCCTGCTTATTTAACTTATATGCAGAGTACATCATGAGAAATGCTGGGCTGGATGAAGCACAAGCCGGAATCAAGATTGCTGGGAGAAATATCAATAACCTCAGATATTCAGATAACACCACCCTTATGGCAGAAAGTGAAGAACTAAAGAGCTTCTTGATGAAAGTGAAAAAGGAGAGTGAAAAGGTTGGCTTAAAACTCAACATTCAGAAAACTAAGATTATGGCATCTGGTCCCATCACTTCATGGGAAATAGATGAGGAAACAGTGAAAACAGTAACAGACTATTTTTTGGGGCTCCAAAACCACTGCAGATGGTGACTATAGCCATGAAATCAAAACATCCTTACTCCTTGGAAGAAAAGTTATGACCAACCCAGAGAGTATATTAAAATGCAGAGACATTGCTTTGCCAACAAAGATCCATATAGTCAAAGCTATGGGTTTTCCAGTAGTCATGTATGGATGTGAGAATTGGACTATAAAGCAAGCTGACTGCTGAAGAATTGATGCTTTTGAACTATGGTATTGGAAAAGACTCTTGAGAGTCCCTTGGACTACAAGGAGATCCAACCAGTCCATCCTAAAGGAAATCAGTCCTAAATATTCATTGGAAGGACTAATGCTGAAGCTGAAGCTCTAATACCACCTGATATGAAGAACTGACTCATTTGAAAAGACCCTGATGCTGGGAAAGATTGAAGGCAGGAAGAGAAGCGGCCGACAGAGGATGAGATAGTTGGATGGCATCATCAACTCAATGGACATGAGTCTGAGTAATCTCTGGGAGTTGGTGATGGACAGGGAGGCCTGGCGTGCTGCAGTTCATGAGGTTGCAAAGAGTCGGACACGACTGAGTGACTGAACTGAACTGAAATGAGTATCATTATGATCCCTACAGAAAAAACAAACAAAATATTCCTCAAATTCTTCTTCATTGTCAAAGTGAATTTCTCATTTTAGATACACAAGTAAATATACATGTATGCAGACACAGGTTAATAATATGGAAAATTTTCCCAACATCCTTTTGAGTTTGATACACTCAGTTTTTTTAATAGTCTCATCTTTCAGCTGATTAAACCAAACTCAAACTAGAAGTTTTATCTCAGTAGCAAACAAGAGTCTGTTCTGCTCTTTTTTTTAAAAATTCAACCTGTCTTCTTCACAGAGCTTAATTTTGGACAGTGTCTTTTACTTTGCTTTAATGACTTTCCTATAGTTATTGTGTTTTATTTTACATATCAAGCTAATTTTATTCAGATAGTCAAGTTCAACAATATGTTGCCTACTGCCGGCTAAGTCACTTCAGTCATGTCCAACTGTTTGTGAGCCCATGGACCGAGGAGCCTATGGGATTCTCCAGGCAAGAACACTGAAGTGATCTGCCATTTCCTTCTCCAGAAACAATATGTTATGTGTTGGTAAAACTGATAGGTATTAGCAAAGTCTGGGAAATGGTAAAAGAGTAGAAATACTTTTTTAAAAAAAGTATAGAGAGATCTAAGGTAAATGATACACCATTAGAGAAAATGTATGTCTTTAGAAGCATTTGAACACCTTGAGTTAGATGTTTATATGTATTTTGCTTACAAGAGAGGACAAAAATGGCATTATTTTAAGAGTACACATGAAGCCATCTAGTCAAATAAGGAGTTGTAATCCTACAACAAAATAAAGTCATGATTAGTGACTGACTATCTGCATATATGCTTGATGAGTTATTTATTGCTAAACAAGGTATCTAATAACTCTTTGACTTGTGTTTTTGTGATAAGCAGAATAATGGCCCCCAAAGTTGTCCCCATACTAATCCACAGAATTTCTAAATATGTCATGTTTCATGGCCAAAGGGAATTAAAAAAGCAGATGGAATTAAAGTTGTTAAGTAGCTGATCTTAAAATAGAGAGACTTTTCTGGATTATCCAGATAGGTGCTATGTAATTACAAAGGACCTTTAGGAGAGAGGAAGGAGGCAGAAGAGGAAGTCAGAATCAGAGAGAGATTAGAGGATGTTATGCTGCTGGCTTTACAGATGGAAGAAGAGACCACATCCTATGAGTGTAGGCATCCCGTTGAAGCTGGAAAACATATGGAAACAGATCACCCTTTAGAGCTTTCAGAAGGAATGTAGCTCTATCAAAATCCTGAGTTTTAAGCCAGTGAGACTGATTTCAGATTTTAACATCCAGAAGTTTAAGACCATGATTTTATACTGTTTTAAACAATTAAATTTATGATAATTTGTTATAGCAGAAATAGGAAACAGATACAGTTTTAAACAAATCTTTACCTACAATGAAAATAAAGTTATGCATAAGCAATGATGATAAAAAGAAGGTTAGTGTATGTTTGCATTCTCCAGGGAAATATAACCAATAGGATTGAGAGAGAGAGAGATGTAAAATGAGATTCATTCTAGGAATTGGTTCATGGAGTTATACAGGCTGAGAAGTCCCATTATCTGCTGTCTGTAAGCTGGAGAATCAGGAAGGCCAGTGGTATAATTCATTCAAGCTGATGATGTAAGTCCTGGTCTGAGCCTGAAAACCTGAAAACCATGAGTGCCAATGTCCAAGGACAGGAGGAGATGGATCCTCAGCTCAAACAAAGAGAGCAAATTGGCCCTTACTCTACCTTTTCCTTCTATTCAGGACCTTGATGAGATGATGACCACCCACACTGGGGAGGATGATCTTCTTTAAAAGTCTGCTGATTCAAATGCTAATCTCTTCACCCTCACAGACACACCCAGAGATAATGTTTACCAACTATTTGGTATCCCTCAGCTCAGTCAAGTTGATACATAGGATCAACCATCATAGTTAGAGGTTAATGAAATGAATGATTTTTGAGAACCTGTCATCTAAGAATGTGTGGTATCCAAAGAAAGGAAAAATATACTCCAAGGTTTAGAAAGTAGAACTTCTAAAAGTTTAGTGAAAAGTTTTATTACTCCATAACATGAAGTTTTGAAAGGAAATACAACTTTAGAAGGTTGGAAAGTTCTCAAAAGATGTAATTATGACTGTATAATCCTATAGATTGAATTGTATGAAGCTACAGAAGGCATGCTTATCAAATATGTAGATGACATGAAGCCTGGCAAGAGAATGAACACATTGTATGTCAGAACCAGAATTGAAACAACAAAAAAAAATCTTGTCAGTCTGTAGCAATGGGATGAATCTCTAAAAAGAGAAATTAACAGGGATTAACATAAGATCCTACACTTGGGTCCAAAAACCCAATTGCCCAAATGCAGTTGGGAGTGATGTATGTAGCATAGCAGCATGTGATAAAATGACTGTTGAGTTTTAATAGACCAAAAAAGTTAGGGATATTGTAATAGAATAATAGAAGTGCTAAACACTTCTAGATAGCTTCTCCCACCATTGTCTACTGATGAGATCAAATAGCAGAGTTGTCTAGTTTCAGATCTGTTATTGGAAAGGAATCAGTAAAGCAAACTTGCTTGACAGCTAGTAATGAAACATAGTTGAAGATATTGTGGGGTTATTTGAAGAAGACTGCAAATTAATGGTAAGGAGGGAATAAAAGTTCTCTTCAAATATTTTAAGGGTTTATGAGTCAAAGGTATAAGGTTTATTTTATTTGGGTTCAAGTGTAGAGCTAGAGTCAGTGAGTAGAATCCACAGAAAGATAAATTCCAGTTCCATATAAAGAAATGACAGCTTATGAAGTCTAAGTTGTCTAAAATTCAGATGGGCAGACTAAAGAGTGGGTTCCCCACCAGTGGAGACATTCAAGCATAAATCAAACTACAATTTGGTAGAGAATGTTACAAAATTCATTCACATGGTGAAAGAAAATATAGGTTTGATTACAATCTAAGGACTATCATGAATCATAACCACTATATCAGACCCAAGCTAGTTTATTTTCCATGGTGCAAGATTCATTTGTTGGGTAGTATTTGCATATCTTGATATAGTAAACTATATTACATCAAACTCCTGACTGATAGAGAAGGAGATGGATGTCTACTCCACTATTCTTGCCTGTGAAATCCTATGGACAGAGGAGCCTGGTGCGCTAAGTCCATGGGGCCACACAACTGATTGACTTAGGCTCATTGTAGCTCTTGTTGTTGGTACTTGCTGTAAAAATGAAGGCACTGAATTCAACAGGGGCTAGGTCCTCAAAAGAACTGACTACAATCTCACTGTTTAATTACAGAGGAAAAGAAGCTCACTAAATGGCAAATATTCTCTATACATACTGTAATAGTAAATGATTCCCATAGACATGCCAAATCTTTATTTCAGAATCCCTAGCCCTGCCCATTCTATCAAAAGTTATCAAAATTATCAAAAGTTCCCAGCTGTGAACTGTTCACTGGCCAGTGTACACTGAGATACCCCTAGACTGTCAAAGCCTTTCCTAACTAGTGCAGCCCAGGAAAGACTTTGCTGACCTTCTTAGATCTACAAATCCTCTTTCACCTTTTAAATAAGGTGTTAGCTCTTCTCTGAGTTACTACTTTCATCTCTCTCTTTCTACTCCACTTTTTTCATTCTATTACTCTTCACTTAAATTGCTACATAACTCTATATTCCAAGATAATATATAAAGTCATCTTTTCCCGAAAATCAAAAAGAAGAAAGGAAGAGGTTAGAGAAGAGGAAAGGGATCCTTTGAATTTCATTTCAGGGACTGTCTGAAAAGGCTAAGCTAAGCTACTTCTGAGAGTGCTAGTGAGAATATAGAGATTGGGTTTACAGAACTGTATTTAGGAAAAGTAAGATTTGAGAAAGAACATAATTAAAAGAAACAATTCAAGAGATTGAACCTGTGAGTGTGCAAGTTTCTCTTAGTTATTTCATATCAACTTGGCTAGGCTATGGTATCCAGTTTCTGGTTAAACATCAGTCTAGATGTTGCTACAAAGGTATTTTTAAAGACATGATTAACATTTAAATAAGTAGGTTTTGAGGAAAGCATATTCTTCTGCATAATGTGGGTGGGCCTCATCTAGTCAGGTAAAGCCTTTAAGAGAGGTCTTTGAGAATTCTTATCACACACAAAAAAGGAATACTTTTTCTATTTCTTTTTCTATCTATTATATATATATATACACACATGTATATTAAATATGATGGATGTTCACTAAACTTAATTGTGGTCATTATTTCATGATATATATGTGTGTGTGTGTCAAATCAGCATGCTGTACATCTTAAATGTATACAGTGCTGTGTGTCAAATATATCTCAATAAAACTGAAAGAGTGAGAAAGATAAGAAAGAAGGTGACAGTCGTGGGGTTCCCTAGAGGAAGAATAAATTATACCTGCAGTCTTGAGACTGCAGCATCAACTATGCCCTGGGTCTCCAAACTGCTGAACTCCTCTTCAGATTTTGGACACACAAGACTTCACAAACACGTGAGCCAATTTCTTAAAATAAATCTTTATTTCCCAATATATGTATAGGCACAGAAATAGAGACATATAGGTAGACAGATATGCAGATAGAGATATATCTCTACAGATTATGTAGCTAATGTATATTTATTCTATTTATTCTGTTTCTCTGATTAATTAGCTGTGAATTTCTTCAGTCTCTTGTCCTGCTTACTTTCTCCCCTCCCTATTTATATCCTTGAAATTTACCATCCTCTAGGTTGACTTATTACTTTCCTCTGGAGCTTTCAGCAGTTTTAGGGGACTTATCAGTAACATGGGAATACCGTTAAACATTCTAGACTTTGAATTAAGAAATCTAAAAGTAATTTCTCCTATACACTAGGAGAAATTACTAGATGACAATAGATAAGCTTCATGACTAATAAAACTTACTCCAAATTAACTCAATACCAAACTACATGAGCTGATCTGCTTTTATCCTGACACATGAAATACCAAAATATATCCTCTTCAGAGAAAAATTACATTATCAGAAATTTAATTTATTTATTTAATTTTTCACAATGCTTGACTTCCATATAAAAATTATCATATTTTCTATGAGACAAAATAACTGAATAAATGCTAGGAGAAAAAGTAGACAGGAAAATCAAATCCCTTCTCAAATGACATATTAGAATAAATAGATACAGATTTTAATGTATTGATTATTGTATGTTTGAGGACATAAATGTAATATTTTAGTAGACAACTAAACTCTAAAAAATAATTAAAGTGAAAATTCTAGAAGAGAAAAATATAATTAGTACGAGTAAGAACTCAGTAGACAAATTAAGAGCCAAGCAGTTATCAGCTAAATAGAGGATTAATGAATTGGGAGATAGAATAGTAAAAAATATCTATACTGAAGAACAGAGAAACAACTGTATAAAGTGTTAGATCAATAAAAATAAGTAAACAAAGAAAAAAACAAAAATCATCACAAGAAACATATAAGACATGGTTTAAAAAAAATCTCTTGTAGTTGCATTGTAATCTCAGAAGCCAGAGTAGGAGAATGTTGCCATTTCTGAAGGGATACTGATCAAAAAACTTTTCAAAATTGTTGAACGGCATCAAACTGCAGGCTTAAATAGTATTTCAAAACTCAACTATATCAAAAACATAGAAGCAAAAAAAAGAAACAAAGCAAATATACCATGATATGTCATTGCAGACCTCATGGAAATCAAAGACAATGAGGAAATCTTAAAAAGAGCCAGAGAAGGAAGAAGACACATTACTTTCAATAATAAAACATTTTCATTACTTTTAAGACCAGATTCCTCAACAGATTCCTTAAAAGAATTGATGGAAGCCAAAAGACAGTTGTATGTCATCTTCAAAGTGCTGACAAAAAATAACTGCCAAGTTAGAATTCTACACTAAGCAAAATATTCCTTAAAGATGAACTAGAATTCTTTATCAGCCAAAATGTTTTCATAAAATGAAGTCAAATAAAGACATTTCAGGAAAAAATTATCATCAGCAAGCATACTTTAAAAAAAAACCCCAAAACAGGAAAAAAAAACCAACCCCAAATCAAAGAAAATTCTCCAGGCAGAATAAAATGGTCCCAAGTAGGAGAAAGGAAGATTTAGAAGAAATGAAGCGCAATGAAAAGAAATATATACTCAAATCAAATGAATATTGACTGTGTATAATAGTATCATATATGAGTTTATGCACATGTAGGAAAAAACAATTATAATAGTGCAAAAAGTAGAAAGAGGATATGCGCTTTATGCATCTGCACTGTACTAAAGCAGTAAAGTGAGTCATTTGAATTAAAATAATAAGCATATTGTTTTCTGAATGTTGAGCTTTAAGCCAACTTTTTCACTCTCCACTTTCACTTGCAGCAAGAGGCTTTTTAGTTCCTCTTCACTTTCTGCCATAAGGGTGGTGTCATCTGCATATCTGAGGTTATTGGTATTTCTCCTGGCAATCTTGATTTCAGCTTGTGCTTCTTCCAGTCCAGCGTTTCTCATGATGT
>NW_011495058.1:7092565-7092852 GCF_000754665.1 Bison bison bison
GAGTGCAACTGTGCGGTAGTTTGAGCATTCTTTGGCATTGCCTTTTTTTGGGATTGGAATGAAAACTGACCTTTTCCAGTCCTGTGGCCACTGCTGAATTTTCCAAATTTGCTGGCATATTGAGTGCAGCACTTTCACAGGATCATCTTTTAGGATTTGGAATAGCTCAACTGGAATTCTATCACCTCCACTAGCTTTGTTCGTAGTGATACTTTCTAAGGCCCACTTGACTTCACATTCCAGGATGTCTGGGTCTAGGTCAGTGATCACACCATCATGATTATCTG
>NW_011495058.1:7092952-7095826 GCF_000754665.1 Bison bison bison
AGCCCATCTTTGCATGAAGTGTTCCCTTGGTATCTCTAATTTTCTTGAAGAGATCTCTAGTCTTTCCCATTCTGTTGTTTTCCTCTATTTCTTTGCATTGATCACTGAGGAAGGCTTTCTTATCTCCTCTTGCTATTCTTTGGAACTCGGCATTCAGATGCTTATATCTTTCCTTTTCTCCTTTGCTTTTCGCTTCTCTTCTTTTCACAGCTATTTGTAAGGCCTCCCCAGACAGCCATATTGCTTTTTTGCATTTCTTTTCCATGGGGATGGTCTTGATTCCTGTCTCCTGTACAGTGTCACGAACCTCATTCCATAGTTCATCAGGCACTCTATCTATCAGATCTAGGCCCTTAAAGCTATTTCTCACTTCCACTGTATAATCATAAGGGATTTGATTTAGGTCATACCTGAATGGTCTAGTGGTTTTCCCTACATTCAGAAAACGAAGATCATGGCATCCTGTCTCATTACTTCATGGGAAATAGATGGGGAAACAGTGGAAACAGTGTCAGGCTTTATTTTTTTGGGCTCCAAAATCACTGCAGATGGTGACTGCAGCCATGAAATTAAAAGATGCTTACTCCTTGGAAGGAAAGTTATAACCAACCTAGATAGCATATTCAGAGGCAGAGACATTACTTTGCCAACAAAGGTCCATCTAGTCAAGGCTATGGTTTTTCCAGTGGTCATGTATGGATGTGAGAGTTGGACTGTGAAGAAGGCTGAGCGCCGAAGAATTGATGCTTTTGAACTGTGGTGTTGGAGAAGACTCTTGAGAGTCCCTTGGACTGCAAGGAGATCCAACCAGTCCATTCTGAAGGAGATCGGTTCTGCGATTTGTTTGGAAGGAATGATGCTAAAGCTGAAACTCCAGTACTTTGGCCACATCATGCGAAGAGTTGACTCATTGAAAAAGACTCTGATGCTGGGAGGGGTTGGGGGCAGGATGAAAAGGGGACAACAGAGGATGAGATGGCTGGATGGATAGCATCACTGACTCGATGAGATGGCTGGATGGCATCACTGACTCGATGGACATGAGTCTGAGTGAACTCCGGGAGTTGGTGATGGACAGGGAGGCCTGGTGTGCTGAGATTCATGAGGTCACAAAGAGTCGGACATAACTGAGTGACTGAACTGAACTGAATAAGCATATTGCAATTTCTAGGTTAACTATCAAATGAAAAGTGGAAGAACGTACAATTAATAAACTAATAGGAGGTAGAATGGGATTATTTGAAAATCACTTAATTAATGCAAAATAAGGGAATGTAATATGGTTCAGAGTTAAAGAAACGGCCTACAAGGCAGGAGACTTGGGTTTGATCCCCAGGTCAGGAAGAACCCCTGGAGAAGGCAATGGCAACCCATTCTAGTATTCTTGTCTGCAGAATCCTATGGACAGAGGAGCCTGGTAGGCCACAGGCCATGGGGTTGCAAAGGGTCAGATACGACTGAGCAACTAACACAAATACACACACACACACACAAGGCAGCAAAGAGGAGAAATTTCACATACAGTAGGTACAATTATTAGAAATAAAGCAGGAAAATAGCAGCTTTAAACCCAAGTATATCAATAATTTTTAAAAAAATGTAAATAGATCAAATACATTGGCTAAAACACCAAGACTCAATAAATTAAAAAGGAAAACCATGCTTGATGCTGCCTATATAGGATGCATTGAACAAATACAAAAAGTGGAAATAAAAAACTGTAATGAGATTCACCATGGGTACATTGACAAAAAGAAACCTAGGGAAGCTATTAGCATTAGACAAAGTAGATTCTCAGCAAGAAGCATAAAGAGAAATAAACAGACATATTCATAAATTCACAGGGGTCAAGCTAGGAGAAAAAAATAACCCTAAGTGTATATCAACCTAATAATGTAGCTTCAATATATTTAATAAAGAAGAGAGTACTAAATGGAAACTAACATTGGCTTCAAAAAATAGCGATAGTAATGTGTAGTGGGTGGAATTTTTAAAAATCAAGTTGTAATTAAAATCCAATGGCTAGAGCTATAATATTCTGAACTTCCAGCAAAATTTGGAGCAGAAAGTAAATTTATAGGTAAATTTTAAGCTTTTTGTGTTGTTGTTGTTCAGTCACTAAGTCATATCTGACTCTTTGTGACTCTCCATGGACTGCAGCATACTTGTAAGTTAAAATTTATAGAGTAATCTCTTAAAGAATAAATTGAGAATAACTTCTAAACCAAGAGAAAAATAAACTAGAAAGAAAGAGGAGAGGACCTCAATCAATCAAAAAATTTTAAGTGAAAGGAAAATAAAATAGTAATAAAGGGGAAACTCTCACATCCAATATGGTGGCTACTATTAAAAAATAGAAAATAAAAATGTGGGCATGCAGAGAAATTGAAACCCTTGTACACAGTTGGTAGAACTGTAAAATGGTGCAACTTTTATGAAAAAGATACAGCAGTTTCTCCCCAAATTGATAAAATTATCACATTATCTAGAAATCCCACTTCTGGGTATATATCACAAAGAAATGAAAACAGGATCTCAAAGAGATATTTGCTCACCCATATTTATAACAATACTATTCTCAGTAGCCAAGAGGTGAAAGCTACTCAAGTGTCCAATGGTGGATGAATGGATAAACAAGATGTGGTATATACATATTAGGGAATATTATCCAACAGTGGCTGACTTTATTTTTCTGGGCTCCAAAATCACTGCAGATGGTGACTGAAGACATAAAATTAAAAGATACTTACTCCTTGGAAGGAAAGTTATGACCAACCTAGACAGTACATTAAAAAGCAGAGACATTACTTTGTCAACAAAGGTCCATCTAGTCAAGCCTATGGTTTTTCCAGTGGTCATGTATGGATGTGAGAG
>NW_011495058.1:7095926-7097221 GCF_000754665.1 Bison bison bison
GAAGGGGATGACAGTGGATGAGATGGCTGGATGGCATCACCGACTCAATGGACATGGGTTTGGGTGGACCCCAGGAGTTGGTGATGGACACGGAGGCCTGGCGTGCTGCGGTTCATTGGGTCGCAAAGAGCTGGACATGACTGAGTCACTGAACTGAACTGAAAAAGGAAGAAAATCCTGTCACATGCTATGACATGGAAAAATCTTTACGACATAATGCTAAATGAAATAACCTAGTCACAAAGGGACAAATATTGTATGATTCTGCATATATGAAGTATCTAATATAGTAAAATTCATAGAAACATAAAGTAGAATGGTGGTATCCAGGGACTTGAGAAGGAAGAAAAGTGAAGTTGTTGATTAATGGGTACAGAGGTTTAGTTTTGCAAGATGAAAAAGCTCTGGTAATCTGTTTACAATAATCTGAATATATCACTATCTAAGATATATCACTGTTCATGGGGTTCTCAAGGCAAGAATACTTAAGTGGTTTGCTATTCCCTTCTCCAGTGGACCACATTCTGTCAGACCTCTCCACGATGACCCTCCCATCTTGGGTGGCCCCACAGGGCATGGCTAGTTTCATTGAGTTAGACGAGGCTGTGGTCCATGATATCAGATTGGCTAGTTTTCTGTGATTATGGTTTCAGTGTGTCTGCCCTCTGATGCCCTCGTGCAACACCTACTGTCTTTCCTTGGGTTTCTCTTACCTTGGATGTGGGGTATTTCTTCACTACTGCTGCAGAAAGTGCAGCTGCTGCTCCTTACCTTGGACAAGGGATATCTCTTCACGGCCGCCCCTCCTGACCTTGAAGGTGAAGTAGCTCCTCTTGGCCCTCCTGCACCTGCGCAGCTGTTGCTCCTTGGACATGGGGTTGCTCCTCTTGGCCGCCTCCCCAGCAAATTTGGAAAACTCAGCAGTGGCCACAGGAATGGAAAAGGTCAGTTTTCATTCCAATCCCAAAGAAAGGCAATGCCAAAGAATGCTCAAACTACCGCACAATTGCACTCATCTCACACGCTAGTAAAGTAATGCTCAAAATTCTCCAAGCCAGGCTTCAGCAATATGTGAACCGTGAACTTCCTGATGTTCAAGCTGGTTTTAGAAAAGGCAGAGGAACCAGAGATCAAGTTGCCAACATCTGCTGGATCATCGAAAAAGCAAGAGAGTTCCAGAAAAACATCTATTTCTGCTTTATTGACCATGCCAAAGCCTTTGCCTGTGGGGATCACAATAAACTGTGGAAAATTCTGAAAGAGATGGGAATACCAGACCACCTGACCTGCCTCTT
>NW_011495058.1:7097872-7097965 GCF_000754665.1 Bison bison bison
GGTTATTGATATTTCTCCCAGCAATCTTGATTCCAGCTTGTGCTTCTTCCAGCCCAGTGTTTCTCATGATGTACTCTGCATATAAGTTAACAT
>NW_011495058.1:7098071-7135478 GCF_000754665.1 Bison bison bison
AACAGAGGATGAGATGGCTGGATTTCATCACCGACTCAATGGACGTGAGTCTGAGTGAACTCTGGGAGTTGGTGTTGGACAGGGAGGCCTGGCATGCTGTGATTCATGGGGTCTCAGAGAGTCGGACATGACTGAGCAACTGAACTGAAGATATATCACTATATCTTAGTGATATCACCAAGATGAAAGGAAAATAAAATAGTAGTAAAAGATAAATCCTTACACCCTTAGTGATATCGTTAAGGTATAGTGATGTATCTTGGATAGGCATATATTCACATTGTTGTAAAACAGATTGCCAGTCTAACTGTATACTTGGGCTTTCCAGGTGGCTTAATGGTAAAGAATCCCCCTCTGGGACAGGAGAGCCAGGTTCTCTCTGTGGGTTGGGAAGTTCCTCTGAAGAGGAAAATGGCAACCCAGTTTAGTATGTTTCCCTGGGAAATCCTGTGGACAGAGGAGCCCATGGGGGTCATGAAAGAGTTGGACATGACTTAATGCTTAAAACAACAACTGTATGCCTAGAAACTGTTAAGATGGTAAATTTTATGTAATGCATTTTTATCACAATAAAAACAGGAAGATTAAGAAGTTTCAGTTCAGTTCAGTTCAGTTGCTTAGTCGTGTCTGACTCTTTGTAACCCCATGAACCAGCATGCCAGGCCTCCCTGTCCATCACTAACTCCTGGAGTTCACCCAAACTCATGTCCATTGAGTTGGTGATGCCATCCAACCATCTCATCCTCTTTCGTCTCCTTCTTCTCTGCCCTCAATCTTTTCCAGCATCAGGGTCTTTTCAAATGAGTCAGATCTTCACATCAGGTGTCCAAAGTATTAAGAAGTTTAAAATAAATTGAAAGGAATGCACCCAAAACATTGGTCATTATAATCAATATAAATGAACTAATTCGTCCAGTTCAAACAAAAATTATTAGACTATATAAAATTTATTTTTGACCTCCCCTCCTCTCCTAAAAAATCCAGGTACAATTTACTTTTATAAAGAAATACAACTGGCCTATAAGAACACTAAAAGATTAAAAGTAAGGAGATAAACAAATACTAACCATAATCAAAAGTCGTATGGATTTAACAGCAGACAAAATAGTTTTTATGGAAAAAATAATTACTGAGGTTAAAGATTATTGTTACATGTTGATAAAAGTAACATTTTTAAGATTTATAATTCTCAAACTATTTGAGGGCTTCCCTGGTGGCTCAGACAGTAAAGAATCCTCCTGCAATGTGGGAGACCTGAGTTCGATCCCTGGGTTGGGAAGATAGCCTGGAAGAGGGGATGGCAACCCATTCTAGTATTCTTGCCTGGAGGATCCCCATGGACAGAGGAGCCTGGTGGGCTACAGTTCATGAGGTCGCAAAGAGTTGGACATGACTGAGCAATTAAGCACACACACAAACTATATGGACATAACAGCACGGTTTCTTACATCAAAGTATCAACAGAAATAAAAGGAAAACCTGGCAAACCACTGTTATACAGGAATGTTTTAATTTGTCTTTCTCAGTAATTAACAATCAAGCACACAAATATAAAATTGTGGGTACAGAATATTTCAACAGTGCAATTAAGAAACTTGATCCAAGTGACATATATTGAACATTGTATCTCCTCAAATTTATTCTTTACAAGCAAACATATTAATATTTACCCAAATTGACCACATGCTTGGCTTGGTGAACAAGCTTCAATAAATATCAAAGAATCAGCACTATACAGAATACTTTCAAAATTTGTGGTCATCATGAAATTACTTTAGAAATCAATAACTCAAAGATAACTTAGAAAAGTCCAGGCATTTAGAAGTTTTAAAACACTTCCCAAATATATATGGTGTGAAGAAAGAATCACAAAAGAAATGAAAGTACTTAATTTTGAACAATAAGGAAAATATAATTTCAAAACTGTGGAATTCAACTTAAAAGTCAGAGAATATACAATTATAACTATATAAGTATAAATGTTTCTGTTAAAAAGAAAGACATGCTAAAAGATAATGAACTACTGATGAGTGACAAATCATCCCAAACTTAATGACCTGACACAGCAATCATTTATGGTTTACAGCTTCAGTGGGTCCAGAGCATGACTTGACTTGGTGGTTCTGGCTCAGGCTCTCTCATACAGTTTCATTCAAGATACTGGCCAAGGCTACAGTCATCTGAAGGCTTGAAAAGGGTTGAAGGATTTGCTTTCATGATGGCTCAATCATGTGGCCATTAGCTAGAGGCCTCAATTTCTTTACATACGAGCCTGCTGTTAGGTGAAGATCCCAGTTTTCCAGGTCTAAATGTTTAATCAGAATATGTAAGACTTTCAACACTAAAACTGGGAAACTCCCAAACAAACCAGGACAACTGGTCACCCTAACCTCTCTGTAGGGCTGTTTGACTTACTCCCTGGTGAGTAATCCGAAAGGGAGCAAGAATTCGGCCACAATGTCTTTTATGATCTAGCCTCAGAAATCATATGCTCCTGCTATAATCCATTCATTAAAAGTGATTCAATAAGTCAAGTCCAGAATTAAGGGAAGGACTCTACCTTTATAAAAAATTTGTCGGTTTCTCCTAACTTAGTTGGTACAACTAAGTGAATCAGCTATATGTATATGTATATCTCCTCCCTCTTGGACCTCCCTCCCCCATTCCCCATTCCACCTACCTAGGTCATCACAGAGCACTGAGTTGAGTCCCCGTGATATACAGCAGCTTCCCACTAGTTATCTGTTTTACACATTATAGTGTATATATATATATATGCTTAGTTAGTTGCTCAGTCTCATCTGACTCTCTGTGGCCCCATGGACTGTAGCCCACCAGACTCCTCTGTCCAAGGAATTTTCCAGGCAAGAACACTGGAGTGGGTTGCCATTTCCTACTCCAGGGAATCTTCCCTATATAGTGATTGAACCTATGCGTCTCCTGCATTAGCGGCCGGATTCTTTACCACTAGTACCATCTGGGAAGCCCTGGTAGTGCATATATGTCAACCTAAACTCCCAATTTGTTCTACCCCCTCCTCCCCTTACCCTTGTGTCCACATGTTCGTTCTCTACATCTGCATCTCTATTCCTGCCCTGGAAATAAGTTCATCTGTTTAATTTTTTTTTTAGAATCCACATATATGCATTAATACATGATATTTGTTTTTCTCTTTCTGACTAGCACTCTACCTTTTGAAAGGGAAAGTGTACAAGAATTTGCGGACATATTAAACTGCCATACTGCGTGTCCAACTGAAGAAGTTAGAAAAATGCAACAGAGTAAAATACAAAGTGAATAAAACAAAGGAATTAATAAATATGAGCAGAAAGTCATAAGATGGAGAGCAAAGTCATGACTTGCTTTACCTCTCTTTTCTTTTTGCACTTCACAGTTACTGCGTTTTTCACAAATTGAGGGCTTGTGGCAAACCCTGCATCGAGTAAGTCTGTCAGCACCATTTAACCAACTGTATTTTCTCGCTTCATTTATTTGTGTCACATTTTGGTAATTCTTGCAGTATTTCAAACTTTAAAATCATTATATTTACTATAACGATTGGTGATACTACTTGGATGTTACTATATGACTCTCTGAAGGCTCAGATGATGGTTAGCATTTTTTAGCAATCAAGTATTTTTCAACTAAGGTCATATTTTTTTTAGACATAATGCTACTGCACACTTAATAGACTACAACATAATGCAAACATAACTTTTATAATCACTGGGAAACCAAACCCTTCATGTCACATTTTATTGCAATATTTACTATTGAAGTGGTCTGGAACCAAATTCACAATACCTCTGATATATACTGTATTCAATGCCTCCAAAATAATCTGTTTAATACAATTTAAATAAAAATCATAGCAAGACTTAAAAATAAAATATGACAGCTTATTCTAATAGCCTCAGTAAAGATACTACTAGTGAATAGATGAGCAAAGTTTAAAATAAGACATAGTTTTACCTTTTTTTAGGATGCAAAAATCTATTTTGATTAACTCAGCCTTGTCAGTTATATCTTTGACATTCCTTACATCGTCAATTATTTTAGATTTGATATGCCAAAAAGCAAGAGAGGAGCATTAAAAACCTTTGTCTCCAATTCAGCTTCTGTTAGCTGTTTCTTGTATATACGTACATGCTAAGTTGCTTCAATCGTGTCCAACTCTTTGCGACCCTATGGACTGTAGTCTGCCCAGCCCCTTTGTCCATGGGATTCTCCCGGCAAGGATACTGGGGATGGGTTCCTATGCCCTCCTCCAGGGGATCTTCCCCACCCAGGGACCAAATCTGCATGTCTTATGTCTCCTGCATTGGTAGGTAGTTTCTTTACCACTAGCACCACCTGGGAAGCCCTCCTTGTATATAGATTTTGCTTTATATACCCTGACACTACGTTACTTAGTATGCAAACATCCAGGAGTTATACTTTCATAACAAATTATATTATTTTACAAATGAAACTTCTTGTGTCCTAGTTAATGCACCATTAGGTTGCTGAGATAAAATATTTTAGTACATATTTGCATTATACTTTATTGACTTCTATTTTATATTTCCTGTCTTTCCTGGTGCCTCAGATGGTAAAGAATCCACCTGCAATACGGGAGACCTGGGTTCGATCCCTGGGTTGGGAAGATCCCCCTGGAGAAGGGCATGGCAATCCACTCCAATATTCTTGCCCTGAGAATCCCATGGACAGAGGAGCCTGGCAGTCTACAGTCCATGGGGGTCATGAAGATTTGGACATGACTGAACGACTAAGCACACACATTTTATATTTTCTAGTCCAGACTTATTTGTCAGCTTGGTCTTTCCAAGTGTTTCTTTTTCATGTTTAAATAGACTGGGACATATTTAAATTCTTTAATATATTCCTCCAATGTCTTTATTGGTAGGTGTTTTCAGTTTTATACTACTTATTTGCAAATTTTTGCCTTTTAATCCCCAGGGTAAATAAAAGACTTCTGTCTGAAGTTTTCAAGTATATTAGACAAGTGTGAATGGGATTTTATTTTTCTCTTCAACATAGTTAATCTACATACTTTCTCACTTCTAATTTACTGATATACAATTTATTCATATACATGTGATTATTCTTTAGTGTTTAAAAAGAACAAATTCTTAGATATATTTCTTAATTTTACTGCTCCTGTGCTTTTTATTTATTTGTTTTGGCCTTCATTCTTTATTAAAGCTTTACTTCTACTTTGGGATCTTTTTTCTTTTTTTTTTCCCCAAGTTTTTAACTATGTAACCCCTTTATTTTTCTTTGCCAAGATTATATTATCTATGATTAGAAATAACTTTATTTCTTATTTTCCAATCTGATGCCTTTTATTTCTTTTTCTTGCTTACTCATCATGACTAAAACCTCCAGTACATTGTTGAATAGACTCTTCATGAGCAAACATCATGTTTTAGAAGAACATATTCAATCTTTCATCATTAGGTATAATGTTAGCTATGGATATTTTGTAGATGCCCTTTACTAGGCTAAGAAAATTCTCTTCTAGTCTTAGATTGTTGGTCTTTTTATCAAAGAACATGTTAGATTTTGTCAAACTATTTTTGTCTATTGAAATAATCATGTGATTTTTTTTGGTTTCTTATTTCATGACTTTAATATATAATGTATTAACTGATGCTTGGATGTTAAAAAAAAAATAACAACTTTCATTCCTGGAATAAATCTCATTTGGTTACTCTATTTGATAATTTTATATGCTGTTAGGTTTAGTTTCATACAATTTTTGAGGATTTTTGCATCCATAATCACATGAAATATTGGTCTGTAGTTTTCTGTTATTAGGATGTCTTCATCTGGTTTCAGTATGAGAATAACACTGTCCTCATGAAATAAGTTGGGAAATGTTCCCTCCACTTCCATTTTTCCTTTTTTCTCTTTGTTCTTTGGCTTGCATGTGCTCTATTGATCTATAAACTCTATAATTCTTTGTTCTGACAATTCAAGTCTGCCTTTGAGTTCTTCTAGGGAATTTGTTTTCATTTCAGTACTTTTTAACTATGGAATTTCCACTCAGTTTTTAAAAATAATTTCTATATCTTTATTTATATTCTCTATTTGATAAAACATTGTCATCATACTTTTATTTTTTCAAACAGGCTTAATTTTCATTCTATGAACATATATATAATGGCTATTACAAAGCATTTTCCTATTAATCCTGACAGTTCTTGCAGGCAGTTTATGATGCTTTCTGTTTATTAGTGTATGGGTCATATATTCCTTTCTTTAAATGCCTTGTAATTATTTGTTGAAACTGGATATTTTAAATGACTTATTGTAGCCACTCTTGGTACTAATCCCTCTCGCTCCCAAGGTTTGTTATCATTATTTGCTTGTTTGCTTTTTAGTGAACCATTATTTTATTTTAGTGAACTCTATTTCTACCATATAGTGTTCAGCCTCTGATATTCTTCCTCAGATAGCCTCAGCTTTGGGTATGCTCACAGTTTGCTAAACCCACTAATTGCTGCTAAACCTCACCAATATGCAAGTGTGCTCAGTCACTCAGGCATGTCCTACTCTTTGTGACTCCATGGACTGTAGCCCACCAGGCTCCTCTGTCCATGGGATTCTCCAGGCAAGAACACTGGAGTAGATTGCCATTTTTTCCTCCAGGGGATCTTCCTGGCCCAGGGATTCAACCACATCTCCTGCATTGACAGCAGAGTCTTTATCATTGAGCCACCTGAGAACCCCAAAATCTCACCAGAGGGTTGCTCTATTGTTTTCAACAATACCCCAGAGGCACAAACTACTCTACACACTAATTCAGTCAAATTCTAGCTCCTTTGAAGGAATAGTTTCTGAGGTCCATGTTTAAATTTATTCTGACCCAGTGATCCTCAGAGCTGTCTTATTTTCCAGTTGCCACCTGCAAACTGTAGAAGCAACTTGCAGGACGCAAACTCCCACCAGCTTGCCTACCAGATAGGCTGTACCTTTATTACAGTCACAAATCTCCTTCCAGTTGCTTTTCACACAATTGCCATTGTCCTTGAGAATGCCCTTAGATTTAAACTTCTCTATGCTTTTCTTTGCAAATTTTGCTTTTTTAGTTCTCTTGGAAGAAATTAAGAGTTATATATTTTTATTGCCTTCCTGTACAATCAGGTAAATCTCTGAGCCAGGGCCTTAGAGCTGGGGTGGGGACAATGAAAAGCTTCTCTCTGTGTGACATGGACAGCCTAGGGACTAAATGCTCACTGAGGGGTGGCAGCAGGCTGAGGTCCTCTCAGCTTGCCTCTTCTAGCATGAAACCACCACTTCATGAACTTGGCAAGGATGACTGAACCTCGATACCCTCAGTGTGCTGTGCCTAAGTTAGAACGTCTATTCCATCAATGAGGGTTGAGCTGAAGACAGGAGCTACCACTTCTTTGCCATACTCACCCAGAACTAGAGTTCTATGGGGAAGGAAGAAGGGATAATGGACACAGAGTGGGCAAAAATAGTCTCTGAAATAAGTAGGGAATAAACTCAATTATTTGCTACTATATCCCCAGTGTTTCGCAGAGAACCTATCAGGTAATAAGCACTCAATAGATAATAATTAGATAAAACAGAAGAAACAGGGTGGCAGTATTATAATAAAGCATCTTCACATAACATGGAATTGTTCATATAGTGGTTATTCATCCTGTTTTGTGCTTCTTAACCTGGACTGAGGTGTGCTTCATGTAAAGGATTATACCAGAGTGTTGGGAAAGAAGAACTAAAAGTATATCCAGAGTTGAATGACTTGCCCCGTGCTACCATTTTATCGGTGCCCAATGAATATACAGTATTGCATAATAACAGGAAATGAGTTTGTAAAATACACTATAAAACTAGCAGAATAAAAAAACAACAAATAATAAAATTTCTATTGAGTTTTTAGCAGAACTAAATCGTCAAAATTAAGCAGTTGAAGTTTCTTGGCAAATATATTTCCTGACATTTCACTTATGAATCTTTAAGATTCACTTGAAGAACCACAATCTTCCTTTTCATTTACAGAAGAATAGAAAATTATAGACAGACATCTGCAGAAAGCCCTACCAAAACTTTTTGATTGAAGGAGGGCAGAATAGCAGCAGATAATTCAAGGCACATGTCTTCATGGTAGAAGGGCCTTTCATATCATTTGAATGAACATCTTGTCTAGCTAGAGTTCACAAATAAATTTGAAATTTGAGAACTGTTTCCGGAAATGATTTCATAAGTATTCTGTGGATGAGAGAGTTTTTACATTATCTTCCCAGCTTTGCTTGCTTAATGACTCTTAAAGGGTTATATTTTCTGTATTTTGTTTGGCATCTGTGTCCTTTGAAGTCTGAATTCCATCTCTCCTCTAGTCCTGCTGGGGTTTGGTATTGTATTGTCTCAGATGTCTCAGGATTGGCCATCTGTCTTGTTCCCTCATTAACAGAAAGTCATTTGATTGCAATTTGCAAGGTGAGAACTAAGGCAAATAAATGGCCAATAACCTTGAGTGGTAGCTCAAAAGTGGGGAAAAATTATTTAAAGGTGGTCTTCCACCTTGTTAAATTCCATTCTTGGCCTTCATCAACATAAATGAGATGTGAATGGCAAGTTGTTAGATCTTCAGTACTGTCTTTAAAATAATAGCACACTACTATTTTAGTAGTGCTGCACCTACTCTGGAGAAGGCAATGGCACCCACTCCGGTACTCTTCCCCGGAGAATCCCATGGATGGAGGAGCCTGGTAGGCTGCAGTCCCTGGGGTCGCGAAGAGTCAGACATGACTGAATGACTTTGCTTTCAATTTTCACTTTCGTGCATTGGAGAAGGAAATGGCAACCCACTCCAGTGTTCTTGCCTGGAGAATCCCAGGGACTAGGGAGCCTGGTGGGCTGCCGTCTATGGGGTCGCACAGAGTTGGACACGACTGAAGCGACTTAGCAACAGCAGCAGCAGCAGCAGCACCTACTCTTTTTTCTTTTTCTTTTTAATTGAGATATGATTCATGTATAACATTGTATCAATATTTGCCATACTATGTATATACATATATAATGCTTGATATATATATATATAACAACATGATTACCACTAATATTTAATGTTCATCACCACACATAGCTACAATTTTTTTCTTGTGATGAAAACTTTTAAAATTTAAAAAAAAATTTTTTTTTAAATTAAGATTTTTTTTTTTTACTCTCTGAACACCTGTCAAAGATACACAACAGTATTGTTAACTATAGTCATCATCTGGTACATTACATCCTGAGAACTTATTTATCTTATATTTGGAAGTTTGTACTTTTTGATTATCTTCCCCCAACTCCTCCATCACCCCCAGCCACTGCCTCTGGAAATGCCCATCTGTTCTCTTTGATAAGGGTTCCCAACCTCTGGAATCTAATGCCTGATGGTCTGAGTGAAGCTGATGTAATAAAAATAGAAATAAAGTACACAATAAATGTAATGCTTGAATCATCTCAAAACCATCCTCCCATCCACTCTCCCTTCACTCCCCCCACCCCGCCCCCCACCAGTCCATGGAAAAATTGTCTCTCATGGAACCTGTCCCTGGTGCCAAGAAGGTTGGGGACCACTGCTCTGTGAGTTTATTGTATTTTTAAAGATTCTCCACATGTGAGTTATACATTTATTTGCACCTAATTTTATAAGTCACTGACATACAAGGAAATGACAAAGACTGCTGGCTTTCCTCTGATATAGTGTATCCTCTTCTTCCATAGTAATAAGTGATAGGATGGATTTTCCAGCCAACCTGGTTGCTAGAAATGGCCATGTGACTAAGTTCTGACCAATGAGATTAATGAAAACAGTTTTAAGACAATCTTGGAATCTTTCAGTAAAGACAGATACTTAACTGACTGCCAGGTATGGCACCCCACTCCAGTACTCTTGCCTGGAAAATCCCATGGATGGAGGAGCCTGGTAGGCTGTAGTCCATGGGGTCGCTAAGAGTCGGACACGACTGAGCGACTTCCCTTTCACTTTTCACTTTCATGCATTGGAGAAGGAAAGGGCAACCCACTCCAGTGTTCTTGCCTGGAGAATCCCAGGGACAGGGGAGCCTGGTGGGCTTCTGTCTATGGGGTCGCACAGAGTCAGACATGACTGAAGCGACTTAGCAGCACCAGCAGCAGCAGGTATCAGGCTGTTCAGGTAGGACATTGAGCCATAGAGCCATATTGAAAGTGCTAATCAAGCCTCTTGGCATGTAATGCAACAGTGCACATAAGAGGAGAAAGGCCATGGCACCAGTTCTGCAGTGCAGCACTTTCCCCACAGATCAATGATGGATGGTATGTAGTGCAAAAATGCCATTGTCACACTGACCAGGATCCCTGAACAAATTGTTGTTTAGTTGCTAAGTCGTATCCTACTCTTTTGCAACCCCATGAACTGTTCTTTACCAGGCTTCTCTGTCCATGGGATTTTCCAGGCAAAAATACTGGAGTGGGTTGCCATTTCTTCTCCAGAGGATCTTCCCAACCCAGGGATGGAACCCTCATCTCCTGCATGCAGGTGGATTCTTTACCACTGAGCTACCTGCTGCTGCCTTTTCATGGAGCCAGGGACCCAGAGCTGGAGAAGAGATAAAGAGTTGGAAAGCATTGAGTCACTGTGGGAAGATAGCTTCGGCCAACGCAGTTGGCTGATAATGAATGAAGTCTTACTGAGTCTCAACTGAAGAAGGGACCTCTGAATGGAGGCACCTGAGTTCTGATGCAGTTTGAGCCTGGCCTGCCTGATCGAGGGATGGGGGCAGGGACAGGGGTGGCTGAGTCCTTGACCACCACTCCTTCTTGAGAGCTAAAGAATAAACTGTGCACCAAGTCTTGTGTGAAGAGAGAAACTTTCTCCTCTGAGGCCAGCCAAGTCCAGGCTGGTCATTGCTGGATCTGGGCCTGAACTGTCATACATAGGATGGTGGCGGGGCTGGACTCCATTATGACAAGTATTTCTTTTTCTTCTTTTCCCTAATCCTGCTGCTAGAAATGTGGCTCTAGTTGCCATCTCAGATGAAGGGATGGGAACTCTATACTAAAGACAGCGGAGAGGAGGGCTGGAAGGACGCTGAGTTCCTGAGGACTTCATGGAGCAAAATCCAGCCCTGTACTGCTGCCTCGCATCTCTCCTTCGATGTGACACAAACACTCAGATTTATAATGCTTAAATCACACGAAATTTTCTAATTGTTGAACCTAGTCCTGATGATACAAATAGTTTGAAATGCACGGCCTTTGAAAAGTGAGCATGTTAACCTTGAACCACAAAGTCAACAAAAGTCTCTGGGCTTCATGAGTGGGGGTGGCCAGCATGAGTATAGCAAACATTTTACATGCTTGGGAGGAATCATTCAATTTATGCCTTTTTTTTCTAACCCTGTGTAAATGCCCACCATTGGGTCTCTTCTGATTTAACATTTCCTTTTAACTTAGGGTTTTATTTCATATTGCCATTAGTCTTCTTATGGAAAATATGTTCCTTTCTTGCCTGTTCCAGCATGGCTTTATAGGTCTCTGAAAATTACCTCTGCCTGTGTAACATTTTCTGTAACAATTCTCCTTCTCCCTCCACTCACTCTGGGTTTCTAGCAAAATTCTTTCCAACATTGACCACTTTCCCATTAATTAAAGCTGGATGGACCATTTTCATTCTATTGTCAGCTGTTTTTGGTTAAGAAAATTATCCTGGAAGTGGATCCATCCTCTGTGCTGTATGCCTTTTGGTAGGATATGGGCCAATTCTGTCTCAGAGTCCTCCAACAGATTCTCTTCTCTCCAGGGAGGAAAGGCTGGTGAATCCTAGTTTTTATTCCATGGTGTCTG
Organism: Bison bison bison; assembly: GCF_000754665.1. NCBI lineage: Eukaryota > Metazoa > Chordata > Mammalia > Artiodactyla > Bovidae > Bison > Bison bison. The sequence goes on from NW_011495058.1 coordinate 7,109,922, forward strand.
TTCATAGGAGATGCCAAATGTCTTACACTCATTGCCACTAAGGGATCATAATGATGTCCAGACAAGAACTTATTACCTCCATGGCTCTTATTTGGGAAATCTTCAGTAATAGGACAGGGCTTTGCTGGGGGCTCTCAGGAGGGCAAGCCAAACAGCTGCAATTCAACTTTCAGTTCAGTTCAGTCACTCAGTCATGTCCGACTCTTTGAGACCCCATGAATCGCAGCACACCAGGCCTCCCTGTCTATCACCAACTCCAGGGGTCCACCCAAACCATGTCCATCGAGTCAGTGATGCCATCCAACCATCTCATCCTCTGTTGTCCCCTTCTCCTCCTGCCCTCAATCTTTCCCAGCATCAGGGACTTTTCAAATGAGTTAGCTCTTCACATCAGGTGTCCAAAGTACTGGAGTTTCAGCTTCAACATCAGTCCTTCCAGTGAACACCCAGGACTGATCTCCTTTAGAATGGACTGGTTGGATCTCCTTGCAGTCCAAGGGACTCTCAAGAGTCTTCTCCAACACCACAGTTCAAAAGCATCAATTCTTTGGTGCTCAGCTTTCTCTATAGTCCAACTCTCACATCCATACATGACCACAGGGAAAACCATAGCCTTGACTAGGCGGACTTTGTTGTTATTTGCCCCATCCTGTCTACTTTATAACCACTCATCAGTTGATTTGTACAGTTTTCCTTTCTAAGGAGAAATCAGGTCTGATTCTTTTCTTGTTTGTCAAATATTTGGTTCCTGGTTAATTCCAATCACAATTTGGGTGCTGCCTTCCAACAGTGAGTTGTCTAGAGCACATCTTTCTCTAAGGGGCCATGATTATGCACAAACATCATGCATGGAAGAAAAATGCTTCAGCAATAATCATAATAACAACAGTGATAGGAGTTTTTTTTTCTGGCCTATTTGGTGAGACATTATTGCTAATTTATATCTTAGGAATTTGTCAACAGACAGTAAATATTCTATGAGAAATTCCAATGAACTTACTTATGAGGGAGACATTGTATTAATTCTGGGGTTATTACAGCTAACCAGAAGTTCAAGGTCCCCAGTGCAGGCAGAGAAGAAACAAGTAAGTCAGGAATGTAACAGGCCATAAAAGGCTCCTATTATTGAATTAGATAAGGCTTTCCAAAGAAGGTTGTGCTGTCTAATTATTATTACAGATCATAATGCAAAGACTATTTTCTTGGGTCTTTATTCTTATCAGTTAAAAATAATAGATAGTCTCATTTTGTGATATAAAGAAATATGAAATTATCATGTTATACACCTCAAACTTTAAATTTCTGTCTTCCTCATCCACTCCACATGTGACTGGAATTTCTGTGTTTATAAACAATAAACTGGAATAAACTGTGTTTATTCATGTCACAATGAGAAATATACAAGAGAGAGAAAACCCTGGACAAAGAGACAGGAGATCTATTTTCCTCTCTTGGCATCATCTAGGTTAGAAGAGAATCATCAGCTCACATTAGAGGATTTCTACTTTCAAGTTACTCTCCATTCTAATTTAGAAGTGTGGAAATGTAGACCTTCTAGGCTAAGTCCTTGCAGTCATGGGGTCCAGTGTCCTGGATTATCACAGAACACATGATCTCTTTGGTGTTTATCTCCTGACAGTCACTGTAAACCCCTTGAGAACAGGGTCAGTCTCATACTTACTAACTTCAGTCAATTACACCTAGTGGGACTTAATGGGACAGTGTGTACCCAGACAATACTGATCAAATTAAGGAGCGACATATCATGGTTCTTTGGGAATGAGTTTTGTAGGGTAAAGGGCTAGAGATGGGGTTAACAGAGAGGAGTGTTAACAGAGGTTAACAGATGGAGTTAACAGAGGGCTAAAGATGCTGAAACACGTCCTACTCCAAAAATGGTAGCCAGTGTTATTCACGTAGCCGTCGCGGCTGCCTTGTTCAGTGTAACTAGTCCCACTGCATTCATAACCTAGAACAGGAGTCAGCAAACTTTTTCAGTAAAGGGCCAGAGAGCAAATGTTTTTGATTTTGTAAGCTGTACAGTCTCTGTTGTCACTATTCAACTATTTAACTTTGCTAATGTAGTTCAACAAAAGCCAGAGACCATAGGTAAACAACTGGACAGGTCTGTGTTCCGATTAACTGTATTTACAAAACTTTTCCCTGGACTGGATTTGACCCATAGGCTGTGGTCTGCTAACCTCTGATCTAGAACTGAAATGGACAGTGCAGGTAATGACAACCTGGGGGTCGTTCTCTCTCTCTCCTCCAAGTCTGGTCTTCATGAGCGCTGCCTTAAAGACAAACCTTGGGCAAAATGCCAAAGTAAGTAAACAGAAATTTAAATCTCTCTACTCCAAAGAAACTTGCCAAGTTCTCCCTAATAGTGAACCTGAGAATCGAATATGTATTCTTATTGTTTTATCTTTCTGAGAGCTTTGAATTGTTGCACTGTCTTAGGCATGTGGCACCATAAGTTTTCACTGTGATTTTGATAGAAAGATTTTTGTCTGTGATAAGAACTGGCATTTCAGGGGAACAGATCCAGGCTAATGTGGTGGTACATGAGGACCCGTGTGAGCACTGGTCATCATGTCCAGAGCAGCAGGAAAAAGGTGATGGAAGGGGAGGGCCTGAATATTCACTGAAAGCTAACCCAATGCAAGGGGCTTTATCCTAGTAGCACACAAACTCTTTCACCTAAACCATGGGGGCATAAGAAACACTGTATTTCAGAATTTTCTTTAAAACAGTTGAAATTAGATTTCCAGCCTCCACACTACCTGCTTGGTAGGGAAATTCATTCTCAGTCATGACTGTGGTTATCCTGTGTAATAAAAGATGCCTCCAGCTCTCTGTCTTCAACTTAAACTGGAGACCTCCAATTCCTGTAGCTCTGGCTTCTGGTAGTATGCTTGAGGCCCAGATACACTCTTTTGTTTAAACTTCCTTTGGGCACCCTCTGATGTCTTCCCACCTTTCAGGATACTGTCATATAAAAGTCCATGATTAATTTCTCTTTCATCTTCTGGCCTCCAGTTTTCTCTGTCCTCCTGAGCTCTTCTTATTCACCTCTCCTGAAGTCGTATCTCTTCTGTGAACTTCAGTAGTGAGGAAAGGAAAGGGTATTCCTACGGAGACAATCAGTTCTCTGAGCAGTAAAAAGTCCTTCAGTCTAAAGACTGGATTGTGTGTGAATAGTGTATATGTGTGGGGGAGATGCAGAGAGAAATACAAATTAACATCTCAAAAATTAATCTGTCCCACATTTGTTGTTTTCTGAAATTAACACCCCAGGAAAAAGAGGTAGATGAGAAGCCTACAGTTTAGAGGAATTAAGTAACCTCTTGTGGTTACAGGACCTCTTAGTAGATTTGACCTTGGATTTTTCTGCCTTCAGACACCTGGCTTCTTCCAATAGGCTACACTACCTTCTCACTAATTCCTTGGACTATTGCTAATGCAGCCTGGCCTCCCAAGGGAACTTTCCTCATTCTGTGTTTGAATAATCATAGCTCCTAGTGGCTTAGGCTGTCAGCAGCAAAGATCTCTACATTCAGATATAAACCTGGTCCCAGAGGTAATTCCTGGCAGAGAAAGCTGGCTGGTGTGGTCATGGATTAAACCAGAAGGGAAATACTCCAGTTCTTATATGAAATTCATCAGCTGTTAAGTGTCTCCAAATTTCCCTCTAATAGTCTCATTAGGGATCTGGAACCTGTCTTCAAAGAAGCAGCATCATTCACCACTGGCTTTTTGAGGGATTAGTGTATACATAGAGTAGGAATTATAGCCAAGTGCAGTTACATTCTTAATTTAAGGAGAAAAGAAGTAAACTAAACCCTAAGTCTGTTTTCCTAAGATAAGGGGAGCTGTAAGATTGAGTTTGCTTACTCATATAGATATTTTTTCTGTATAGATACACATTCAATATTTACATTAACATAACAATTCCAAGCAACGTCAAAACACATTTAAATTACATTTTTCACATATTCCAGGAAGAGGGTACCATATGCACTAAGGCATGAAAGTGAGAGAATGAACAGAATGTTCAGGAAATATTTTGTCTGGTATGGTTCTAGCTGAGGGTTTGTAGATGTGGAGGTATAGTTGGAAAAGTAGATTGAAGCCAGATTTTGTGGGACTATAAAATTTAGTCCATAAATAGTGGAGAGCCATAAATGGATTTTGAATGGAAAGTGGCATGATGAGTTTGTATTTTACAAAAAAATTAGTAATAATAATAATAAAATTTAATACATAAAACCTCTCTATTGAAAGTGTATAGATAGAGTAGAACAGAAAACTAAAACTAAGGCAGCTAGTTAGGAAAAGTAGCCATTGTTCACATGAGAAATGAAAAGAGTATAGCAGATACTGCTCTCCACAAATTCCATGTGTCTCCATAGCCTTTCTTGTAGTTTCATTAGATTATATGACTAGTTCTGGCCAATGATCTGCCACTTCTTATCCTTTCACTTCTAAGTTATGTCACCTAAGTTCAGAGGTCACAGAAGAGTGTGTTGAGATGGCAGCGTCATAGGATGAAAGCAGAATGAATCCTGCCTGAACCACCACCACCTGGAGGAGAGCCTCTTTGGAGACCACTCAACCTGTATCAGATTTGAATGAGTTCATAACAATAAGCTTTTGTTCCTTTAAGCCACTAAGACTTCAAAGTTTGACAGCCATAGCAGGTAGTGTTAATTATACTGATGAATACAAAAGACCTGGATCAAAACATAACAGCAGGAATTAGAAGGGGAAAAAATGTATTAAAAAAAAAAAAAAAAACAACCCAAAACTGTAGGAGACTAAGACTAGTGTGTTGGGAATGAGAAACAGTGAGAAGAGAATGATGGCCCTGAGCTCTGAGCTTGAGAGGATGGCAATGCCTTTAACCAAGACAGATGTGAAGGAAGGGGGAGAAAGGAGGAGGTGGTGAGTTTGAACTGTCTAAAGAATATCCAAGAAGAAGTTTCCAGCTGGCAGTTGAGGATGTGTGTCTGGCATTTAGGAAATGTGTCATTGCTGGAGACAGGCTTGGGAACCATCCTTCCTTGAGCAAGTGGAGTGAGAAAATAAGAAGGCCAAAGGAAAGGTCTGAGGGTAAAATTCAAGATGAGACAGATTATCCAAACAAGGAGTTGAAGATGGAAGGATGGAAACAGAATAAGCAGGTAAAGGCAGTGCCAAGGGAGGAGAGAATTCCAACAAGCTGGACAGCAATGCCATATGCCATAAGTGATTTTCCACAGTCCTAAATTGGCTGGCTGATAGTAGCATTTGCTTTATAACTTATGTGAATCAAATGATTAGAATATGAAATTAGATATTAGTAGTAAAAGAAAGGGGGTGTATAATTATGGAGAACATAGTTATCTATTCTTTTTTTCAAGTCTTTCCTTCAGACATTACAAAGAAAGCTTTCTTAGAGCTATGGTCTATGTGTGAGAAAACATTAGGAACTGTCATCACAAGCATCATTATCAATAAACATTGAAGTTATACATAATTTCAGAGAAGTTCTTGTTATCTAGGAACTTTTATTCTAGTCCCAGAAATAGATCAGACATATGAAGAATGGCCAAACTGAAACAAGAGTTGGATGGAGGGTAAGTGCCAAAGAATGATTTAAGCAATACCTTGCTCCAGATCTCTGAGCTGGGGGCAAATGGGAGTGGTCTTCCCAGAAGAAAGAAAACTAGGCATAGTTTGAGAAGATAAAGGAAAAATGAAGACAAGGAAGAAGCAAAAGAAAGGGGATGTACAGAGTAGGCAAAAGCTCAGAGGAAAAAGTGTATGTGGTGTTTTCTTACCATGTCCTCTGCATTGCACAACACCACATCATACTAGAGTTGATATCAATAGTGCCCTCTGGAATTTTCAACACAATGGTTCAGTCAGTATCTATGTTAATACTAGACATGGATGGGAGATGAGGTCAGGTAGGTTGATTGGGGCCATTATGTAAAACACCTCAATGTCAAGTTGAAGGCATTTATACTGAACATGAAGAACAATTAGAGATTTTTGAACAGAGCCATAAAACAGGAAGAATTGCAATAGAAATATTCCTCCAGGGAGCACTGCATAGGATATCTTAGAAGGTCAAAATAATAGAGACAGGAAGAAGAACTAGAAAATTATGTCAAGGACTCAGCATTTAAATAGTAAAGTTTTTGGTCTATGGTTGTAATATCAGGCTTGGGAAGTAAGTAGGTCAATAGCCTATAGGATTCTAAGGTCAAAACTCAAAAACTTCAGTCAGCAGGTAGGGAAATTCAAAGCTGGCCATCATTTATGTAGACATGATTGTTTTGCTTTAGAAATGCTAATTTTGGAAATGTAGGAAGTTTAGTAAGAGACATTCAGTTGGCAGATATATTGGAGATATATTACTAAAATATGGGTGTGTTTGCCTGGGCTGTAGATGGAGTACAGGGATTGGAAGGAGTATATCAAACAATGAAGATTTAGACAAAAAAGTAGAATAGTGGAGGACTGTCTTATTGAAACTGAGTCCCACTAAAACTGAGTTTCTCTGCTGAGTTTATAATTGACCTTATCCAAAATGTTATCCCTTTTCTTGTCCAACACCTTTCTTGAACAACACCTTGTTCTTTTCTTTAGTGTCAAAGAAAAGGGGAGATTGAAGCTGAGGATCCTGAGAGCTCTTTCAGGTACAAATTCCATATTCCCCATTCCTGGCTTGTATGAAAAAGGGTTCAGTCCCCTAGACCTTCCCTGAACTCCAAAGGGCAGATTCAAACTGTTGCTAATAGGGAGAGAGGGAATGCGGGCAGAAACAACAGTGCGGAGATGGCACAGCGTCCTGTTTCCTCATAGGGTATGTTCCTAACAATCTGATACACATCTCTGAGTTCATCTACAGGAATTAAAACCTCCCCCCCGCCCCCCACCCAGGTGGAGAGTGGTAACTTTAGGCTGAGCACAAACCCAGGACCCCAGACTAGTTGGAACCAGAGGGTTGATGATTGAAATTCCAGAAACACCACCGTGCAACCATCAACCAATCAGAAGAGGTTCACACACCCTATAGACCTCTCTCCCCATCCAATTTAGTTTGGGTCTTCTGTACAAGAGCTCCCCTTCCATTCTCCTTGCTTGGCCTTTGCAACAAACTTTTCTTTGCTCCAAACTCCATTTTTTCCATTTGTTTGGCTTCACTGTGCATTGGGCTCATGAACTCAGGTTGGACAGCACTGTGGTACTACTATGTTTGAAGGTTAAAAAAGAAATACTGCTATGAGAGGTGTTTGCCTGAAGGGAAGAGCTCAAAAGGGACACAGAATGTGTAGACTTCAAAGGAAAGAGTTTTATGTAGGAGTAAGTGGTCACACTGCCCAAGTGCCAAAGAGAAGTTCTCTTGAGTTCTCTGCTTTCCCCTGTATTGGGAGCAGTTTCAGAATAGTAGCTGAGACAGATGACAAAGGGTCAGGGATTCTGCGTGCTTCTTTCTGGAAGTGCCTTATGGAGATGGGAAGAGGTGACCTTCAAGTCAGCTCCCTACAGAAAACTGCCTGCTCTGCTGTGAAGCAGTTAGATGCAAAGTCCTTGGCTCAAAGCTTCCAGGGAGCAAGGCAGATGGCAGCTCTGTCAACTGCAGCTGCAAACAGCTTCATCTTCAGTTTATTTCCAGGAGCCAGAAGAGCTCAGGGATAGTTAACAGCTGTCTACCTGTAGGAACTCAAATGATCTCTAGGCCATCACATCATCATATACTGAATAGTGACTTAGCAATTTATCCCAACCCTCCCTGGGGGCCTGAAAGGACTATCCAAAGGCCTCCTTCATGTACCCACTGAAGGGCTTTTGTTTCAAAAGAAAGAATAAATATACCTTTTAATGAGAAACTTCCCAAATAAAATGACACTATAAAACATGTCTGTTGGTTGTTCTCTCTGAAAGCACATGCAATTATCCAATTTGGAGGTTTGTTTTTTAACAACCTCCCAGGGGAATATTTGTCTTTTTTGTTGTTATTAAAATCTATAGCCTAATCCACAGAGTTGAGAAGGGAGAATATTAACTACCAGCAAGAGTCATTGCCATGTCCAAGTCCTGCCAGGCTATTGTGAATTTTTTGTAAATATTTGAAGGCAGGCAACTAGTTATGGGAAGTACTCGACACAAAAACAGGATGCACATAATGGCACTTCAGACAGAACATGGTGTTAGGTCATTAGATAAAAAACATAGAGACAGCTTCACTCTTGAACCCACTCTTGAGTGGGAATTATTCTGTCAAGAGCTGGATTGACAGTCACCTCTCCCCATTCCCAGAAGTCATCTCTAAGAAGAAGTACATGGCTGGCCCTGACCCTTCCTAATCCATCTCAGCTACTTCCCTGAAACTGCTCCAAGGATGGGGGGTGGGAATGTTAATTAAAGAATTCAGGACGTCTTCTCCTAGCGGTATTTACTCCGGAACTCTTACACTCAGCAATGGGAGTCAAAATCTTTACCAGTATTGATTGAAATCAGTATGTGTTGAGTGCTTGCAGGACACCAGGCACACGCTATGTACTTGTCTCAGTTACATTTTTCTATTTCAAATCACTCCAACACATAACGGCTCAAAACAGCAATGATTTAGCATTTATCACTCCATGGCTTGGCAGGGCTCAGCTTGGTGGCCCTTCTGCTCCATGTGGTGTCAGCAGGGGTCACATCAAATTCAGTAAGGAGGTCAGCTGAGGTCAGAAGATCCAAGATAGTTTCATTTATATGTCTGGCACCTTATCTAGGGTGACTGAAATAGGTACAGCCTGGCTGGGTATCTCTTTCTCTGCCTATCTGTCTGTCTCTCTCTATTAAGGTAGTTGCCCTTCTTATACTGTGGCTCCAGGCTCCAAAAGAGTGAAGAGAAAACTGCCAGTTCTATTAACAGCTAGGCCCCAAATTGGCACAGAGTCTATTGATCAAAGTACATCAAAAGGCCACTCTAAAGTCAAGGAAAGAAGAAATAGACTCCATCTCTTAGGAGGAGGAGAGGCAGGGGGGACATTGTTGGTGGCTATCTTTGCAGCAAGTCTGTAAGGAACTATGTATTGGTTAAATAAATGAAAGCTATCCTGTTTTCATATACTTTCCAATGGCCTAAAAGGAAATGCTGGATTTTTCCAGGTAAAAAACCCTGGATTTTTACAAGGGTACCACACCCTTGTACATATACATGAACACCTCCGTACTTGCTCCTGGGCAGTACTTGTTTGTGCTCTTGGGTTGATAAAACATGGTGGTTTGCTCAGTGGTGAGGCATACTGCAAAAGTCAGAAGGTGGAAGGGAGCAAGGTGTGTGTGGGAATATGTTACTTAGGCCATGGGTAGACTTGAGGGGAATTATCTTAATTGCAGAAGTAGCCTCCAGTGAGGGAGACTTTGTGATCTTTGTAGGCTCCCCTTCAAGCTCACGAAAGTTTCTAATCCTTACCAATATCTGGAAGCCCTATTTGACAGATAGGATATGGGAAGCAAGGGTATCATCATAAAGACAGGTGAGGGCAGTAGAGGCTGTTGGAGTCTTTCCATTATGCAGGTCTCTAACTAGTGGTTGAGGTGTATGGATGGACTACTCGTGAAGAATAGGTAACAAGAGCCACAACTGCATGGCTGAGCCTCCATTGCTGCGTAGACTTCTGGCAGGGTGCAAGACTTAGGGGCTTACCTGATAGCTCAGGGCTCTCTGATAGCTCAGTTGGTAAAGAATCTGGCTGCAAGGCAGGAGGCTACAGTTTGGTTCCTGGGTCAGGAAGATCTGCTGGAAAAGGGATAGGCTACCAATTCCAGTATTCTTGGGCTTCCCTTGTGGCTCAGCTGGTAAAGAATCCATCTGCATGTGGGGTTGGAAAGATCCCCTGGAGAAGGGAAAGGCTACCTACTCCAGTATTCTGGCCTGGGTAATTCCATGGACTACAGTCATGGGGTCACAACGAGTCAGACACAACTGACCAAGACTTAGAGGATACTGAAGTTAATTAGGCCAAGAGTAAGAAATGAATATGCCTTTGCCTGGATTTCGAGTCTCTGAGTCTTTCAAAAATCGTGTGTGTGTGTGTGTGTGTGTGTAGGTGACTAGAGGGACGCAAGGTGTGGGGAATTAGCATGCAGGTGACCAGGGGCTGTAGCTAGACTTGGGTGTCCAGGGAAACACAGAGGTGGGAAGGGAGCCAGCCTAGAGCCTGATGAGTCAAGTCATGTCCTATCACTTCTCCTTAAAGATGAAGTTAATTAACCCTCAAAGACCCTGACTATCATCAGTAAAAGGGAGACATCTCTTCTTATGGGAATTTTTAGAATAGTAGGGAGCTAAGATTTATATAGTACTTAAAAATTTCTTGGCACAAACTGTGCCTGTGGAAGTGCTGCACTCAATATGCCAGCAAATTTGGAAAACTCAGCAGTGGTCACAGGACTGGAAGACGTGTTTTCATTCCAATCCCAAAGAAAGGCAATGCCAAAGAGTGCTCAAACTATCACACAATTGCACTCATTTCACATGCTAGCAAAGTAATGCTCAAAATTCTCCAAGCCACGCTTCAACCATATGTGAAACTTGAACTTGCAGATGTTCAAGCTGGATTTAGAAAAGCCAGAGGAATCAGAGATCAAATTGCTAACATTTGTTGGATCATCAAAAAAGCAAGAGAGTTCCAGAAAAACATCTACTTCTGCTTTATTGACTATGCAAACTGTGGCAAATTCTTAAACAGATGGGAATACCAGACCACCTGACCTGCCTCCGGAGAAATCTGTATGCAGGTCAAGAAGCAACAGTTAGAACTGGACATGGAACAACAGACTGGTTCCAAATCGGGAAAGGAGTACATCAAGACTGTATATTGTCACCCTGCTTATTTAACTTATATGCAGAGTGCATCATGAGAAATACTGGACTGAATGAAGCACAAGCTGGAATCAAGATTGCTGGGAGAAATATCCATAACCTCAGATATGCAAATGACACCATCCTTATGGCAGAAAGCGAAGAAGGGCTAAAGATCCTCTTGATGAAAGTGAAAGAGGAGAGTGAAAACATTGGCTTAAAACTCAACATTCAGAAAACTAAGATCATGGCATTGGTCCCAACACTTCATGGCAAATAGATAGGGAAACAATGGAAACAGTGACAGACTTGATTTTCTTGGGCTCTAAAATCACTGCAGCTGGTGACTGAAGCCATGAAATTAAAAGACACTTACTCCTTGGAAGAAAAGCTATGACCAACCTGGACAGCATATTACAAAGCAGAGACATTACTTTGCCAACAAAGGTCTGTCTAGTCAAACCTTTGGTTTTTCCAGTAGTCATGTATGGACGTAAGAGTTGGATTATAAAGAAAGCTGAGCACCAAAGAATTGATGCTTTTGAACTGTGGTGTTGGAGAAGACTCTTGAGAATCCCTTGGACTGCAAGGAGATCCATCCTAAAGAAAGTCAGTCCTGAATATTCACTGGAAGTACTGATGCTGAAGCTGAAACTTCAGTCCTTTAGCCACCTGATGTGAAGAACTGACTCATTTGAAAAGACCCTGATGCTGGGAAAGATTGACGGTGAGAGGAGAAGGGGATGACAGTGGATGAGATGGTTGGATGGCATCATTGACTCAATGGACATGAGTTTAAGTAAGCTCCAGGAGTTACTGATGGACAGGGAAGCCTGGCATGTTGCAGTCCATGGGGTCACAAAGAGTCAGACACAACTCAACAACTAAACAGAACTGAACATTATTGGCCTCTGTCTTTCCATTCCTTCCCTCACCAAGCCACCATTATCTATGAAATTTTATCCTGAGCCTAGTCCCTTTGGTCCCCATGAGTATTAGGTCAGGAGTTGTTTGGGGGGCATTAGTAGACACATGGCTTTGGAGCACTAAGATAGCTGGGAAGATAGTGAAACAAATCTGGCCAGATCTCTGCTCTACAGAAGAGTGAACCCCTGGAGGGTAAGTGGGTATGTGTTTTTGAAATCATTATCATTGAAAACTATAAAGTAAAACCCCTTTTACTCCTCCTGCGTCAAATTTTTAAAGAAGCTTTTACTCATTTTCCCTCTCTAATTAAATAACAACCACATTGCCACTGTGTTACATTTGAACCTTGCTCATTTTGGTAATTCTTGACTTTTTAACAATCAAACAGGTCATTTTAGAGTAAAATTGATGTTTCAAACACTTGCTTGCTGCTAGAGGACCACGGTGTTTCTGGTATCCTGTTCCCTAACTCCTTCCCCCGACCGACTATGGTCGCTCATTAAATTCACTAGCTTCCAAAATCATGGGCTGCTTGCATGTTTACCTTCAGAGACTAAATCAATTGTATCTCAAGGGACCCTTGTTTTCAGTTGTCTTCTCAAGGGATGATCCCTCAATCATCTGAACCACAGAGATGATTTTATTAGATGATTCTGAGAATTGAAGAGCCGACTTAGCCACTCTAACAGTATGATTGGGTAGATGTGGTGTTGTGATCAATCTTAAATATGGAAAGAATTGAGCTTTTTGTGTGTTGTATCTTTGAACTCTGACTTGTAACAGAGTAAGAATTCCACAGACTAGCAAAGGGCCCATCCACAAACAAAACAAGGAACCAGATGCCATTTCCCCCAGATTTGTGTGGGAAAAAATATAGAATGTTAGCATAGAGTATGTTTCATGCCAAAACTTTGTAAATATCTTATGCCTTGTGCTCAGTAAACCCTAATCACACCACACATTGCTTATGCAACCTCAGCTATTTATGGGGGTTGGGAAAGAAAATATGATTAGCTCCAAACAGACATTCCTGACTTCAAACCTCTAAATGATTCCTCTCTCCTCAATATTTACTCCCCTTAAGAAAAGAACTGTTTCTATGGAGAACACATGTATGCATAGAAAAATCTCCATCAATAACTTTCCATTAAAAAAAAAAAGTATCATTTAAAACAAAAGTCCTCCACCTACTTAAGTATTGAATTTTATCTGAGAAGTATTTGGTGTCCATATAATGGAGTGGAAAAGCATAATTATTGTTGTAGTGTACACATACATTGCAGTTCAACATGAGATCCTCAAAATAATGTTTGCAGGTAAAATTTCTTCAGTGTTGTTACATGCATTTCAGAGAGCACAGCAGAATTTGAAACAAGAAATATCTGCTGTTTTCTTACTGCAAGGGGAGGGTTAATGGGGCATGAGCTGGGGCAGTACGCTGTCCCAGCCTAGATTGCCTCATCTTGTGTTCCAAAGATAACATACTTTAAAAAAAATGTATTTATTAAAGTATTTCAAGGTATCTTCATGACTTGAGGGTGAAGGCCAAACAAGATACCAATTTTGAGGGAGCACATTTGGGGTTGAGGCAATGCAGATTGTCCTCCCTTACGGAAACTTTGCCCTGCTTGTCAACGCTCTCTTAACTTCTCAAGGACAGCTCATTCATTCTAAACCATCAAGATCCTCTAGGCTGGTATGTGACTTGCCATAAATAATACCAGTGGCCATAACAGATGACTGTAAATTGTAGTGACTTAGCTCAACCAGTGGCTTGCTCTCATTAAGTCCCATGTGAGGTCTGGTGGTCTTGCCTCCACCTTGTAGTTGACAGTATCTGGAGCATGTGGCTCCTGAGGTTGTCACAAGAGGGAAACAGAAATAGGGAGGAGACATACTTCTTGGGGCTTAAAGCTACACTTCTGGCTTCTCACGATTCACCTGCTGGCACTGGTCACATGGCTCTAACTTAAACATAAGGGATGCTGGGAAGGAAAGAAGAGCACATAAATAATTGGGAGCATGTTTTTTTCCTGCTCTTGTTGATGCCTTGTGGTATCTCCTTCCCTCAGTCCTTAATATATCTGTGCATTCCATCCTCAATCACTATATTTAAAAACAAAACAAACAAGAACTCAATTTTATCTTTCATCTGTGCACTCACCTTTCTCTGCTATGATCTCTACCATCCTTTTTACTCAGCTGTCTGCTTTCATAGATATAATAAATAAAAGGGAATAAAGTCCAGGACAGTAGGAGCTATGTATGCTATACTATTGATAAACACAAAAGTGTTTATATACTCACTAATTTGATACTAGAAAAACACATGGAATAGCCTATTCCTAAAAGACAAGAATGTCTTTGACCAAATGAGAGCAATTTAATTGACTGGAAGGGTGGGGTAGGGTGGGGAGTCATCTATAATCTTATGGAATAAACAGCAAACCAAAGAATTGATATTTTCAAACTCTGGTGCTGTAGGAGACTCTTGAGAGTCCCTTGGAAAGAAAGGAGATCAAACCAGTCAATGTAAAAGGAAATCAACCCTGAATACTCTTTGGAAGGACTGATGCTGAAGCTGAAGCTCCAATACTTTGGCCACCTGATGTGAACAGCTTACTCATTGAAAAAGACCTTGATTCTGGGAAAGATAGAAGGCAGAAGGAGAAGAGGGTGACAGAGGATGAGAGATGGTTGGATGGCATCATTGGCTCAATGGACATGAACTTGGGCACATTCCGGAAGAATCAAATTTTGGACCAAGCCCCATGTTTGTAAGATGTTTGCAAGAACAGATTCTGTCAATAATGGACGTTCTCTGACACATAGCAGGATCAAGCGTTCTTTGGTTTTAAGAAGCTGACACTGTCTTGAACATCGTTAGCAGGCAAGTTCCAAAAGTCCAGTGCTTTATAAGTAAAGTCCCTAAGTCTCTTAGAGCATTTTGCTGGCCAGAGCAGATGTACTTGCTCAGTTTCAGTTGTGTCTGACTCTTTGCGACACTATGGGCCATAGCCTGCCAGGCTCCTCTGTCCATGGGATTGTCCAGACAAGAATAATGGAGTGGATAGCCATGCCCTACTTCAGGGGATCTTCCTGACCCAGGGATCGAACGTTGGTCTTCTGCATTGCAGACGGATTCTTTACAGCTGAGCCAAAGAGGAGACAGATAGAATCTGAAGTGCTGAGGAATCAAAATTTGAGAAAAATGGCAGCCACCTGACTGATTCATTGTTTTCTTGCAATAGAGACTGGATCCACAGCTTTCTTAAACACCTCTGCCAGAAGGCATCCTGAGGGAGAAGAACCCCACCAAAGACAATAAATAAATCCTCGGACCTTTGCTTATGCACATTTACAGTCACAACAGCTAAAGCAAATTCCTTGCTTGTAAAATTACCTTGGCTGCTTCACAGTGTAAAATGGGAAAAGGAAACAAGTCATTTTCCTGATACATGAGCTCACCACTTATCTGAAATCTGTTACACACTGCAAAACACCCTCTTTTACCCCCTGCCTGGTGACTTCCATTAGTATACAATGTAATTTCACAGCTAGCGCTTGGGGAACTTTCTGGAAGCATTTTAGGCTGAAATAGTAAAGTCGAGGGTGGCATGGGTCTGGTTAATTTCAGAATATTGAAATGTTGGAATTACAATGTGATGACAGGATTCATCAGAAGGATTTATTTCTTTGGGCCTGTGGCCTAATGAATTGGAAAATATTTTCCTATGTCTTCTCCTTCAGCTCTAAATTAAAGTGACACATTTTATTAAAAAAATGTCATTTTTACATATTAATGTATGAATGATGGTATGGCACATATGACAATAATGTCATCTAGCTGAAACATTCTAGTGATCACTCACATTGATTTTCATTTCACTTACAAGTGAGAACGTCGAATGAAAAAGTATCTATGGAAAGCTTTATTATGTGTGTATGTTATCCAACTACATTGTGTAAATGTGCAGGGATTTTATGTGACGGCTCATATATACATCTGCCTAGGCTGTGTGCTTGGGGATGTCATTGCATGAACTTGTACTGCACTGTAGGGTGAAGAGAGAAGTAAAATAAAATCTGTTCCATTTTCAGTTTGGGGTCAGAGCTATAAAATCATCCAAAATGGCACGGTTAATGGAAACTGCAGGGCAACCGACTGTGGAGACCAAAGTTAACTCTAACTTGGCGTAAGTCTAACCAAAGAATGATGCTGAAAGGTTTTCCATGTTCTAGTCCCAGATGCATTTGGGAATTCTGCTATGGGTCATTTTTAGCACATTTTGTCAAAATGACATTGTTACGGTGCCCACACACACTTGCAACTAAAAGATTCTGTCAATTGCATGAGTCACACTCACTGGATAAACAAAGCTAGAAATACTGAGGTGAATATGTAAGGGACTTACCTGATGGTGGTAAACTTCGTGCCTTTGGGTTAAAAGCACAAGGACTGAAAGGTGAGCTAAGACCTTAGAACGGGGATACACTACATGGATACAAACATTGGATTTTATCTCTATAGTACACCTATCATACTCATGTCTGCTGTATCTATATTTCTATTTCCTGTGGTCATGTATGGATGTGAGAGTTGGACTGTGAAGAAGGCTGAGCACCGAAGAATTGATGCTTTTAAACTGTGGTGTTGGAGAAGACTCTTGAGAGTCCCTTGGATTGCAAGGAGATCCAACCAGTCCATTCTGAAGGAGATCAGCCCTGGGATTTCCTTGGAAGGAATAATGCTGAAGCTGAAGCTCCAGTACTTTGGCCACCTCATGAGAAGAGTTGACTCATTGGAAAAGACTCTGATGCTGGGAGGGATTGGGAGCAGGAGGAGAAGGGGACGACAGAGGATGAGATGGCTGGATGGCATCACTGACTCGATGGACGTGAGTCTGGGTGAACACCGGGAGTTGGTGATGGACAGGGAGGCCTGGCGTGCCACAATTCATGGGGTTGAAAAGGGTCGGACATGACTGAGCGACTGATCTGATGTTCATTTTGCTAGATTTTATTGCTTCTGCCATTAACACATCATTTGAAAATTTAACTGACATTAACAAAATGCCTGTTATAAAGAGAAGAGAAATAGGTTATCTTTAATGAAGCTATTATGAACATATTTCATTAGTATTAGTGATATCAATCTTGTAAATAGTAATATCAAATATCAACGATTGACTAAACAATAGTTTAGACCATTGAAATATAACTTGTCCCCAAATTCATGATTGTAAACCAGATGGTCTAGATTTTGGAACTGATGAGTTTCATCCTTGGTCCTGCCATCTTCAAACATGATGGACTCGTTATGGGTGACCTCATTCACTATGTCAGTTTCTATTGGTCTGAATGAACCCCTAATTCTATATCCATAATTCTTTCTGTTCCTGGATCTTCTTCTTCATTGCACATAGCTATTGGATGTAATTTTTTATCATCTGAAATCCAACTTATCACCTGAATTTCAAGTCTAATAAAGCTCTCCTCAGTTCTCAAACTTTTGGTTCTCCCCTAATCTGTTTTTCTGATAGTATATATATAGTTAAGGACATTCATATTTTCACAGCTGTCAAAATTACCATCCCTCAGCCCCCACATCCAATAGCTCATTAAGACATAAGTCTATGTCCTGAAACTTTCAAATACATTTCCTCCTCTCCATCCCCCTGCCAGAGCTGAGTTCAGCAATACTTTCTATCTTTAATCTAGAATATTGTAACAGCCTCTTTGCCTTCCTATTTCTACTTGCTACTATGTTAGTCTGTACTTCAACTTCCTTCAAATATTATCTTTCCAAAAGACAAATCTAATCTTGTCACTTCCGTGTTTAAAATCCTTGAGAGGAAATCTGTTGCAAATCATTTGCAATATACCCGCCACCTTTTTTTCCACCTCCCTCTTTTCACAAGCACCCTGTGTTCCATTCACTCTGAAATGTTTGGCTCTTCAAACTTCTGGGCAGTATACATGCAGATTTCTCTGCTTGGAATGGGTAGTTTTTCCCTTGTTTGCTGACAAGTGAATTTCTCCTCCTCCAATTTAGATGCTGTCCCCTCTGAGCCATCCTCTTAGGCTCTTCTACACAGAGTTAACCACTCTTTTCCTGGGTTGCTAATGGTATACCCATCACACTGAATTGTCTTTCCTAATGAAATAGCGACTATCTTAGGTCAATGAGAATACTTTGCTGGGTGAGAGGGGTATCAGATACCTATACCTATTCCTATGCCCTGCATCCAGTAGGTCTTTGATAGATGTCTGTTGAGTAAAATAATGATCAAATGAATGACCTCTTAGCTCCTCTGGATCCTTGATGAAAAAGGAGGCGAGGAAAGATATAATGTATAATGTTGTATAAATATAAACACTTCAGATTAGAGAAACATCACAGCCAGGTTATTGTTCAGATTGTGTTTTGTGTTCTGAAAGATAAATCAATTCCTCCAAAGTTTCTAAGTCACCATTTTGTGGATTATTAGCAAAATGCATCATTACCCAAGTCTAAAGTTGGAAGTCTCATGACAAGATTTTAAACTCAAGGCATGTAATTTTAAAGAAATAGTCTAAATTCAATGATCAGATTTTATTTAATATACTAGATTTTGGAGTCTGTAGGGATTCCAGAACTCTTAAAATTTGTCATGTGTTCATACTCTGTTTTATTGTACTTATTAAGATAAGTCTTTACTAACAAGATAAAAGCTGGTATGAATTAATCTCCATAAAAGGAATTACAAAAAAATTTAGAAAAACATTACAAAACTACTCTTTTCACTTCTTAATTTTCATCTGCTATGAGAAATGATTTCTTTTTATGACTGTCATAATTTACAAAAAACACAAATGAATACCGAAAAGCTGATATAATAACAAAACAGAAGGAAAACTCTAATGTTTATCATAATCAGTATACCAGTGACCCAAGAACATGTTAGTTCCCACTGTCCTATCCTGAATATATTATAGGGAACACAGCTGATAAATGGATTCTATAAAGATACAGCTCTGCCTTTTTCCAGAAAACTAACAAACCAAGCAGATCGATAGTTCCGAAATACAGGGTTTGGTTTGCCCTACAGGAAACTACTTGTGATTTGAATAGCATTCTCACATGGATGTTCTGTATAAAGACAGATGGAAATTTCTCATAGCCATCTTAAACTTCAGTTCTATTTATCTAATAACATCATTAACTATTAAAGCAGAGCAGAGTGACCAGTCCAGATGTCCTATAATTAAACAGGAGAACTTTGAGATGAGCAAATCTGAGCTCCATCAGTTAGAAAGGTTGTTTGAACACTGGAAATAATTTTATTAATTCTTTTTTATTAGATCACAATAGTTCATAATATTCCCCTATGTCATTCCAATTTCACCTTCCCTCCCATCTCTCTTGGAAGTGGTATTATTTATCTCTTTCATAAAATTTCTGTTTATTTTATCAAATGGTGATTCTTTGTTAAAAATAAAGTTCATTTTCCTACTTTGGCTACCTTTCATGTTTCTATTCATTCTCAGCCTGTAGTTACTGTTTCACTCTTTTGAAGTCTTGACCCTGAACACGTTCAAGTAAGCCAGTGCTGTCCATTCTAAAGTATCCACCAGGAATGTATCTGATCCTGTCACATTTGCCCCTTTTTACCTTCACAACCCTCTGCTTCTGGAACCCGTACTCCAATTCTAGAAACTTCCTAAGAGGTAGCATAAGCTGGATTAGTTTTATTCCTTCACACTCATTAACATGATTTCTGAAGATCTTCTTTCTGCTAGCACCTGGATATTTTCCCATCCTCTTTCTCACAGCTCTGCTTTCTTTTACACAGTGAACCAATACCTAGGCTTCTAGTCTCTTTGCCCTGAAGATGCCAATGAAATCACTATCCTATAAGAACTCCTACAACAAGAGTTCATTTAGGTCCCACCTGGAACAACTAATCTCTATCTTTATACCTACATTTATATGCAAGTCTATGTTTATATCTGTATCAGTAGGTGGAATATGCTTTCATAGAGAGGCGTATCATTCCTCCTTATTTGTTGTTCGCTTCCCCAAATGAAAGAATCCATGTTTATTAGGTGTGCCAACCATAGGAGAGAGCTCTGATGAATTAATTCACGTGTTGATTTAAAACAAATGATGGTATCATGGTGACTTCTTACAGAGATATTCTCTTTTCTATAAGAATATTTTTTTTAACATTTAGAAAGACAAACAACAGCCAGTTATCATTTATTGAGCTTTTATTATTATGTGCTGTGTTACTTGCTAGATGCTTTACCTGGCATTGTTTATTCTTCATAATACATCTGTGACATGGGTTTTATTATTTCTTCCATTGTACAGTTGTTGAAAGTGAGGCTGAGAGAGCTTAAGTAACTTGTCAGAATCCATACAATTACTTAGTGACATAGTTGAGATGTCAATTCCTTTCAGTCTGACACCAAAACACATAGTTTAAATCATTCTGCTTGGGTGCGACTTGTCCAGTCCTCTTTAGTTTACTAAAGCTAGGCTATGAAGTACGCACTATTCTAAGTTGAAACAAACTTATGTTTTATTCTTTGAATTATAGGAATGCCTTCTTATTGCATTTCAAATATTGTCTGTGCGTTGTACATCTCTCTGTTTTAATCACTTCCTGTTCACCCTATAGGTGAGGGAGTGATTTTTACTCTAGAGCTGTAAGGATGGACACTGGGCAGATAAGATCCACAGCAGTTTATTAATCACATATACTCACAGCCCAGGGGAGGAGGACAGTGCGCAGCACACTGGGCCACACAAGCTTTGCACTCAGTAACAAGTGAACAACCACAGGCTGTGGGAAGCAGGCTTTGTCGTATCAAGAGGGTGCAGTAGGCCCTGGTTCCCAAAGAGCCCGTTTGGATAATTCTGTAGACTGGCAAAGAACGGAAACCCACTCAGGGTAAAGTAGAGGGGACCAGGGATGATTTCTACTTTACCCTAAGGAGTGCGTTTCAACTGCATGCCAATCTACAGAATTATCCAAACAGGCCAATCACATTATTCTGTGTAAACCAGGGGGCACTTCACCCTCTTGATATGACAAAGCCTGCTTCCCTCAGGCCCTAGTTGTTCATGTCAATTTGGCAGCACTGTAGAAAGTTAATGACACTCTCCAGTTACTTTCAGGTTTTATAAATCCAGTACAAACTAAAATTTTATAAATTAACCTCATATTCCATTTCAAATGTCATCTGTCTCCATGATTCAGGCTTGAGTTGAAATTCCTTTCACCTGCAGCTCTTGACTTCCATCACTACCCTTCTGAGGTAGAGGAAGGGAGAGAGAAGGAGGTAGTTAAAGCAAGTGGGCCAAAGTACTTTTTTGTTTTTTAATTACTCAGGATTCTCTGTCCTCCTTCCTTGAGGAGGAGGCCTTTGAATGCTACTGGGATGGTGGCACCATTTTTTTTTACAGAGGCTTATTGGTAGTTTCCTCTGATCTGCTCCTTCTGCTACCTCCCACACACTTAGCTGCTATTGACTTCTGAAGTCATGCCCTCCTCAGGGCATCCTTGGTTTTCAGCAGAGAGCCTTCTTGAACATTTTCCAAAATGCCTTGAGCCTACACCATCTATGTCTAGGGGAATCCTCACACCACCAAACTCTGCCATCCACTGCTCCCAAGAAAGGTATAACTCACCTCTGACTCACCATCCATAAAGGAGAGGGAAAGACCAGTCTTTATCCTCACATAGACCCCCAATCCTGGGATAGGAGTCCATGTCTCTTTAATCTCACACTGCTCTGGCAGAAGACCTATAGATATCAGTGCTAAGCTGGTATCTAGCCAACAGAGAAACAAATCTCTGCTCTCACAGACCACCCAATGGCTGTACCTCCAGGAGCCCGCTGCTTGGATTAAAGCACATAGGATGCAAGGGGGAAAAGCAAAATGTCAGAGTGCTCTGCATTCTTCTGGATTCTCTTCAAAGAAATGGCTTCTCCTCTTCTCTACTGAAACCCTACTGTTTTCTTTAATAGACTAGCAGGGTGATTTAGGACAGTTTAGATACTGTTTAGCAAGCCCTGTGAGGAGTAGCTAATCTAGTGCCTCCCTTTGGAATGCAGTGGTACTTAAAAAGCCATTAAACTAAGCTTGAGGCTTTACTTAAAATTCCCAGACAAGAGGAAGCAGTCCATCCATAACCTGTTGCGAAGTCCAAGAACCAGACACATCCTACTTGGCTGAATCAGTACCACTGTTGTGGACCCAGTGGCCTCACTAGCTGATTGAAATGGGCCTAGGCATCATCTGAGGAGTCAGTATTTGCTCTCCCAGACTCTTTCTTCTTTCCTCCTCCAAACAGCTCAGAAGCAGCACTGCAAGAGGATGATCCATCATTTCAGGGAAGGAAGAGGTAAATTGTGAGCCAACAAAGTCAAAAGCCAGTGGCAGGGATTTCCTAGCTCATGGCCAGCTATGAACCTCTTCCACTTTTCCTCAGATGGTGAGTGCTCAATCTTGCTATTAAAATATCAATGCCAGGCAGTTGCCAGGAAAATCTAAAGAGTGCTTAAGTTATGTCAGGAATAACGATAAAAGTTATAACTGAACCATAATAGAATGAGATGATTACAGGAAAGTTACATGGAAAATTACAAGAGACATTTTCATCTTAAGAATTCCAGACACCCAGGAAATTCCTGAGTTTCCCAGGAAGATATGGCCAAGAATGTGGTCTTTGACATGAGAGTCACACCTGTCTTCTATAGTATAGCATCAGCAGCACTAAGGAGGTGCTCAATAAAAACTGTTTAGTAGATAAGTGATTTGTTCCTTGGTATGGTTTCAGAAGAAATATATTGGGAGATTTTGGTGGCCACATCTGAGATTGTGTTTTTGTGTGTGTGAAGAAAGTGATGAGTTGTATAAGGTATAAATCTTCATTTTTTTCATTTATTAGTATATGGACATGATTACTCATATATTTATCCCAAACATGTTGAGAGGCCTTGGAGACATAAGAGGCAAAAGTAAATCCCTGTCTCAAGGACTTACATTTTAGAGAAGAGAGAGGCAAACAAGTACAATGAGAAGCTATAAGGAGATATTGACTGAGAGTAGAATCCCAGGGACGGGGGAGCCTGGTGGGCTGCCGTCTATGGGGTCGCATAGAGTCGGACATGGCTGAAGTGACTTAGCAGCAGCAGTTATGTGGCAGAAGGCACCAAGCCTGTTTCCAGGAGGAAGTACCCTTTGAACTGAAATGTAAATGTTGAGGCAGAATTTACGAGCTATAGATTGGGAAGAAGGACAGGCAGTGCATAAGCTTGAGGGAGCCTAGCGTTTAAATGCTGCAGCAACAGGAGGGTAAAGACCACAAAGGTGATTTCTAAACCAACATTGACTGGGGCCTTGTCAATTACTTCTCCAATGAAAACAGTTATGGATTTTTATTCAAAGTCGACCACTGCTAACTGTACTTTTAGGATGCAAGAAAAATAACTTCTATCTCCAATGCTTGGGGAGAAAAACAATTGTCCCAACCCTAGGTCTCTTGATCACATTCTCAGGCTTAACTCTGTTCAGAAGCCACAGCATGAATGAAATTCAACGGAGAGCCTGCAGCCGAGCCTCCAATCCTGATATAGAAGTTGATCAAAGACTCCCTGTCTGCCTCCCTGACCAGGATCAGACATTATAACAAAAAAGAGGATGGACACTAGGACTCAAATGAGAGAGAAAATGTTTCTGAGAGTCTGGGTTTTAAACACAATTCCAACCCTTTGAAGTTAGAGTTTAGCCTTTTAGCCTTGGCCAACTTTTTGTTCCAAAAGCAAAATTAAAAAAAAAAAAAAAAAGATAATTTGAAAACTTTAACAGACCAAAAAGCCAAATAAGCTTCTTGGACCTAAAGTTTGTCTTGCTCATAGCATTTGAATGAATTATTTATAAATTAATCAAAAGCACATAGATTATACTTAATTTATTTCTATCAAAATACTCATGAATTGAAAAATCAAAGAAAAATGTGTTTGACATTTGATTTTGTCAAGCCCTAAGTATTTACGTATGATGTTTAGAGATCCATTCCCTGAACTGAAAGTCATGGGCATCCATTCTAAACAGTTTATATGGTAAGTAGAGCTCAAATCTTGAGTGGTGGTTCCCCAACTCTTGGGATAATCTAGATCCCTCATGTGCATCTTTTAGAGGGAGCCCAGAAGTACTGGGTGACTTACCAGGACCTTTAATTCCTTCCAGTTGGCAAAAACACTGCTTCTCATAAGCTAACTAAAGGAAACTGAAGAGCAAAACTGTTTTTTCAATCAAATCCAAATCCAAAAATATTTCCCAAAGGTAAAAATTGTAATTTTTGACATGGAATTGATAAATGTTTTATTTCATTTTATTTTTTAAGAAAAGCCTTCTAGTTAATATATTGACTGGCCCATTAACTCTGAAGCAGAAAACTGTCTATATTTACTGATCAGGTTTTACTTAATTTATCTGCTCCTTCAGCCCTCCTGATCTTGATTACCCTCCTATCAGATACTTTCCTCACATATAGCATGTACTTATAACTCTAGAACATTCTAAACACTGTATCATAAATACTGATAGATAAAATCATAAAGGGCATAAAAATGCTTAGTTTGATGAAGAAAAAGACCAAAAAGACCTAGCAGGTGTTTTAGTGAAAGGTGACTATAAATTATAATGATTTGCCTTTAGTTTTCATTTTCTTACTTTTAGCTGTAGCTGTGCTTATGCTTAGTTGGTCAATTGCGTCTGACTCTCTGACTCTAACTCCAGCTTTCTTTTCATTAGCATTAGCATAGTACATCTTTCTGTGTAACTTTAGTTTGAATCTATATGTCTCTATATTCAAAATGGCTTTTTTGAAGATAACTCATAATTGCATTTTGCTTTTTGGTCCAGTCTGACAATCTCCAGCTTTTTAACTGACCTCTTTAGACCATTAATGTTTAAAGTGACTATTGATACAGTTGAACTCATATTTAGTTTATTTATTACTGTTTTCTATTAGTTACCCTATTCTTTATTTCTTTGTCTTTCTTTTGTTGTTGTTGTTTTTCATTCTTTTTTGGCCTTTTCTGCTCTTCAGTGTTTTATATGATTCATTTTCTCTCCTCTCTTTGCATATTATATATACTTAAAGTACTTTTAAAGTGATTGCCCTAGAATTTACAATATATATTTACAACTTTTGCCGGGAGAAATGTCCATAACCTCAGATATGCAGATGACACCACCCTTATGGCAGAAAGTGAAGAGGAAATAAAAAGCCTCTTGAAGGTGAAAGTGGAGAGTGAAAAAGTTGGCTTAAGGCTCAACATTCAGAAAATGAAGATCATAGCATCCGGTCCCATCATTTCATGGGAAATAGATGGGGAAACAGTGGAAACAGTGTCAGACTTTATTTTGGGGGGCTCCAAAATCACTGCAGATGGTGACTGTGGCCATGAAATTAAAAGACGCTTACTCCTTGGAAGGAAAGTTATGACCAACCTAGATAGCATATTCAAAAGCAGAGACATTACTTTGCCAACAAAGGTCTGCCTAGTCAAGGCCATGGTTTTTCCAGTGGTCATGTATGGATGTGAGAGTTGGACTGTGAAGAAGGCTGAGAGCCAAAGAATTGATGCTTTTGAACTGTGGTGTTGGAGAAGACTCTTGAGAGTCCCTTGGACTGCAAGGAGATCCAACCAGTCCATTCTGAAGGAGATCAGCCCTGGGATTTCTTTGGAAGGAATGATGCTAAAGCTGAAACTCC